>NC_137499.1:30941990-31216990 GCF_041902795.1 Electrophorus electricus
ATTATATACTAATCAGAGGACTGTGGCCTTTCACCTGCTAATAAAATTGCACCGTGTACACATTCAAAGCCAAGTCAAATAAATCAAAGGAAACGCTTTCGCACTGACTGTATTTTAGAGTGTGACTAAGCTTTAGGACTGTTAACAGGAAACGGATTATAAATAGTGCTAGAGAGCCACCTACTGGCTAAATAGCACCAATGTGTAATTACATTGGCAATAACATAACAGTATAGGAAAAAGTTGAAATGCTGCACCAGGTAAAAGCGGAAAACAGCATGTTTATAGTAAAAACAAGTTTTGAATCATAGATTTTTCTTTTTACATTTTAGTTTTATTTGATTCTTTGCATTCACATTCTTTGTTGAAAGAAGACAATCACAACAGCATAATTTTAGACAGCTAACAAATGCCACATACACACAACACAAAAGCAGAATAAAAAACAACAAAACAGATTAAATGAGGACTTGATATTCAGCTTGAACATAACCAAACATCAAAATACCAACATAAATAAAACCAACATAAATAAAACTCCTATATACAAAGCTGACATAACAATAAACATGTGTGTGTGTATGTGTGTGTGTGAGAGAGAGAGAGAGAGAGAGAGAGAGAGAGAGAGAGAGAGAGAGAGAGAGAGAGAGAGAGAGAGAGCATGGAAGAAAGAGAAAAGCAGGCACCACTATTTGCTCTTGCTGTCCCCACACAGCCTGCTCGCATAGTGGGCAAAGGTCTCAGCCACCAACAGGGGGAAGATGATGGAGGCATCCGCATAGACCTGACTCATAGACACAACAGCAGAGACCACTACAGGTTAAGGCAACACACTTTAAAGGGAAACAAACTACATTATGAAATCAGATAGCGCTAGTTCATATGTTTTTAGTTATACTTGAACATACTGTAGTTCTCTGAACATCAAATTAAAAGTTAAAGCAGCAATGTTATTCTGCAAGTGTCTCAATAAGGCAAGATCCACTATTAACATCCACTGTCGTCATACGGTAATGGTGACATAGTGAAGTCCAGAGTTAGAGGTAAATGAAGTCAAATGTTACCTTCACAGGTTTGGCATCCATGCGGATCTTTCCCCAGGACACAGCCTCATCAGGCCGGGCGCCAGAGTCTGAGCCATCAAACTCCTGGCCAGTGTTCACGAACACAGCAAAGTCAGCGCCATTTCTCTGGAACAGCAAGAAAGTGGGTGGGAGTTATAATAATAATAATAATAATAATAATAATAATAATAATAATAATAATAATAAAGCACTTTCCAAGTTCCTCGCATTTCAATATATCTGCTTTACACAGAAAAAACAATGAAATAGTTACTACAAAGCATGAAATATAAAACTCTATTAAATGAAATGATATAAAAGAGCAAACAAATGTGATGAGTAGCTAAATCTTTAATCTGGATTTAGAAAAATTTATAGAGTTTGTAGTTCTAATACTTTTTGCAACATTACACCAGAGATTAGAGACTGCACAGGAGAAACATGAGTTGTGTACTGATTTTTTGGTTAGGTTTAAAGAATTAATCGGTCTCCATAATATTATTACGGATTAGCTATGTAATTGTCTTTCTGGTATGGGTGCATTATATTGTGTGGTCCAGTGTGAGCTAAAATCATGTTGCTTAGAGGACACTTATTGTCCTGTTAACAGTGGACAGCTTGATTCTACTCTCTCTGAACAGCTAAAGACATAACATTGTTCTAAAACCAGGCTGACCAACGAAGGATCAGATGAGTAAAATTTGGAGATGATCATGTGAAAAACAATAGGCCAATAATAAGAAGAAAGCAATAAATTCAAAAGCCCCAAGCAAAGCCCTCTGCACAATTAAGCTTTAGAACAACATCAAATATGCCCACCAAACTAAACACCAACTAAATCCTGTGACCTTTGGGTTGCAGAACAAGTATGAATGAGTTTTGCCAAAAGTTCATTTCACACCCATGTCCACTTCCACAGGCCTGCAGTTACTAAGATGAGATTCATACGGTCTTGCAGAGTTCTGTTCTGTACGCACCATAAGATTGGCATTGGCAATGTGGTGCTTGATGAGGCCTCCACCCAGGATGATCATGCCTGTGCTCTTGGCAAACACAGCTTTACAGTTCAACCTCCGGATATCTACAGCAGCACACAACGCGAAAACATGTGGCATACGTGCTTAGGGGTGAGCATAAGCTGTTCAAGGATCGCATGTTCCGATCTGTAAACAACGTACCTTCCACAATGTCCAGGACCAATCCAGGATTTTTATAGGAATGGAAATAGATCATGTCACCCAACGAGCCATCGGTAAGGGCAGGACTAAACACTGGGATGTTGTTCTGAAAAACAAGAATGACTGCTGGCCTCTGGCATACTTATGTACCTTCAAGCACTAATGCTTTAGAATTGAACTAAGTGACACTAAACTCAGGACCACACCTTGTACGCCCAATAGTAGACAGAATCGGGGTTATTGATTTCTTTGCCCAGTCTGTGGATCATTTTTGATGGAGTCCAATGAGCACCCTGAGACACCAACACAACAACACAAGCTCACACTCATTTCACTCACGTACCAGGATATACAATATATGTTCGGCTCATTCAAGTTTCCCACAAAAAAATGTTAGTGTCCATGAACAAGAACATGGACAACCAGAATAATCACAAGATTCACACAGATAAATGGGTTGCGAAACATGCTGTCAAAATCAGACACAGGTGTGATCAGCTGACCTCGGTTTTCTGCTCTAGTACCATCTGGTCGAGGATAGGCATCAACCAGTCCTCAAACTTACAGTAGTTTTCATTTGGGACCAAGAGGTTGCCAATCCTAAAATGAAACCAGATTTTGCCCCAACACACACATAATAGGCCCTTAGTCACATATGCTAAGATGCTAAGATCTGACTACAAAAATACATAAGTTTCACCAATTGTTTTCTTAATCATTGATTTCATTTTTGGTGTAGAGAGAATCACATCTGGTCACCAGTGTGCATATCATCATCTATAGAAACAAAAATATTCAAAATAACAATAATGATAATTATACAGATGGCAGTGCTGGCCATGGAAAGGAAAGTGTTTTAGTTTGAATATTGTTGACATACCTGATAAATGTGAATCTGTATTTTGCAGGCTTGGATCTGTAGTTAATTAGTTAAACGTGAAAGGACGAGTTCTTAAGAGATTTTTTTGTGGTTTATGCTGGATTTTTAATTTGTCTGCTTCTTTGGTGCCTCCTTTGAGGACGCTAGATGTCACATCTTTATTTTTGGTAGCCGTTTAAATCATTTATATAAGCATCTGTAACTCACCTGGTAGAGCAGGTAGAGCAAGGTATTAGTATCACCAAACACAAGGGTTCCATTTCCAGGGAACACAAATACTGTCAAAGTGATAACACTGTGTATGTGCAGGTCCCTCTGGATAAGAGAATCTGCCAAATGCTGTTAACTCTCTGATTTAGGTCTACTACCTTACTTTCCTCCTACTTCTTCCATGACAGGTGGTTAACCTATTAAATACCTTCCTTTCACTGGCTCAGCACTGCATCACCTACATGTTTCAGGTACCCCAGGGAGTGTTGCATAAATGACAGAGTAAATGAGGGACCAATGTGATTGCCTTTGCCTCCTCATGGATGAAAGTCATTCAGCAGTTGGGCTCAAATATTTGAAGAATAGGGACAATGATTATTAGGAGTAGTAATAAAGGCATTACTAATGAGGTCAGATTCCCAGGACATACTGCTAATGTGTTTTAAGAGGACAGGAGTGATGACAGACAGACAGTCCTACAGCAGTGGGAATATGCAGATCAAGCCCACCTGTTGATGCCCTTCTGACGTAGCTCCTTGCCTGGAAGGCTGAAGTCTCCCAGGTACGTAGGAGCCAAGCACTTAATGAGGTCTTCCTCAATACCTCCTGCCGTCGTCACAATCACATCCACCTGCATTAACACAGCAAAGAGCCATTAAAAGGCTAGAGAGACACAAACAGCTAGGCTAAAATGCTGTCCTTTCAAAAGAAAGAAAGAAAGAAAGAGAAAATGCAAGCCATTAGAAGAGAAAAACAACAGGGGGCTGTGTTGTTAGTTTTTGCATGTACCATTTTGTGCTGGACAAGGTAGCGAATTGTCTCGCGGACACCGGAGCTGATGAGGTTGGAGGTGTAGCCGAGGAAAATGGTACAGCCTGAGCAATCCTGCTGAAGGTCAAAGGTGTCCTGCTGCTTCTCCGGCTCCTCCACTGCCTCCTCCAGCCGTCTCTCAATCTACATTAAACCCAAGATGTACACAAAGCTTATTCCCTTATGAACAAAACAAGTTCAACATAGAAGAGCTCAGCGCCGATCTCAGATTAGAGCAGATTCACCTGTGTATATATGCCAGACATTAAGACATGGCCATTTCAGTAAAGTTGCCTTCTTAAGTAACACATATTACTATCGGGTGAAGTTGAAAAAAGAATGTGAATGCTGAAAGCAGACCAAAGAGCTAGAAAGCGAAATGTGAGACCCCCTTTGAACTTACCATCTTATTGATCTCCTGAACAGCGAGTGCGAAGTTGCTGGCCTGGAAGCCCGTGGTGAGGTAGGAGTGCAGCAGTGCTTTGTGGTCCACCCCCTGGTTAAAGTCATATCCTTTGATCCGCGGCACGTCCTGCGGGAGAACGTCGCTCATTTTCAGAACAGCTTTCCTGGCTACGGAAGGGGCGTCGTCGGCCATGTTAACTGTCAATGGCAGAAAGTAAGAGAGAAGCTAGACATTATAAACAAGCTAGCTAGCTAGAACATGAAAACGTCCCAAATTGCTTGGCTAGCTACTGGCACATTCTAACGTCCCCTGATTTGGTCGAATCGGGGAATTCCAGATGTCTAACTTCCAGTTCCTTGGCTATTCGCTATACAGATTGGATACCACATTGTGTCACAAATAAATTTTGTGTTTGTTTTCTTTTTTCCACTCGATACATTATACCATAACGTTATAGCTTATAACACTGGAATACATTTGTTTGTTAGCCAGCATAGCTACAATAGCTAACAAGTAAATGTATTCCAGTTTTATAAGATTTACGTTATAACACTGGAATACATAGCTAAGCTAGCTAGTTAGCTAAGCATTATAAACAAGTTAGCTAGCCATGCTATTCTCAGACAACCTTCCGTCGGTAAAGTTTAGCTATTTATCTATGTCAGAAAGTTTCGAGGTCTTACCCTACGTTATTACGATGTAAAGATTCGTTTCTATGAGTCGCACCACCTAGAACAACCCACATGACAGATTAAACCCCCCGGTTACAATAACCATAGTGTTGCGTATGACCACAACCAACGTTTTTTGCTAAGTCCTACGGCAACCTCACAGGGACAAATAAGTCGCCTGCGAAAAGAGAAAAATACTTTTCGCATTCAACATACATTACTTAATAAAACTGTTCATCTTAACTAAAAATGATAAACACAGCAGGTAAATACGAGCCATTAAATGCCATCCAAAAGCAAACTTTTAAAAAGCATTCTTCATTTATACTTATATTTAGCTAAATAAATACATAAAAATGTAATTAAAAAAATTAAATGCCCTTTATAGTGCACATGCATACACACATTGGCACATCCTCACTACATTTCATGTGCCCTCTCTGGAGATTTATTTTCTGCCATTGTCTGATGTTAGCCTGACATTTCTGCACCTGCTTATGTGACCTTTCAAATCAGCCACATCACAGAAACGTTTGAAGTGTCCTTCACAGTGACCGTGATCACATGCAGGGGAGAGGAGTGGAGCACAGGTTAAATAGCCCCTTCACATAACTCACCACTATCTCCTGCACAACTTTACCTGAACAAGAACAACTGCTCTCGGTACATATATGCAAGCATAGCCAATTTGCAATCTAACAAGTGCTGAAGAGTGCAAACACTACTGCAGAGCAATAAGAACCATTCACAGTTCACAGCAACACTGAACAGTGACTAGAGGCAAACGGGGACTGGGTAGCTGGCAGGGACATGAGAAGCTGAATCCCCGTGCTGCAGGCTGTGTCTGTGGGATGGAGGCTGGGAAGGTGTACAGCAGTAACACTGTGCTCCAGGCCAGGAAAGCCGTGGAGCAGCTCAGAATGGAGGCCAGCCTGGAGAGGATCAAGGTAGGCAAAGAACTTCTGTGAATATATGTTTGTATCCCAGTGTAAATACCAATGTATGATATCTGCACTCCCAGGGTACTTCAGTAGTGGGGGGGGGGGCATGTGAAGAATAACATATATATTACTATATTATGTATTTTACATCTCTCTCTCTCTCTTATATATATATATATATATATATATATATATATATATATATATATATATATATATATATATATATATATATATATGTTATTAAGTCTCTTAAAACTTTGTAAATGTCTTGGCAACTTATTGCCAGTCTGCAGTATCTTCCCTTCCCTTGTGCTCTGCAAGGCTGTCCATGTAGCCTGCAGTCATGGCACTGCTATGTGTTTGTGTCAGATCTCCATCACAGCTGCCCAGCTCGTGCAGTACTGCCAGGAGCACCGGCGGGGAGATCCACTGCTCACAGGCATTGCGGCTTCCTCCAACCCCTTCAAGGACAAGAAGACCTGTGTGCTACTGTGAGAACACAGAGAAGCACACACCCACACATACACAAGCTACTCCAATGGTATAGATTACCTTTATTTTTATGTACTTTCAGTATGTTATGTTTGTTTAGTCCAAGCGGCTGTGCGAGAGTACTATACATTTTCAGTACTCTTCCACATTATTTGCTCATAAATTATTTAATGGATTTTGGATCATTAAGTCAGATATTTGATTAAATAAAACTGGACAGTGTTTTTACATTGTAAATCAATAATCAACCGTGAGCATTATACTTTTCTAACTGAAAAACAAAAATAGGTTTCTCAAGAACTGTTTTAATAGTTTAGTTTAATGAATCAATTGGGTGACGGTGATGTTCTGAAATGACCTTTTATATACAGTGTGTGTGTGTCTGAGATATATATATTATATATATATAGAGATAGATAGATAGATAGATAGATAGATAGATAGATAGATAGATAGATAGATAGATAGATAGATACACACACACTTTAAAAAAGAATTCCTAAATGCTGCAGCACACATGCTTTTTGAGGTTTGAAAGGAACAGATATTCCCAATGAGTGCATAGCGCAAGTCTGAAGCCCCATGTTTTCATTTTTATTATGTTTTTAATTGATGATTTCCTCCTGCAGTGTGCGCCCTTCCCATACACCAGCAGCAACAGCTGACTCAGAAGTGTAGTAGTGTGGACACAAGCACACAAGCATATAAGAGGAAAAAGCTAGGGAACAAGGGAGATTACCACTTGCAGATTCAGGATCAAGACTAAAGAAAAACAAGCTCTCTCACAGAAATGAACCTCATAAAACTTAGGCATTCACTTTCCGTGTCGTATGAACAGAATCCAAATGAAGCTTTCAATTTTTTTAGGTTCTCAAACAATTAAAAAGGCTACCCCACAATGAAATGCTATTTGGACACAGGGACTGACTTGACAGAGGATGCATTGAGGGTCATATGGCACTTGTAATGCTTCTGAAACTTGTGTCATGTCATTTCTTTATGTACCATCAGACTAGTGTGCGTCTCAGAAAAGCACCACCGAGGTGAAGCTGGAATGCTTTGGAAAGACTGTGACTTAACATTGTTGACTTCTAAGAGCACTTTTTTTTCACAGAAGCTCTGATCTGTGCTACAGTAGTCCCATTTTAAATATCCCATTCAAACAAGAGTCAATGTCCAACTACGATTAAACCACATTACAATTGACATGTATGTGTAACTTCAAAGTCTGAAAAATATTTTATAATAAATAGGTTTCACAATAAAAAAAGAAGACACTGCTCCTCCAGTATCTAACTTAGTTGAGGTGTTGGAGCGAAAAAATAGAAACTAAATGTGAAAAAGCATCTGCACCCTTAAATCTGTGCAAAATCTTTTTAATTGGCCAGGTTTCATTTAAAGACTGCATAAGCAGGCACTGAAGGTCTGGCCAATTAAAAAGATTTTTGCACAGATTTGAGCATGCAGATGCTTTTCACATTTAATAATACATATGTTTACAACATATATGTATCTAATGAACACGTGATATTAAAGTTAACAGTATAGTGCCTTTGGCACATTGTTTTGTTACAACATTCCGAGATAGCCCACTGATTTGATGAACAGCTGCAGACAAGTACAGAGTTTGTAGTGTTTGAAGAATCTCTGCCATGATCCGTCACTGTCTGGGCCTCCAAACCTCCACATTCATATCCCCAGAGGCTATAGCCAACACTCCTGCCTCGACACTCAACTACAGAGAGAGAATGAGAGACAGGGATATTGTTGATACAGATGTCTGTAGCTTTAAGGGCCAAGGCAAGGGTCTCATGGCAAGAATTCTGATCTTTGGTTTTATGTCTGTGTGTGGTATATTAGCTAAAGTGAAGATTAGTAAAACTGGACCTATCCAATGAATGAC
The DNA here is from genome assembly GCF_041902795.1 of Electrophorus electricus. NCBI lineage: Eukaryota > Metazoa > Chordata > Actinopteri > Gymnotiformes > Gymnotidae > Electrophorus > Electrophorus electricus. Next base: position 30,950,549 of record NC_137499.1, read on the forward strand.
TCAGTGGATGAGACTACACCTACCCCGTTCACTCCTGCTTGATGGTGAAGTGTGCACAGAGTCTTTGGGGGTGCACAGGGTAGGTGAACCTGCATCAAACCAGAAGAGCATTCAAGTGGGTCACACATGCCAGAGGGTTTTGCTGAAGGCTGGCTTATGCTTCCTTCTTCTGAGTCCCTCTAAAACTAAGTCGCCTGCTCATGGTGCCCAGCTCCACAGCGACTGATCAGCATGAACAGCAGTGGGAATTAATGAGGGTTTCTTGAGGAGAGTCTGCTAAAGCATGAACCAGCCTTAACTCTTAATTCAGAGGATAAAATACACCAAATAAAAGTAAAATTTTATGATAAAAAAAAAAAACCCTGTAAATTTAGTATGCTGGCTCTGGTATCTATGAAGTAAACATAGAAGTAAAAAAAAACTAATAAAAGTATGAAGTAAAAAGTTAACCTTAATAGTACGATCGGAGGAGCAGGTGTAGAGGGAGCCAGGTGAGTGATGAACACCAGTGACCAGTGAAGTATGGCCTACGTTGAACTGGGCTATAGGTTTAAAAGAGCCATTGTTCATGGAGAAGGTGTGGACAAGTCCATGGTTATCTCCTGCCCACACCTCCTGTCCGCTGTATGACATCGACAGAAAGTAGGAGTGCAGCTAAAGTGAGAGAGAGAGAGAGAGAGAGAGAGAGAGAGAGAGAGAGAGAGAGAGAGAGAGAGAGAGAGGGAGAGCATGAGTATTACAAATAAAGTAATTCATACACTTGATGGTGAGCTTATTATTGTAATATATAACACTTAGCCAATTTCTTGTAAAAATGGAGTATGGATACCTGCACTCTGTGCAGTAGTTTTCTAGCTCTGCAGTCAAACACAGCCACCGTTTTGTCTTTGCTTCCTGACACAATGTACTGCTCATCCGAGGCTAGGCACAGCACAGCATCACCATGGAGACGAAGGCTCTTGACCAATGGCTGCGCAGCTGCAAGACAAGGATGACATCATCACAGAAATGAGGTCAAAGTCATTAGCAGAGGTCTCATGATTGATGAATGGCCTGTAGCAAAGTGCTCACCCTCATGATGACTACACTGCAAGGATACTACAGTTATGTGGTCCATGTTCGACATATTGCACATGTAAAGAGTTTTTTTTGTCCCAATGGAAAAGAAGACCCAGTACATTCTTAAGACCCCTGACATTGGCCACTGACCTCTAGTGTCATAAATGCTGACTTTCTGGTCATGTGACCCAGCAAGCAGCATGTGCATCTGGTAGGACAGGCAGAGCACGGCGGCACGGCCGCGAATCAGGCCCCACTCAGCACCCCCTGCCTCTAGGTCCCATAGCCGGATGGTGCTGTCGAAGGAGCCGGATGCCAAGAGGGGCCCGCTGGCCGCCAGGCTCCACACCCAGCCTAGGTGCGTGCTGAAGGAGCCGTGGCCCCCCAGCGTACGCAGCAGTGCCCCCCTGGAGCCCTGCCGCAGGTCCCACAGATTGACGTTGCGGTCCCTGGAGCCAGAGACACATACGGCACCCTCGCCACCCACCAGCAGCACAGCGTTTACGTCGGCGATGTGGCCCGGCGGGAGCGTGATGTGCTCCAGGACCCGGGTGTGGCCAGGCGACTCGGCGGGCAGATGGTTGCTCCTTTCGTCATCGTCGTCACGCCCCTGGCCCCCACCTTCATGTATGGCTTCAGGACGCTCTTGGTTGATCTGGCCGTCATCAGCAACATCAGCAGCTATGTGATTCTCTTGACCCTCATCTCTGATACTGGCTGCAGCATCGTTCCTTTCTACTCCATCTCTTTGTATTGCAGGAGGAGCCTCAGCTGGTTCTGGCACCCACCCCTCATCTGGCCTCTTGTCTTGACCAGCAGCTTCGGGGTGCATCGCCGCCCCCTCTCCCACAGCTTCATGCACCACTCCATTAGCTACTCCATCTGCTTCTGCAACTTCTCCACCGCCAGCTCCATCTTGCTCCAGGTCCTCCACCATCTCTCGCCCCTGTGCTCGCTCCACCCACTGCCTTGCTGCCCATTTCTCCTGCTCTGCCCAGTGCTCCATCAACTGTTCCATCTCCAAGCAGGCAGTGGGCCAATCAAAGTTGTCCCTTGGCCCGACTGGGAAGGACGTTTTTTGGCCTGTGAGTCGGTGAGCCCGAAGCTGCCAGGCTGAAGTGTCCTCCCCAACCTCTCCCAGAGCCCGGCACACCTGAAGACAGAAACAGCAAGAAAGAAATCAATACCATGTACCACAGTGAGCAGATGACTGATTCTCTGCATCATATTAAACTATTAAACACTACTGAATTCCTGACCTGTGGCAGAACATTGATGACACACTGCGCTGGCAAATGTGAGGCTATGCATGCGACCATTTCCCATGGTAATGACAATAATCCTGAAGGGGAGGGGCTTGTTTCTTGTGTGTTACAGGATGGTCCTAAGGTTAATCTGTGAAAGGAATTTACCATTTTTAAAGCAAATAGAAAACATAAACAGGGGTGTTCAATTGGCCTGCCACAATGCACAGATGAGCCAAGGCCAGAAAGAGCTTAGAACAAGATTTTGTCAAGGAATCAAGTGGATGATTTGACATACCCAAGGTGGCTAGAGTTAAGGGTGTCATTTGTTCTTATATTGTGTGGATGCTGAGCGCCCCCTAAAACGTTCTCTCTTCCTGGCTCCTTCTCTTCTTCTAGGGTGACCTGTGGCATCGACATCCACTCCACTATAAACGCAGAGAAAGATACGTTATTTAAAAAATAAATCCAAATAAACCACATTTTTCTTCAGGCGCAAATGTGTTTAATGTTACTAGAGTGACAGCTACAAAATTCGTCAGTTTACGAACTTTTCCTTACTAATATTCTACACTTGCTGTAGAACTATATATTCAAGCTGCCTTTCCAGCTGAACAGGCTTGTCTGAATTGTTCGAATGATGCTAGCTAAGCTTGCTAGCTAACATTAGTTAGCCTGTTACTTACCAAGTAGTTGCAGGCTTCAGGAACGACTGGACAACTCATTGACGACCCACAGTTACCCACATGCTTGCTTCCTTCATAAATAGTCACGAACTAGGATACAATCAATACCATCGCTAGCTATTAGATATTTTCTAGGTGTTTTGCCTAAAGAAGAGGCAACCTGACAACGTCCCTATTCGTTGACAAGGACATCTCAATTTGTAAATCCGTTCAGCGTCGATTCTTCTGTCCTTGCATGTTTTCCTCAGAGGGAGGAGTAAAGACCCCAGGAAAGGAAGAAATGAAAAGGATGAAGGAGAACGAAGTTATGAGTTACCAGATCGACCCAAGGACTCAACAACAAAAGACTACTGAATATAACTTGATTTCCCTGACGAGGAAAATATGTAAATATTATTTATTCAGTGTTACAGAAACATCTACTACTGTTTATTGCATCCGCTTAATTATGTATTTTATATGAACTATTTCATAATTAGTTTCACAGCTCTAATTTCTTCTAATTTTTAAAATTCTGTTTCGGTTCTGGCGCATAATATTTCTGTAATCAATGTGTGTCAAATAGATTGTGACACTTGTTATGATAAAAGTCTCCAAAGAGTACTGCTTAAAACATGTATCTTCCTATAGAATAAAGATATCTAAAGAATTCATAATGTAAATCCCGAAATGCAGTACATATCTTAATCTGAATTACTTTTGTAGTTTCAAACCCTTAAAGCAGCTGTGCTACATTTATTTTGAAAAAAAAAAAAGAACGAGTCCTATTTGGGAAGAACTATCACTGTTGCTGATTTCACATGAACACCCTCAGGTTAGTTTCGACCCCTTAGCAAGGCATTTTATTAAACTGCACCTCTCTGTAGGGTGGTTTTCTCGTGTTTTTTATTTGGTCGATGGTCGTAGATGGTCAGCGATTTGTTGTTATTATTTACTATTAACTATTACGCTACTATACTCGGTTAAGAAGCTAGCTAGCTAATGCCTTTAGATCAGTAAGCTACAGTCACATTCAATAGCTTCAGCGAAGCTGAACAGATGTGAGATCAGTTTCTGCTCGCAGTTTTTGCAGACACGAGTTTAACGGACATTTATAGTATTGTAATATTATAAAGCTTTTTGTAATGCTAGTTAATTTTGATTTACAGGTACATATGACTATAATAACGCTGCAGTACTACAAATCAAAATATGTTAGTTAGCTCAGTTGTGTGATTTCAGAAAAGTATATAGGTTGGGAAAATCTGTACCCCCTGTTATAAGTTTTAAGAGGGACAGAGGAGTGTGTACAACAGTCATATATATATATATATATATATATATATATATATATATATATATATATATATATATATATATATATATATATATATATAACCCTGATCTATACTCTCAGAACTGTCATATTTCTCTACCATGTATAAATATATATAAATACAAGCACTATGCTTGCACAACTGATTGTGTGTCACCTCTGTCTGAAACGTCCCGTTTTTTCTGAAACCTTCTGTACTTCACTACAATTTTGAATATCTATCTATCTATACCCTGTGTGCACAATTAATAGGCAAGTTGTATTTTTGAGGATTCATTTTATTATTGAAAAACAACAGTACTCTCGGTCAATTCAAAATGTTAACAAACCTCAAACCTGAATATTTAAGAAATTAAAATATCTTATCTGTGTTCATAATTATTGGGCAACGGTTAGTGTGCAAAATTATGCAACAATTTGAAAAACAGAAATTTCCCCTCACTTGTTTATTTTCATCTGTTAAAGTGAGAATAATAAGCAACTCAAAATTTCCAAATAAACATTTAATTTGAGCAATATAGCCACACTTCTTTTCAATAAGTCGGTTTCTTAAACTGTTGATCTACTTTTTGTGCAGCAGCCTCCCAGACACTGTTCAGAGAGCGGTATTGTTTTCTTCACCGTAAATCTCGTTTAAGAATGGCCCACAAGTTCTCAATATGGTTTAGGTCAGGTGAGGAAGGGGGCCATGTCATTATTTTTTCATCTTTAGGGCCTTTACTGGCTAGCCACAGAGTGGAGTACTTCAATGCATGCGATGGAGTATAGTACTGCATAAAAATCATGGTCTTCTTGAAAGATGCAGACTTTTTTCTGTACCACTGCTTGAAGAAAGTGTCTTCCAAACACTGACAGTAGGTTTGGGAGTTTATTTTGAGTCCATCTTCAATCCGAAAAGGTCCAACTAGCTTATCTTTAATAATACCAGCCTATAGCAGTACCCCACCTCCACCTTGCTGGCGTCTGAGTTGAATTGGAGCTCTGTGCCCGTTACTGATCCTGCCACGGGTCCATCCACCTGGTCTGTCAAGAGTCACTCTTGTCTCATCAGTCCATAAAAAACTTTGAAAAATCTGTCTTCAGATATTTCTTTTCCCAGTCTTTACGTTTCACCTTGGTCATGTCTCCAAGTGCTGAACACCTTGTACTTCTGGGCACTTCAGGTAGGTTGCAGTTCTGGAATATGACAGCACTGGAGGATAATGGGTTCCTGGTTGCTTCACATTTGATGTTTGACGGTTCTGTGAACACACCCTGATATCTTAGCAATTTTAAGTGTTGCATCCCTCTGAAAAACTTTTCAGTGTCAGTTAAATCTCCTTTTTGGCCCATTTTGCCAGAGGAAAAGATGCTGCCTAATAATACATATGTATGTACTCTCTCTCTCTCTCTCTCTCTCTCTCTCTCTCTCTCTCTCTCTCTCTCTCTCTCTCTCTCTCTCTCTCTCTCATATATATATATATATATATATATATATATATATATATAGGCATGGAGGAAGACATACAGGAGGAGTCCCTTGCAGAGTTCAAAGAAAGGCGTCTTGGAGGATGGGGCTTGTTGCAGCTGACTGCAGGGACAGGACTGGCTGTCTATGCCATGTGGGCAGGAATTTTAATGCCAGGGTTTCGCAGAGTCCCTCTGAAACTACAGGTTAGTTTGGAATGAGCAAAGTGCTCAGATGATGAAGGACATCTGTCCAAAATGTCCTGTTACTCTGGACAATTTTTACATCTCTTACTACAGTACAGTACAGTGCAGTTACTCACCTATATGTGTGGGTATGTGTGTGCTTCTGTATTTTAGGTGCCTTATATCCCAGCTAGTAAAAGACAAGTGCAAAATGTAATGACTCTGCTGAAGAGCCGGTCTGGAGGTCTAGCTGACCTGGGCTCAGGTGACGGTAGAATTGTAAGTCATTGTTTTTTGCTAACTTTCATTTTTATTGACACGGATACATTGAGTATGGCTGTGTAGAACTGTTCTGCTTTTTCAGTGAATGTACTGATGTTCTAGATGATTTTGTACTTCATGAATAATGTGAGCCTGAATTATGTATTAGTGTTTCCATGTCTTCTAAATATATGTCATGTATGTAGAGCCAGCTGAATACTTCAGGATTGTTCTGTGTGTATATGAATAGGTTCTAGAGGCAAGTCAGCTGGGCTTTTCCCCTGCTGTGGGTTATGAGCTGAACCCTTGGCTCCTCTGGCTTGCACGCTTTCATGCTTGGAAAACGAGGAATTATGGCAGAGTCTCTTACCGGCGGGAGGACCTGTGGAAGGTGGGGCCCTTTGCTTTGTTTGACTTAGAAGACACCCCATTTTCATTCTCTGCTGTGCAAGAAAGAATTCTCGAAAAAAAGTATTTTTTGCTTTTGGTTACAGGTTGACCTCTCTGGCTATAAGAATATCACAGTGTTCTTGGCCCCAAGTGTGGTGAGTCTCCCTTTCTCTGTCTGTCTGTCTGTCTCTCTCTCTCACACACACACACACAGTTCTAAACTAATCATTTGCTTAAAGAATTTTACAGAAAGTATCAATTCTACTGTGTTTGTCTGTTAGCTCCCACTTTTACAGGAGAAGTTACTAGTTGAGCTCCCGGAAGATGCTTTGATTGTTGCTGGACGCTTTCCATTCCCTGATTGGACACCATGCAGTATAGTGGGTGAGGGTGTGGAGAGAGCTTGGGCATATCAAATACAAGCGCTCAGAGGACACAACCAATCAAAAGGCATCAAGATGACTGTGGAAAGCAGCTGATACGGAAGTCATGCAATTTATTTCAAAAACATTTTAAAGAACAAGAATTTTAGGTCAGTTTATTGATTTTTTGATGTTTATTGTAATGTTTAAAAAAATCCTATGATTGCGCATGATGTGCAGTATAGAGATGTAACTTTTGGTTTCATTTTTGTGCAAACACACACATGGTTTACCTCGGGTTTTTTCTTCATGAAGTTCCACTTAGCAGTAAATCATGTGCATGTGTAATTTTAAACATTTAAAGAATAGTTTTTATTTTAAACATTTAAAGACTATATATCTCGCACACACACACACACACACACACACACACACACACACTATTCTTTACTGAGAGTGCTTCTTGTATGTGATTTGTAGATCACAGAATAAGCCCCAAATCAGCATTTTTCAAATGCACTCAGTGAAGGTGCATTTTGATTCCTTGTCTACTTCCTGCTTTTATCGGACCTAGTTAATTTTTCACATACTCAAACACCTTACATAAAAGTATATAAATCTTAATTAGAACAAATCTTTTATCTCTCTCTCTCTCTCTCTCTATATATATATATATACACATACATACATACATACATACACACACGTTAGATATGGGTGATTTATCTGTATGTAAGCAAGAAGGGAAACTGAAAAGACTAGTTATGTGCTTAATGTTCACTGTGATGCAAAGTGGATCATCAGCACCAGCTCTATTCTAGTGCTTATTTATTTAATAAATAAGAATTCAGAATGATTAAATTGTCCACGTCAGTGTAATAATGTTTTGATTGTCTACATGACAAAGGATTAAATAACTGCTTTCTTTTACCTGAATGCCATGGTCGGGGACACTGGGGGTTGGGCAGTTACATTTAGCTTCTTGTACAGAGACACTAAATCGGTTTATGGCAAAATATGCTTGAACGAACAAAAACGTTACTTGACTATTAAACTACAATTCAACAGTAATTAATTAGAAACGTGCGTAGAGTTGAAATACACGTTCTCTATCTAACCTTTCCTAATGTGTAGTGCGTAGAGCTAAAATGCACGTTCTCTATCTAACCTTTCCTAATGTGTAGTGCGTAGAGCTGAAATGCGCGTTCTCTATCTAACCTTTCTTAATGTGTAGTTTTTGATCTTAATGTGAACAGGTGAGAGAAAAACTTTTTACTAAGTTATTTTTGAACTACATATAACGTAGAGTGTCACGCTGCTGGATTTGCAACACGTCTTGTTGCGGCCGGTTTCATCCGGCCCAAGATTACGATTTCACTTCCGGTGGGGAGGGGCGCTAGCAAGGAGAGGAAGCTACGAGGCCTGCACGAAAAGAGCAACTACAGACTACAGGAGTGGCACTATTACTTCATACTGAGATGAAAAATAGGGCTCGTTGCTATTTTAGTACACGAACAAATGCATTGTAATTAGCACCACGGTAAGCCTATTTTCACGACTTCAGACGTGCGTTTTCACCTGCATCCGGGCAGCGCCGTGGTTGTCACTCCTCAAGACCCCTTATTGCACCAGGATCAACAATAACAAGTGTCGGCTTTAGGAGCCCTAAAACTGAAGGAGGCCCGATTCTGCAGTGACTATGATGACCTGTTTCCGTGCTTTCAGGTGGTGAGAATTAGGCCCGTTGTGCCGTGGGCAGCATGAGCCAACAGCCAAAATCTCATCTCAAACTATAGCCACAAAAACGCGGCCAGAGCGGACCAGAGACTGGACATGGTGAGTCGACGTTCTTATACATGCAGACAAGCCGTTGCACACATCATTTTTGTTTAAATAACCATTATAGTCGTTATTTAAACAAGCCTGATCGTGGCAGTATTAATGAACGTAACCATGATGTGTGTATCAGAGGCCTAGTGTTCCTGCCTTTTTGACGCTTCCTTGTTTCATAATGTGTTGTCACGTCGCGTTTAAATGCCAGAATATCTTGTTTTCTACGATTTCGTACTCCTATATTTTGTTGGGCATGGATATCGCCCCCTGTGGAGTTGTACTGTTGTAGTTTCTCCTTCATCCTCGCTAGAGACCTCAAGGAAAATTAGGCTATCGTCTGGTGGTTTGCAATAAGAGCGAAGGTATTCATTTGAAGAAGTAGTGCAGTCCAATTTGCTGTCCGAAGCGCTGTGGCGTTTTCGGGAAATCAAATTGATCGTAATCCTTTTCAGATTGTGCCTGAGCGAGCCTCCGCCTCGGTGTGAAGTATGTACATTAAGCAGCTCGCGACGTGTTGTGACTCATACAAAGAATTCGCAGGCTCAGGGCTCGCGACCGTGCAGCAGCGAGAGACAGACTTCTGCCTTCAGTTCTCTTCCTCGTTTAAATGTTTTATATATAGACGTAAACAAATACCATGCAAACCTTCTGCATTCAAGGAAAACTGATTTGTGAGGACAATAAATAAAAATGTGATCTTTGGTGTTGTATATAAAGTGATGCCAAAAGGCCTAGCTCTGTCATGTCAGTAACCCCCAACTAATTTTTTTAAACACTTACTCGTTTTTGCCACTCTCTCGTTCTCATGCTTTCTTATATAGGCAGCAGAGGAGGCCTCTCTGCGTATTCTTGAAAGTCTTATGACAGAGTTTTTCCACAGCTGCACTACCAATGATCGCAAGAGAGAAATTGGTGAGTCTGAGTCTATACAAATCTTTTGGCCAGTAATAGTTTGGGAAGGCTATCAACTCTGATCTTTAATGTTAATGGCCTAAGTTTAAGATGCAAATGAAGCCCAACACTGCTTTATGAAGGTCATCTGCTCCACTGAAATTGTTAGGCTCAGCTTTTTTTGAATCACAAACCTATCAGATGGCAGTCTGAACATCATTACATAAACATTTCCATTCTTGACTTAACAGTTCTGAACTGCAACTTATAAGTGAGATATTTAAGCAGCTTCAGATTTTTGTTACTAATTTTGTCAGTCATGCTTTGTTAAACCTAAACTCCTTTTTATATTAGTAATCCAGTGCGTGTGCAACAACGCAGGGAGAGTGGGCACATTTATGCTGTAATAAGGGTTCACCAGTGTGTGTTAATATACTATAAGGTCTTTAAGTCTTTTCGCACACAGATTTGGGCAATTTATCCTATTCTTCCTGGCAGATCCTCTCAAGCTTCATCATTATGGATAGGAAGCATCTATAAACTGCCATCCATAGGTCTCTCTATAGATGTTCTAGGGGGGTTAAGTCTGGGCATTGGCTGGGTCCTCAAAGTCAGTCGCAGACTTGTCCCGAAGTTACACAAGCATTGTCTTGTATTGTCTTTGTACTGTCACACCAGTCTGAGGTTGTGTGCACTCTGGAATAGATTTTCCTCAAGGACCTCTCTGTATTTGGTTGCATCTATCCATCCTTCAGTCCTGACCAGTTTCTCTGTTCCTGCAGCTTGAGAAGCATGTCAGTCTGAGTCCTTTAAATGTAGTTTAACAAAATCCAAATGGGTTGTCCTATGCCTCTTCCTCAAGAGTGACTTGTCTAGTTGCTCTGTCATAAGGGCTTGATTTATGGAGTCTGACCAGCAGGTTTTCTAGTCTCTGCTGAGGACATCTGAAACCCTCTTGGTTTTTGGTCACCTCCAAGGCCCTTCTTGCCTGGTTACTCAGTTTGGCGAGACAGCCAACTCTAGGAAAAGTCCTTGTGGTTCCAAACTGTATTTCAAATTATAGAGGCCATTGTAGTCCTGAGAAACTCAAATCTTTAGAAATGGGTTTATACTCTTATACAGATCTCTGCCTCATCACATTTTTATCATGAAGGTCTACAGAGCATTCCTTAGGCTGTATGGATTGACTTTTGTCCTGACATGCAGTGTGAATTGTGGGACCTCTTATAAACTGTTTTGTACTTTTCTAAACTCTGTCCAGTCAATGCAGTTTGCCACAGATGGACTCCAATCACATTTTAGAGATATCTCAAGGATAATTGAAGCTTGACCTCAGTTTGGACAGCCACAGCAAAGGTTCTGAACACTTAGTAAATGCGTTTTCAGCATTTTGTGGCTTTTTACAAATAAATTAGCAAAAAAACATTGCTTGGAAATTATAGATAATTGAGTGTAGATTTGAATTTTTTATTTAATCTGTAATAAAAGAATGTAATTTAAATAAATGATTTAAAATGAACTCTATAATGCAATAAAGTGTCAAAAAGGGAAGGGGTTTGCATACTTACCGAATCCACTGTATGCAGATGGAAATCACAGTGTAGTGTTTTTGTCTTCGTAATACACAAAATAAAAATAAGTGGCACTGGATATTGTACACGTCCTCATCTACCAATACACACACACACACACACACACACACAGCCTTTTAATTTTTAGACTGAAATGTTTCTTGCCTTCCCCCCTGGCTATCTGAACACATCGGGAAGGTATAGGTCTTTTCTTTCCAGCAGTAGCTAGTAATTTAGTCCAAACATCAATCAGATGGTTAGCTATGTGTTCAACATTCACATATAGGGTTCTGTGATGTAAGGTACTAATAAAAAGTGATGAGTAAGACTGACCCTGGCTTTAGAAAGCTTTCATTTGCTTAAGACATCCTGTTGTGCATGACAACAGATATGGTGTGGTGTGTAATTGTGCACTGTTGAAGCCACTTATAAGGTAGGTGTACCTTATTTAGTGGTCAGTGAGTGTAGGTGTCTTTAATATAGTGTATGCTGAGTGTAGATATCATTTTATTTCAGGTCATTAGCTTAGTTGTTCTACCACTCAAACAAGTTCTATATGCTGTTTTGGTGTTGCACAGTAGACAGTGTTACCTTAGCCACATGCTAACAGTATTGTAACAGTAATACACGTTAAGTATTGTAATATCCTTCAAGTAGTCCCTCACCTGAGTAATTTTTAGGTTTGTGTCCCTTGTGGGGAACTAATGGTATAACTAACTGTTGCATTGTTCTTTGCAGAGGAGCTGCTGAATAGTTTTGCTGGACAACCTGGCTCCTGGAGGCACTGCTTCTACTTCCTCTCCAACAGCAGAAATGAATATGTCATGATGTACAGCCTCACAGTGTTTGAGGTCAGCATATACACACCTCAACATAAGCGTGCACATAACATTAATTGCATAGTGTAAATAATTTATAGTTACTAATAATTTGTAACCGTGTCTCGATGCAAAGGCTCACTGAGATACTGTCAGTCTTCATGCATTAACCCTGATGTTGGCTACTTTTTAGAACCTGGTGAACAAAATGTGGGTGGGTGTGGCCAGTGAGGACAAGGCAGAGCTGCGGAGCTGCTTGCCAAAGCTGTTGCTATCCCAGCATGCTCAGTTGCCCTTCTTCATCAGAAACAAGCTGTGCAAAGTCATTGTAGACATCGGACGCCAAGACTGGCCAATGTTCTACCAAGAATTCTTTAGCAACACGTTACAGGTACATATGACACGCCTGCTTTGAGATCCTGTACTTTGGTTTTGGATCACAATATGAAGTTTAATGTTCAAGATTATTTTTTTTATATATGAGTGTGCTTCTTAACCTTTGCAGAAATTAGGTAAACATGGTAGGATGCTGTCTTCAATCTAGCGGTACATGACAGTGACTTAAATTCTTTCAATGTGAGGTTAACTGTCTAAAGATATTTCTAAATGTTATTCTTGTCTTATTAAAGCAGGGAAAGTGAAATGTATATCCTTCACCTGGATTTTACAATTTTTTTTGATAACTTGCATTGAGCCCAGTCTTGTTGCTTGTGTGTGGTAGTTGGTACAGTCCCCTTCATTAGCTCCACTGGGCTTGGTCCTGCTGAAGATGACGTCAGAGGAGCTGGTGTGTCCAAGGGAAGATCTGAGCGTTGCCAGGAAAGAAGAACTGAAGAAACTCTTATTGGAGCAAATCCCCACTGTACTAAACTTATTGACTGGTGAGGCCAATGCTCATAGCATGCCGTTCAACTGAGAAATTGAATTGTCTAAGATCTTTTCATTATTCATGTAGATGACAGTTCCCAAAGGTTGTATCCCAGGTTGGGTCTGTGTGCACTGAGTGTGGTTATGCTAAATTGGTGAACGTGTTCTGGTTGTCAGGTATTCTGGAAACCATTTGGGACAAGCACAGTGTTACAGTTACAACTCCCCCTCCATCACCCACATCAAGAGATACAAGTAAGCCACACTCCCTTCCCTCTCTGTATCTCAATAGCGTCTTCCCTCGTTTGATTTCTTGGAGTGCTCCCAAGAATTTGACAAAACGCTGTCAGCTTTCACATATTCCTTTCTAAGGGCATATGTGAAAGTGCCGTTACGCAGTAGGCTTCCTCTATTGGTGTCTTGGAGAAATGCCTGGTATCAGCTGCTTCATGCGGGACCCTGCAGTGGATGTGTGTCTGTCTCTCTCCTGCCATGGCCCATGGCCGGCTTCCCTAGGTGTGCTGGTGGGAGACGGCCCTGCGGCGGGGCTGGAGCTGGAGAGTGGCACGCTGTGCCTGCTGGCGCTGGAGTGCCTGGCTCACCTCTTCAGCTGGATCCCGCTCTCCTCCTCCATCACACCCGCCCTGCTGGCCTCCATCTTCCACTTCGCGCGCTTTGGCTGCCAGCTGCCAGTCAAGGCCAAGCACCTGCCCACTTCCAATGGGGACTCCGCCCCCAGCAACTTCCTAGCCAATGGGAGCGAGGGGCAGGGAAGGACGGGCCAGATGGTGGGCCATGCAGATCGGGCCCGGCTGGGCGTCATGGCGATGAGCTGCATCAACGAACTGATGTGTAAAAATTGTGTCCCTCTGGACTTTGAGGAGTTTCTGCTGCGCATGTTTCAGCAGACGTTTTACCTGCTGCAAAGACTCACAAACTCGCACATCAACACACACACGGTCAAAAACAGACTGCAGGAGCTGGATGAAAGGTAAGGTGGCAAGCAAAATAATGCAAATGTTCACTTGTGTACACAAACTAATCATGCACATACACAAGGACAGCAGTTTCACAATGGTGGCTTCCTTCTTCTTTCTGCCTGACTTTAAAAAAAAGAAAAAAAAAACTTTCCCTCTCACTCATGCCATCACACTCTTTCTGTTGTTCTCAGTTACGTGGAGAAGTTCACGGACTTCCTGCGACTCTTTGTTAGTGTCCATCTGAGGAGGATTGAGTCCAATGACCGGTTTCCCCTTGTGGAGTTTCTGGCTCTGCTCTTCAAGTACACTTTCAACCAGGTAAAGATGGGAACACCTGAACAATGCTGCCTTCGCTAACAGCTGCACTATGTAGTCTGTGTTTCAGTACTCCCTTCTAATGTTGCCACTTTGCTTTACAGCCAACACACGAGGGCTACTTGTCCTGCCTCGAGATCTGGAGCATATTCCTCGACTACCTGACCACGAAAATCAGGAGCCGCCTGGCCGACAGAGACAGTGTCTTAAACAGGTTTGTGAATATGCAGCCCATAACTGGTGTGATGGTGCCCAACATGGCCACAAATGTCACAAACGCATTTCTGCATTGTTCAGAGCCCTGGGTGCAGGAATCAGGTCAGGATTGACTTTACACTACTTCAGCTGTATCTCAACGTGCAATTCAGTTGCTAAACTGAACAGAGTTTTGTTGTTTTTTTGTTTGCAATTAAGCATTAAACTAGCATTTTTTTTCATTCACTTCCCCAAAACCTGCACCTGAGAATCTGTTAAACCCAAATAGCTTAAAACAAAGATCACATAAGTAATGTACATCTTTGTGTGTCAACTGAAGTTTCCACAAGTAGACAACTTCCCACCGTGCTAACAGCTGCTGCTGCATCGCACCTCATTTTCACCAGCTTCAGCTCAGCATGTTTTCTTTAACAGTAAAGCTATTGGCCATTAAATTCGTGGGAAGGGTCGTCCCATGCCCCCAAGGGGTGTTCTCCTGCTCCCTCTGGGACAACATGGTGCCGCTTCTCTGTTTTGAGGACTGTTTTGTTGTGGGGCTCCGTGCAGCTGCGTCCACTTGGCTGGCAGTGTGGTGTGTGGGTCTGATCATTTCACCCTCATGCTTGCCCTGACCTAATGGAAGCGATCATTCTCCAGAGGCCTGGATGCCTTCAGGAAAGCTCGAACCCGTTTAGGTCATGCCTAGACACATGGCAGTGGTTTGTCTAGTGTTGGTGCCTGTGTGCGTGTGTGTTGGAGAGCAGATAAGTGGGGTGCGTTCTGGGTCAGGTAATTTTTGGGCTCTGTGTTATAGGTACAAGGACGCCCTGGTCTTGCTGCTGAGGGAGGTTCTGAACCGGATCCAGTTCAGGCTGAACCAAAGTCAGCTGGAGGAGCTGGACGACGAAACCCTCGATGATGATGTAAGTGGGTTTGTAGCCAGCTGTTCTGCACTAACGCCATCAGATGTGTGTTTGGATGCCAGCAGCTGGTGGGCAGAATTTCTGGGCTGAACTTTCTTTTGCTCTCTGGTTGCTGTAGCAACAGACTGAGTGGCAGCGATATTTGCGTCAGAGTTTGGAGGTGGTTGCCAAGGTGATGGAGCTGCTGCCGTCTCAGACATTTTCCATTCTGGTAAGTTTGAGTGCGTGTGTATGTGTGTGGGCCTGTTTGTTGGGGGGTGCACATGATCCATCCATCTGTTGTCTTTCCTTAGGGCTTTTGTTTCTGATGCTCTTTCATCAAGTCTCATTAGGTATTCAGAATGCCTAATTAAAATACATGCTCACATGAAAGCAAGTTCATTCTTCAGCGAGTCAGAAAGAAGGCTGATGGGGTGGATACAGCCCAATCACTGATGTCAACACAAATTGTCTCTCTCTCTCTCTCTCTCTGTGTGTGTGTGTGTGTGTGTGTGTGTGTGTGTGTTTCAGTTCCCAGTGCTTCAGGAGGACTTGGATATTTACCTGGGACTGCAGCAGTTCATTGTTACTACAGGAACCAGTGAGCCCTCTTTATTTTTGACAAATACATAGGTTTATGTGTTTCTCACACACATGCACCCTTGTATAAATAATGTGTGTATGCTGTTAAATGAAAGGCTGGAGGCAGGAGAGGTGGTGACTGGCTACAAACGATGTGCTCTCACCCTTGTGCCTGATCTAGACAGTCAGTGCACCTGGAGTGGGTGATGAGCAGTCATTGCAACTGCTCCTCCAAATCTAGCCTTTACTCTGTTGCTTTGTTTCATTGGACTGTTGCTTGCCTACAGGTATAGTATATTAATTTCTCCACATCCAAATCAAAGGTAATTCCAATTATGTAAAATTAGCTTAAATACATACTGTAGGTTTCTATATTGCCATTCAGTAGGCACCAGTAACCTGTTGTTTACAATGTAACTTGCTTACTGTGTAGTTTAATGTTTTTGAATGTCCCAGTTATTCAGATGTATGGCTGCCATGTGGTGGGTTGGTCATAAAGCATCGCAACCCTTCTGTGTGGTGTACACCTGAATTATGGCTGCGGTCGTGGGGCAATTGCTTGTTGTCCTGCTTACAGCTTGCTGATGTTTACACTTAACAAGCAACATGTAACATCACATAGGCGCTGTGTCGGGATGGCTTTGGAACAAGCACATTCTAAGTATGGATAAAATCCAGAAAGCATGGTAGTGTATCAACATAGAAAGATTGGCACTACAGAAACAAATGTATTCTTTTGGCTGTAGTAGGAAACAACTCTTCATACAACTCTGTTGGATCCAGCACCACTCTGTTGTCGAGTCAGCATGTTTTGCCTGCTTACTGTAGTTTGTTTTGGGGTTTTTTTTTGGGTTTTTTTGGTTTTTTCCCTTCACGCATCACATGAGCATACTGAAGTGAGAAAAGGGGCAGGGCTCTCAGTCCAAACACCCAATGAGGGAGTCATCTGTCACAATGTGAATTACCAAAAACTTTGTCTTTGTAATGCTCTGCTTAAAAGGCCAGCTTTTAAAATGGGCCTGTATGCAGTTCCTTAAATGGGATGAAGTTGCTTTTCTTTGACTAGAAAACAGATACGTCGTAAGCTGCAGGATAAGCAAGCTGTAGAGACCACTGTGTGTGTGTGTGTGTGCATGTTCATAATTAGACGTGATGCAGAGAAGGTCTGTAGGAGAGAAGTTGTGTGGTGGTGAATTCCTCTTTCTTTGTGTTTGGGTGTGAGTGTAAGAGTTGGTCTTTTCAGTGTGGTGTAGGTGGTGTCAGTTTTGGTTTGTTGCTTGCTGATGGCTTCTTGACTTGCTTTTTTCAACCAAGCCCTTAAGGATGGTTGGTTGTTTCTTCAATAATTCTAATTGTGCAGTAGATAGCATTTGTGGATAGTGGGCCACTTTTAGCAGTGAGATGTACCCCTCTTCTGTGACTTCTCACTAGGCTTAAACACAGCTTTCAAAAACCCCTTATGTCTTTTTGAGATGTTTATTGTTGAATACATAATGTTGCTTAACGATACCATTTCCTGTTTTTTTTTTTTTTTGTTTTTTTAATTTAGTTTTTTTTTATTTTTTTTATGCTAAACAATTGCGCAGTATGAAGTTTCGCATTGGCATATTTCTTAGAAGAGATGTCTGTGAAACAGCTGAGCACAAGTATAAACCATGCAGCAACAATTTTAATAAGGGCCAGATTGGAAAAGGGATTGAAATTCTTTTGTGTTTGTGACCCTCTGTGTATGTTGAGCCTGTGGATGAACTGTGTGTACATGTTTCTCTGTGCAGATCGTAGGTTGAACATCACAGCGGAGGCTGACTGTAGAAGACTGCACTGCGCACTGCGAGATCTCAGCTCTCTTCTGCAGTCGGTCGGGCGCCTGGCAGAGTTCTTTACCGGCGATGTTTTCACTGCTCGTTTCACTGATGCCCGGGCAATCGTCCAGAGGTCAGCCACCACTTTCTCAGTGCTCAGCCCAACGCTAACTTCTAGCTGCTACCTTATAGCAGGTTTGACTGTTAACCCTAAACTGCTGAGCCATCTGGTTTGTCTAATATACTCCACATGTACTCTTTCTTCAAACGCTTCATAACTGCTGATCCCTTTAATTTCCAACCAGGATAATTTGGTTATCAATCTTTTTTTGCCAGATTTTGAAACAGACTTGTGATTTTCACATTTCTCATTATGGTTTGGTCCCTCTGAACAGATTCCAACAAGGCCATTATTAATCCAACATGTATTTTATTAAATAAAAGTCAGTATCCCAAGTTCTATCTAATCCCTTCCAGTACCACCTTCAGTTCATAATGCTGCACCTCTAGCCTAAATCCTAACCAGCTATCAGTAACATTTTGTTTTGAGAGCCTTTCCATGTGGATTATGTAGACATTCCTGTACTGGAGTTCAGAGGCTGGGCATGTCATTGTGATCAAAGTGTTTTAGGCCAAACTGTCGCTGATGTTTGCTGTCATAATGGGCGCACACTGTGCAGAAGTGGGCCTTTGGCTGCCCTGCCCTGCCCTCCTCACAGGCACATGGGCCACTAGCATATCAGGGGAACTTTGAAAAACCTGCCACTGTTCCTCCAATAACTCCGTTCTTTAATATTGATCCTAAATGCAGAATCCAGTGTGGTTACTGGGTTTGGAGTCGGGCTGCACATCTTTGTGGGGCCACAAGAGTGCAGTTGGCCATGCTGTGATGACAGGGACAGGATGGCTAGGTTTGGGTTGCCAGCAGAGGGATTGAGTAGGTCATGCAGAGTGCCTGGAGCACATTCGGAATGCAGTTTTTGTGGAGACAGCAAGGAGGGCAATGTCACAACAACAGCAACATGGATCCAAGTGGCAGATGTTTTTGCATCTGTTTAAAGCAAAGAAACATACTGACCCAGTGGCCCGAGGGCTTGAAATTCAGGTTCAAGTTTGTGTTAAAAGTGTGTGTGTGTGTGTGTGTGTGTGTGTGTGTGTGTGTGTGTGTGTGTGTGTGTGTGTGTGTGTGTGTGTGTGTGTGTGTGAATTCCTGCCCTGCCAGGCTTGTGGAGGTCACATGTTATGGTTCACAGATCAGCCTCTATGATGTGGAGATGGCTGTTCCTTCAGTTCTTAAACCAGACCTCATTGACGTGTAAGTACACACAGTTTATAGATGAGCTCCACAATTTGGCTATTCCTTTTTAATACATATTTGTGTGTACACCTTTTACACACATACATATGTTTTGTTACTCTAATATAATGAATTACCTCTGTGTAAGAATTAAATTATTATTATTATTTTTTTTTTTTTTTGCAGCCATGCTCAGTCATTGGCTGCTCTGCAGGCCTACTCTCATTGGCTGGCTCAGTTCTGTAGTGAGGTGCAGCGGCAGCAGGATCAAACGCAGTTTGTTGACCTCATCACCTCCAGCATGGCCGCCACCACCCCCCTCATCAATGCCAAGGTAACTGCCCTGCTGCCAGGGCCTGCTTTTACCTGGGGCATTCCTGTGATGCGTGTCTTTGCAATATTTCCCGTGGCTGCAGCCCAGCTAGCCTTACAACTGTGGAACAATGAGCATGGGAAGGGCTGCATGCTCAGTAAACACTACTTTCAGATCAGCTGCCTGATCATATTCTCAAGTATTTATTTATTCTCAACTTTTTTAGGTGTTTAGGAAGTTTTTAGCTGATATTACTTCCTGTGGTAATGGTTCTCTTATATACCAAATCTGCTGTGGGGACAAGCTGATGTTTTCTTACACTCCATTGGTGGTGTAGGTTCCAGAGAAACTGCTGTTGTCTGCGTGCCATCTCCTGGTCTCCATGGCAACAACTGTGCGGCCCGTGTTCTTGGTGTCATTGCCAGCAGTCCAGAATGTCTTCAATCTGATCACAGAAAACCAAAATCACAGACTGCCTCAGGAGGTGCGTGTGTGTTAGTGTGTCCATGTCCTGTATGGGATTTGCTTTGGAATTTAAATGGAGCTCTTTGGTATACATGCATAAAGTCTCATGATGAGTTTCCTGAAAGGCTTTTTCCTGAAAGATGTTCTCAGCTAATTTGTCTGTGTCTGTGTGTCTGTGTGTGTGTCAGGCTTATGTGTTGGTTTGTAGGGCTCTGTCCAACATGCTGCTGTTGCCGTGGCCCAGCCTGCCTGAGGCAGAGCAGCAGTGGCCAAGCAGATCAACCAGTCATGCGCGGCTCATCAGCACCATCACGCATCAGTACCGCCTCCAGCCCCGCCCACCAAACCACCATCCCAACAGTGAGTGCATTAGCCTTTAACCCAAAAATAGAAGAATACACACAGGCTCCAGTGCTCTCAAGCATAGCCAGCAGTTGGTCACCAGCACATACCTTATTGTACAGTTTGGCCCATGAACTTAATATGAGGTTGTGTGCAGTTTTACACTATGAATAATTGGTCAGTAACTGGGCATGGAAATATTTCTCTAGATACACATTTCTTTGTATTTGACTGTTTTTTCATGCTACAATGGAAATGTTTCTGATAGAATTCTATATCATATCCTCTTTTTAATGCCATATTTATCACGTCTCTTCCATAATGAACCAACACAAAAAACACTGCAGGAAAATTCTAGCTTTCCACAGAAAAGACATGAACCTCTCTTAGTTTATCTTTTAGAACATCTTTATTTGATCTGTATCAGAGGAATGCAAGCAACTTTGCATGCATGGATTAATCCAACACACAGTAGTAAACAATACACGAGTCAGAAGTTCTAGAACAACCCCATTTCTTCGGTTTTTGCAAACATTTAAGCAGTTCAGGTCCTGTGAAGAACCTGAAATGATACAAGCTGCCTGAGGTGCCTTTTAAAAAATGAACAATAAACTGAAAAATGTAAATCTTGAAAAGGTCTTTTTCAGGAAACAAATCGTTGGTTAATAACTGTTCTGTATCAATGTAATTAAATGAAGGTAAGAGCTTGAAAATTAAAAATGCAAACAGTTCCTACAGGTGTCCAGGTTGTTACAACCCCTCTGTCATGTATAAAAGCAATATTGGAACAGGCAGAGCAGTTTTGGGCAATATTTCACTGCAGGATATAGTATACTGATTCCATAAAACATGTAATTAACAAAGGAAGGTGGTCTATTATAATCCTTAAGTGTATAGATCTATTAGAGAACTTTCTATGAAAGTGACAGTGGTTCAAACATCACTTGAAAACTGGAGGAAACATTTACAAGAAGAGGTCTGGTAGACCAAAATTGAATCAGAAGACAAATTTGAGCCAACAACTTGAATAATGGATGGTATCACAGGATTGCACCTTCAAGACCATCTTAACACTGATGAAAGTACATATGCCTCAGTTTAAACTGTGAATAGTAGACCAAGCTGCAGGTTTGATGGGTCAAGTGACAATAAGAAAGCCACTTCCAAAATAGCAAAACGAAAGATAGCCAGGGAGAGACTTGTCTGGGCCATGCAGCACTAAAGAATTGAAGGTCTTATGAACCAAAATTTAGTCTTCTGCTCATCAGAGTTTTATGCTGTTGAATAGGTGAAAGGATGTTTCTGCCGTGTGACCCTAGCAGTTAGACTTTCAGGGGAAAGCATGATAGGCCTTTGGCTGGGTCCAGGGTTGGCGACAGTGACTGGTACCCTGAACCAATGGGGAATCTGCAGTATTCTGCAGTACCCTCTGTTCTATGGCTAGTTGATTAGGGGTTCATCCTAAAGCAAAACGATGACCCAGAACATAGTCTATTAGAAAACAAGAATGAGACAGGCTTCAAATCATGGAATGGCCATCATAGGCTTCGACTTGGTTTGGGATGAACTGGCCAGAAGGTTGAAAGCAATGCAGGCTCCAAATGCAGTACATTTGAGGGAACTTGTACAACAATTTATTTATTTATAAATACAACAATTTATTTATATATATATATATTTTTTTTTTACACTTTAATTTGAGTACATTTGAGATATTAAACCACATAAATATCAATAAAACAGGAAAAAATGGGGTGTTCTGAAACTTTTGACCAGTGTTATATGCACAAATATAATTAAATGTTTCATTTGGGCAATTGTCATATTATTAACTGGGAATTAGGTGAAGTGTAATAAGTAGACTCTCCAGTCAATTCTCTGTATGTGAAAAGGTAAAGGAAACCAAAAATATGTAATGGTTGCATTATACCGGAAATATGCTAGCAAAACTTTTGCAATATCGGTCTTTTTTTTTGTTTTGTTTTTTGCGCTGTAAATTTTCATTACATAATGTTTTTATCTCAAAAAGTAAATTTGATGGGAACAATCTGCGTACTGCAAAATATGCAAATTCTTTATCCAATCTATTTTAATTTTATTGCTTTGCAGAACATAGTTAGAGCCATGAGCTTGTGGCTATGTAATCATCCCCAACCTTTCTGCACAGTGTTATTTCTCGGGTCTGGTTTTTGGATGTTAGTCCAGTGCTCCTCGAGTGAGCTTGCAGCATAGGGTGAAGGTGAGCCCGTAGTACACGAAGGCATGTGAAGGAGTAAGATTTCTCCTCAGCACAGGTTTTGGTCCACATCTCAGGACACTGAAGTAATATAAGAAGGATTATATGACCTCTAGAGGGCAGCAGAGAGTTGTTTGAGGGGAAAGCCTGGCCAGTTTTCACACCTCTCAGCAAATTAATCTGTCTTGTGCCTTCTTCAAACATGTCTTCATGGTTAGTTTATACATCCAAAACCATGTGAGTTTTAAAGGAGGCCAAGAATGTCCCTGGTGCCTGTAGAAATTTGGAAAGTGCATGTGATTATTCCGTTTGCTACACTTCCCCCATACATCCTCATACCTGCCCACACTACTTTTTTCCTTCCCAGGTAAAGTGGTGCTCCAGCAGACCCTGTGTGTACTCCGGGATCTCGTGGACAGCATATCGGGAGAAGCCACCAAATCCCGTCAGATCTGTTACCAGAGCCTACAGGAGTCTGTCCAGGTCACCCTAGCCCTGTTCCGTCTGTACATCCAGCAGCCTGGTAAGACCCTGGTCATCAAATTGGCCCCACCCCCAACTACTATCACCATGCTGCCACTGAGCCATGGGACTTTGCTGCTTTCTATCGCTACTTTGCTGCTACTTCTGGTATGACATCTTATCCATGGGCTTTAAAATGAACACTGACCTGTCACCAGTTGCGGGTGACGGTGTGCTTTAGTGGAAACATCAAACCACTGCCCAGTGGCAGGTAGCTTTTGGAACTACAACCAGTTCTAACGCAGATCAAATTGCTGTGTAAGAATATGACCCTCACTGTTCACTCTGATTTAAAATTTTTACTGAGGGCGAGAAGGAATCAACCCGCAGAAATAAAAACAGCAGCCTACAATAGAAAAATCCAATGATTTTAGCTGTTCTCCTGCACATTGTTTTGCCATTAAACGTTCCTCAGAAATTGCTTTTAATGAAGTAATAAACAATGCAGTTCTATGACCGCTGTTGGCGGTTCAGTTTGGATCCTCCTTATTCTCCCTGCTCCCCCGACCTCTGCTCTATGACCCCAATGGCACCACTGCTTTGTATGCTACCAGCACCTAAATCATTGTCACTTCTCAAGTCTGCTCTTGTGTTTGTGAAAATGCAGTGGCACAAAAGTAATACAGTGCTAACATTTTGTTCATGAGAAACGTGTTGATTGCGGTATGTTTTTAACCATAATTGTACTGTTCCTGTTCTCCTGTGCTTTACCCCCGCCCTGCCCCCCCCCCCCCCCTCAGATGTGACGGATGAGGTGCTGAGTTTCTTCCTCGCATTGTTCCAGGCTCTGCGTGTGCAGATGGGGGTAGCCTTCACCGAGCAGATCATTCAGACCTTCCTCAGCATGTTCACCAGGTACCCCTGCCAGATGCACCGGCACAACCACCCAGAGGCAGAGAACATGCCGGCTTTGCTGACTACACGCAGCCCGCTGCCAGCATGCCTCAAATTCCAAAAACACTGCAAACCACTGTAGCACTGATACTACAAATCGGTGCTTAAAACATTTGTGCACTAAAAAGTGTTAAACAGTACATTTTGTATTGATTTCATCTATTTACTTTATTTGCCATTGATACTCATTCAGTGCTAAATTAGCATATGAAAGTTTCTGATGAGTTATGTCCTGTGCCTCAGGGAACAACTTGCCATCAGTATCCTGCAGGAGGGCAGTTCTGGCTCTAAAGTTGTGCAGAAATTCCTCAAGATTCTTCAGGTAAGAAAGTAGAACTATACACAGCTATGTTTTGGATGTTTTTTGTTTTTGTTTGTGGTGCTTTTGCACCTGTTAAGATGTATATGGTGTATGAGCAGTTCCTAAAGTGTGTGCGTGTGCGTGTGCGTGTGCGTGTGCATGACAAACGTGCATGTACAGGTTGTGGTTCAGGAACCCGGTCAGACCTTTAAGCCCATGTTACCCAGTATCCTCAGTCTCTGTATGGAGCAGGTGTACCCTATCGTGGCAGAGGTAGGCCATTCATTAGCACCTTCATAGCTTTCCAGCATCCTGCCAGGGCCCAGTGAGAGCACAGCCTGCTTCTGCCCCACAGCGCTCCTGTCCTGACGTCAAAACCGAGATGTTCGAGCTACTTTTCCAAATACTCCATCACAACTGGAGGTTCTTCTTCAAGACCTCGGTCCTGAGCAGTGTGCAGAGAAGCGGAGCTGAGGAACACATGGAGAACCAGGCACAGTTTATCGCCGCTATGCAGGTATGGAGAAGACCGGCGACCAGCTGGGCTGAAGCGTGCACTGGCCATGGAGTGGGTGTGCTCTGACTTGAATGTTTCTCATGGCCTGCAGTTCAATTGGTAGTAGTTTTTGCCATGTATCTCATGCAGTCTCATTTGGCCCGAGGTCCAGCTGATATGCTTTCAGTTGACTAGAAAAGAATGACTTATTCATATTGGTGTGTACTTTTGCCCATAAGTCTTTGAATCTGTGCCTGAACACAGATATTTTTTGTATTTAGTGTTTTTCTGTGGAAATTGCAGTGATGGTCACAGGAAAAGTCTTCTATTCAGTTGAAATGCATTCATTCCTTTTGTGTTTCTGAATGGTGAATGATTTGGTTGACAGGCTTTTGGACAGTCTTTCCTTCAGCCAGATATCCACATCTTTAAGCAGAACTTGAGCTATCTGGAAATTCTAAACACCAAACACAAACTTTATCACAGGGTGAGATACGCTCACTTTTATGTCAAGTGCAACAACTTTTTAAAATGCATATTCTTAACAGAATATAATGTTATTGCTATATACTATCGATATAATATTGGTTTACTTGTATATGTTTGTTTCACATGCCCCATTCTGCGTACGTTATCAGAAGCTGTTCCGGAGCTCCATGCTGTTCCACTTCATAAATGTGCTGCTGCAAGTCCTCCTGCACAAGAGCCATGACCTCCTACAGGATGACATCACCCTGGCCCTCTACAACATGGCTGCTGTAGATTTCCCAGCATTCTATTCCTCCTTTCTACCAGAGTTCCTCAGTGGCTGCCAGGGTATTGACCCTCATCAACGCACAACACTTACTCGCAACTTCACACCAGAGAGGGTAAGTGCCTCTGAACTTGTGTGTAGATACACTTTAAAATAAACAGTTACAATAAGTGGGATTTTTTTTTTTTTTAAAGCCATGCACTATAGGCATCATCACTTTATGAAGTAGATTGCTTGATCTACAGTGTAGATTACTTGTCCATCTGTTTCTAGTTTATGCACTAGCTAATAAATTCCTGTCTTATTCTCTGTAGGACCTGCCATCGTTTTCTCAGGGAGTGTACAGATTGGTGAATGACCTGCGCTTTTATAGACTGTGCAATGGAAGCCTGCCACCTGGGACCCTAAAACTATAGCAACATGCCCCATTCACCGCACAGCCAAGCCATGGCCCGTCCATATAAGGATGTAGATCACTTCCAGTTCAGTGATCGTCACACCCTTTGCCAGGGGCCAGCCTATGATCTCTCAGTAAGGGAGTGTCCCTAGACCCACACCCCTTTGCCATGGGGTTTTCTAGTCAGCTTGTTTTATGTTTATTTCAGCAAAGTTTCATTGCCAATGATCATGAGGCCAAAGTTGCACTGCTGCAATGGAAACAGGAGAACTTTTGGATACCGAAGCACTCTTGATAGGTTCAGAGTCGGATGGAAAGCATTGTGATGGAGTCTAAACTGATCAGACACTTTGAAAGCGCTATGCTTTGATCTTCATGGTTCATGCGGAGTCCTCATAGAGGGTTAACATGGAGCAGTCAGTTTTGAACCCTTTTCTTTTAAAAGGACTGAAGCAGTTACAAGCACTTGGATGCAGTTTATGGCAGACAAATAAGGAGTGAGTACAGTTTGAGGTGAAGTCGAGTTTGTTGGTGAGTGAATACAGTTTTAAAATGGACTGCTATAATGCAGAACACTGAGTTCCTTTTCCTCCCTCATATGTCTAATTTTAAGGCCTTTTGTTCATCTCTGTGGAGACGGACTCCTTTCATATCATTCCATCCTGATCCAGGAGACAGACATTCAATAAAGTTTTATAATGAAACACCTGTTTTTTTGCTTTTTCAACTTCATCACTTTTTAATCATGTGCCTAATTTGTTAATTACATGTAGATGTAAAGTCACACAGGTGTTAATTTCTTCTGAGGGGGTATTTATCCTGATTATGTTGCTCTAGAGGGATGTGAGGGTTGTTTGGCTGTTGCTCCACTGAGCGCTAGGGTGGATTGCACCGTTCTAGTAGGCTAGAGGGTCCCTCATCTCTGTGGGGCAGTACCTGAGCTTTGCTGGAGACATAAAAATAACAGAATTCATGGTTTGTTCAGGCAAATTCCTCTTTTACGGCGTAAATTTAAAACCTCCATGTTGACTTATCTTCATATTGACATGTTATGTTGGCCACTGTCTTCAAATGTTCGTTCATAGATAGATATAGATATCTTACAATACAAAATTGGTGAAAGCAAAGGCACGGAATACTTTACTGCAAACGCTTATTTACTTATTTAGAAAATTTGCTATCTAGTGGGCTGTGTTCGTTCCTGCATATAGGCCCTGTCCACTTGTTCCGTGATCAAGGGTAATATTTGTTTTGCGACCTTGGATCGTTGTGCGTGTTTCTCAGTATTTGCTTAAAGGCCTCATTTTCATGTTCTAGGCTCTCCAGAACAAAAAACACCAAATAAGAAATTATGATTTATGAGTGATTACGAGTGAGAAGAAAAGCATCCAGTCCTTAAAGTTTTCGTCGAAAGCAAATTTAGTAGTTTAAGTTGCATTCATCAGATAAACTAGATTAAAACATTTTGTAATAAAATTACCAATGCCACAGTACTGTCAATTAAAACTTAACGTAATCAAAGAAACGACCAAAGCCATAATGAAGTCAAAAAACAAAAACACATTTTAACGATAGTATAAGAATTTTTGTACTCTTTCTTGGAGTCCTATTTCTATACGAGGTGGAATTTCGCTGTATCTGTCTTTTCTACGATTGTGCTCCGCGTTTGAGGAAAAGAGTCCGTGTGTGCGAGCGCGCGTTGTGGTGCCCCCTCCCCGCTGAAAATTCCTAGCCTTGCAATAGCGTTCAAGGCGTCGTTCTTTCGCATGTCATTTCTTTACATTTGTCAGCTATTATTCTCTGACCAAGCGCAAATTGGACCCGTCAGGTGAATGACCGACTGTGTGTGTAGTCACTTTACACTGATCAGTCTCAACTGGGTCTATGAGGGATTAAAAAGTACATTTTTGTTAGTGCCCTGGCGTCTCTGTAGGGCGTTACATTTGGATTCTTGACTCTTAACTAACACATTGAAGAGTCTGCATTAATTTTATTTTTTTTGCCCACATACCGGTTTATGTGATTATGGCAGCAGTTTCACACCGTTTCGTAAACCGTTTTCTCCTTCATGGAGTGCGAGCTAGGAGTTCCAACCAGAGCCTCTGGTGCGCCCAGCGGACTTGGTTACATGGAAACGCACGGAGCCATAGTGCTATCTCAGGTGTGCGTCATTCAAATGGGTTTTGTGAGAGTGTGTAGGTATTGGTTACAGTATTTTTATTTTTCCGATGTTATGCTTAAAATCACTTCTGTGAAGATTAGATCAATAGCTATTTGTGCAATCTTGAGCAATTCCGTGATAATGATACAGAATTCATTCGAAGCCGCATGTAGTAAACAATCCCTGCACGGAAAACAGAATTTTGAATCCATCTGAACTCTTGCTCACATTACAACTGTATTTTAACTTTACACCGTATTCAAATTTCAAGATCATATTTGACTATTTTAATTGTAATACGCTGTGTCTATTGGTTTCTCATTGTGGTTTATTGATAAAATGAGTTAATTCTGTTATAGTGATCTTGTGTTTTCACGTGCTTTCAATCTAGTGTGTTCGGGGACAGTAGTCATGTGTGACAGGTTCTGATTAGCATATTGTACGATAGTAGATGACGTCCAACGTGAACAATACATTTTATGGAACGTTTAGCATTTATGTGGTACTGTTAGGGGAAACACAAGACAATTACAGAAATTATAGAAATTTCAGGTAGGCTATATGAGTCCCTAATTTGCAAAACAAAGTTATTTTATATATTGCCTGCTTTAATGTCAACTAATACTTGAATAGAATTAGTTTAAATTAATAAATGTCAATATCATTAACATTTTTATTAGGCCTATGTGGTTTGCATTGGCGCTAATGTCCCGGATGCTTATTGCCTTGCAGGATTATGTGCAATCCTAAAGCCAATACTCTGATTGATTGTCTCCTGACCTCATCCTTTCCTTCCTTATCTATGTGAAATATTATTCAGCACTCAAAACAACTCTCACTTGAAGACAGCATATCAAAAACATTAAATGCATGCTTCCTTTTTATTGGTGTCACAATGCTGAATGACTGCTTTCCTAGATAACCAAATACTTTCTTTGCCTGTGTGCTGGATTGGGAACATTTGTAGAATACTCTTAATTTTATCAAGGCTGCAGGATTGACTATAGCGATCAATTGTACACCATGTTTACCAGGATGGCCTTAAACCAAGAGTACATGAATGAGCACATATCCACATACTTGTACGTGATGGTGTGACAGTAGGTACATCTGAGCTAGTACAATTTGCTAGCCGACGGTTTTTGTTGTTGTTGTTTGTTTTTGACTTTGATTTTTTTAAAGCTTTTTTTTCATTAACCGAGAGACATGATGAAACTCGGAACGCCGTAGGAGACGCTAATGACATTAGGAATCGTGTATGAGAATAAAATAATTTAATTTTAAAATGATAAAACACCAATGTTTCACTTCGTACTTAAAAAACTACATATGAAAAGAATGGCCCCAAGACAGACTCCTTCAGCACTCAGGGGATAACCCCTCGTTGAGTTAAGGACTACCGATAGCAACGTTAAAGCGGATCAAAATGGAAAAAAAAAAAAACTACTGGGGATCATTTGGTATGTTTAGAACCACTACCTTCTTAGCTTTAATGAACCTTAATACGGTTAAGAGGCAAATCTACTTGTTTATGTCCCCGTTTAGGCAGAAGAGGGCGCTATTGTCCATCCCACAAATGCAAATTTAAACAGGAAATATTGATTGCAGACAGCAGCCTTTTACGTGTCATTACTGGCTTACATATTACTTAGTCAATATGCGTTGTTTTTGCATCAGTATTTCACTTGTGAATCGTAAATTAAATTCTTATATAGATATTCCTGGTGTAAAAGAGAGGACTTTGGTTGCCGTAAAGCCAGATGGTGTGCAGAGGCGTCTAGTTGGTCAGATCATTAAACGCTTTGAGCAGCGAGGCTTCCGATTGGTCGGGCTGAAGATGGTGCAGGTGAGTGAATTCACCATGTTTGCTGCCATAGTTATGGCTTGGGAAGGAATACGGAGGTGGTGTTTTGTCATAACTGTGTGCGGTTTGCATGATTTGAGTGATGATGAATCACTCGTGTTGCAGGTGTCTGAGGAGTTACTGGACCAACATTATGTGTCTCTTCATAAGAAACCTTTCTATCCCAGCCTACTGCGCTATATGACCTCAGGTCCCGTGGTTGCCATGGTGAGGTTCAAGCTAAAAGCATTCCACACCCAATATGCTTGTCATGTCCACTCAAGATAATGATTGTATTGGTGATGGTGAGATTCATTTAGACCTCAAACCTGTATCTTGCCTATTAGACAAACATCCCATCAAAAGGGGTTGACCTCACAGTAGTTGGCAGTGTAATGATGACAAGTCAAGTGAGTTGGACAGGACATTGATCCAGACCTGGTGCAGGATTATGAATTCTGAGATCTGGATCCTGCATGATGGAATGCAGTCTTGGATCCAGATCCCAGTTTCTTAACCTAGAATTGTGTCAAGATGGGCATGTCTTTCAAGAGTCTCCCTTCTCACTCAGGGCATACTTGCACAAGATACTGGTCATTAACTACCCTAGCACAAAGTTAAAAGGAAATCAAGACAATGCCCAGTGTAATGTTGTGAGGGTAACCGTAACAATGCATTTGCTTGCAGGTGTGGGAGGGGCACAATGTGGTAAAATCCACACGTATGCTTGTGGGAGACACTAACTCAGCTGAAGCTATGCCGGGAACTCTACGAGGAGACTTCAGTATTCATGTTAGCAGGTACACACACACACACACACACACACACACACACACAGACAGACACACACAGACAGACAGACGTATGCATAGGATCTTGTTGCCAACAACCTAATGTATTAGAGCTTAACATGTCAAAGTGTTTGAAATCTAGTACTTTCTATTCATGCATTTACAGAAACTGTGTTACAAACTACAAACCATTATAGCATATAAGCAATGTTGGCCAAAATGTATACCTTAGAATAGCAATCTATTTACTTTAAGAACTGCTTCAAACCTGCAGCATGCAACGATGAGTGGCAATAATCACACAAGATGACTTTTTAGCTGAACTGAGCTTCAAACTGGAATCCACATCCTTTGGGTGACGATGTAATTAAAATGTGCAAGATTTCCATTTTTTTTGTGAAACACTCATCATATAACAAACAGTAGGTGCTTATAGACATGTGTATAAAGCATAAAGTATACATGATGAATTATAACTTGTTTTTAATCATGTGTCCTCAAACCTTTGCTTGGCAGTGTGTGTGTGTAATGTAGTGTCTCTGCTGTGTTGATGTTGCAGGAATGTTGTTCATGCCTCTGACTCCACAGAGGTGGCACAAAAAGAGATCTCACTGTGGTTCCAGTGCTCCGAGTTGATTGACTGGGAATGCTGTGACCATGGCAACATCTACCATCCATGAGCGACGGTGTGTGTGAAATGTGCAGGCAGCGTGAATATCAGATTAGTGCCTGTACCATATGCTGACGTGCTCCTTGGGAGTTTAAAAGCTGGAGCACTTAATATGTTGCTTCTGTGTAAATTATTATGATTGGAAACAATTGCCTACATTTGTGCAAATAGTTTTTATCACTGTAAAGAGCTGTAAACAATTCTGTCTTTTAAAGGCTCTGTAATAAATAGCAAATTCTGTTAATTTTGTAATTAAATTTATGTGATTATTGCAATTGGAAACAGTTACCTAAATTAATGCAAATGCAAATATAGTTTTCATCATTATAAAGACAGCTGTAAAAAATTATATATTTTGATAGACTTTTGATAGACTAATAAAGATGTTAATTCAAATGATAATGGTTTTCCATAACAATGCCAAAACACAGTCATTTGAGTCTAGAGGCAGTTGAATATTATAATTTCTAGGTTGCTGAAAAACATTTTAAAGGTATATTAAAATTTTAAACTACAAAAAGTACAGCGATTCAGAGTCAAAATAATCACACGTTTGTTTTTTGTTTTTTTTTGTTTTTTTTACAGTCAAGAACATCCTTTTATTCAATCAGTTAAAGGTGCTGCTCTTTTCAAACTGTTTTTCTTATTATGGAAAAGAAATTGTAATTAACACATGCATTTCACCATGAGCTCTGGAGGGTGTGTCTAGAAAGAGGGCAGCTGCTTTTAGGGTTAGTGAGGAAATTGGGGGACAGGGCGAAGGCTGCTGGGAGATCTATTCTAAACGCATCCCAATGCCCTACACACTTAAAACAAAACAAACAAGCCAAAAAGGAAATAGAAAAAAATGTTCAAAGACGGATGGTCAGTGCCAGAGAGGGACAGGGCTCTGTGAGGGGTCTTTCCACAGCCCTATGGCTTGCACATACTCCGTTCTCTCATAATCATGGCTGATACTGCTGCTGGCTTCATGTGCTCAGGACAAGGAAATATTTGCATATTTATCTGGGAAACAGGCAGGCTGCTGTACTAAAGCCTGAGTTTTGCTTTTGCTGGTGGCTTTTCAAGGCGTCTAAATTGTCACTATCGTCCATGTTCTGCAGCATCTAGGACCACGTCACTTTGGTCTGAGGGCTTGGCTCATAATTGTAGATTACGCTGGGATTTTGGTTGGGAGTTCCAGATTCTTTTACTTCTGAGTCTGTCTCATCCTTGGCTGGACCCATTCCGTTATAAGGTGCTTAGTCGTTTCAGGTATTTTTCCACTAAGTGTTTAAAATAGCTGGTCTCGTACAACCACTAAAAAGGTGCATCGTCTACGAAAATTCTCAGCGCAACATCTTTGCTGCCTAAATATGCAATATTGACAAAAAAGCTTAAAACAAAACAAAACCAAAAGATTAAAAAAAAAAAAATTTGGTAGAAAAATTAAAATAAATAGAATCAAAACAAGAGTTACAAACCTATTCTTTCCCAGCAGCCAGATTCTTTCCCATCACCCATCAGAGGACTTCCTATGTCAACCAGTTTCTTCCACGACTTCATTCTATGCAATTCACTGCTCCCTGCTGGAATCTGTCCTCCCTCATGCACCCTTTGATTGGACATCCCACCAGAGCCCATTGGCGTAACTTGTTCACTTACATTAACTGTTCAATGGAGAAGCTGAAGAGATCGGTATGGTATACAATGTGAAGCATACAGACAAGAATAACATGTGAGCTAACTGCATTCTGCTCAGACAAACGTTTTTGCATTTTTTTTTAAAAACCCCTCCATTCAGTGAAAATGGGGTAGGGGACAGGAGATGGTTATGCGACTACAGACTACTCCAGTGTCCAAGAGAGGCAGAAGACAAGAGGACAGGAAGGAAAAGCAAGACAGAAAGTTTTTTTTTTTTTTTTTTTTTTTGTCTTTTTCAATTTTCTTAATTATCAACAATAAAAAGAGGAACTAAGTCACACCAATTTCCTTTAGTACTATATATACTGCTTTGAAGAGCTCAAAGGAGAGAATATAGGAGCGGGTTGAAGGGGGGGGCTTTTCTGAGACGGACACTCAGGGTTACAAGATGGAGTCTGTGAACAAAAGGCACTTTTTAGGGACAACCTTTAAGATGCTCTGAATCTAACACTACATCACGAAACAAATATTTAGAGTAATTTACACTGGGAACTGGCAAGGGAGGGGGTTTTTGTCAGGGGAGGGAGTGGGGTTCACTTTGTAACTCAAAACATTTTCAGCTCCAGCTATCAAAATATTGTTGTTTTCTTTCTACCAGTGTTTGGCATGAGATGGGAGTCTAAATCAACTATAGCTACCAATAAATTCACATCACATCTCCACATACTCACACATTTTCCCATCTTATTTTTGTTGTATCAGCAGGGTTCGAGGGCATTTGAGCTGTTTTAAAGCATCTCCCAAGAAAAGGGAAGATCTTGTCATTTCATTTGGATGTGTTTTAAAAATTCTATGTACAAAAGCCAACAAAGTGCTAGCTTTGAGTGGGCTAATGTCTTTAACAGAACTGACTGTGTATTGTCGTGGTTTAGAACTCTTGTGACACTGGCCTATACAAAGCAGTGGCGGCTGTCAAGGGGGAAAACCTTTCTTCTATTCAATATTATACCATAGGCAATGGATATCTTTGAAAACAGGAAAATTCTAATTTGCTTTTTAAGACTTTGAATGCCTTTCATTTCCCCTCTAAAGTAAAAGGTTGGGAGAAAAATGCCTTTTGTCACAACCTCGACTAAAATGAACCCCTCCCCCTAGTAAATACTAAACAAGAAATAGAGTAATGCATGATTTTTCTAAAATTTGCTTTATGATAACACTTTTTTTGTTATTTATGTATAATAGAGTTTGAATGTACTTTATGCCATAAGAAGCACCAGTTTCATTTAGTGATATATATTCTGATGGGTTGCATCAGCCATGTGTTTCTTCAGCCCTCCCAAGTTTTGAGAACAAATCACTACAAATAAACATTAAAAAAGCAAAAAAAAAAAAAAAAAAAAAAGAGGAAAGATTACAAAAACAATTCCCAAAACTTACAAGCCTTTTTTTTCTCTCTCCGCCCTGTAGTTTAGAGTCCCGGACCTTTTGGACTTGAAATGATAATAGAAGGTTTTTCTCCCCTCTTCTTTAACACCTTCTAACAATCTAACAGACAAACACGGTTTTCTACCCAAGGCATTGCACATGGCTCAATCAACATACATTATTTTCAATTACAAATACTCCCCATCCAAACACAAAAGAATCAAAAGCTGTATCTTTCTCCTCAACACTACTTGATACTGTTTCCTGTAGAAACATAGTTTCTACAGTTTTTTCCAAGGACTTGTCTTGTGGTGAGTGTAAAACTGGGTATTGGGTCTGGTACTTCTAAACAAATGACTAATTTGTTATGATGAATTATGACTCTGCCATACTTCAGAAAATAACTAGACTGCCACTGAGCTTATTACGCAAACAAAAAAATGTATATATAAATATATATGGATATCTCCTGTATATATAAAGATGTCTGTAAATAGTGAGCTGTCACTTGTTTTGCTCCAGGCATAAAAATTTCTCCCTCCTCTATAGCTTATATGTGAGAAAATAACCTGAATTCATGTTTAACAAATTGCATAATGGGAATACAGAGGCACTTCCATTGATTAGAAAAGCAAAGACCATCGCCATCATAATTCTCATTTAGCAATGCTAGTTCTCTACCAAACTGATGACATGGTCACCTTCCGGCAACAATGCTTCCCTGCAGTGAGATACATGGTCAGGCAGTCCAGTTATTTTGTGAGGTCATTGATTAGAATTACACTGGGAATAAACTCGATGGTTTTAAATCAAAGTGATTTATGGCAATTTCAGAATGGATGTCTAATGGCTGATTAAGATTGCCCTATTAAAAACCAAGGCTTCCCTTTATAATCAATTGGTGGAAGGTGTGTGCGTTCATTTGTGTGTTTCTGGGGCCTTGCTCTGAGCTGTCAGCATTTCTTAAACATTGCCAAATTTTCAAATTGGGTAAACATGCCATTTTACTGAAAGAGATTCGAACACATAACAGCAGACTAAATAATTTGCATTCAAAATGGCTGTGAGGCACCCCACCCCCCTCTGAGCAAAGCTACGATATGTCCAACATTCTTTTGCTCCACAGCGTGGTATTGTGTTCTTGGAACATGGCCATCTGGGAGTGTAAACAGTAAACTCAAGACTGAGAGGAGAAGGGGGTTTCTGGTTTGTCTCTGCCAGCTGTTTTCTGGGGCTTTCTGTATGCCTCATTATAATAATGACACAATAAACTTCATACAAAATGATGTCTTAGAATGTCTGACGAGTGGCAGTTAGGCATAGTAAGCATTTCTGATTTGGAATGTTAAGCTGGAAAAAAGAGACACAAATAATTGCTCCTGACATTCTGGCATTTGTTTTCCAGTGTGATGATTTTTAAAGCAGCAGCTCAGAGACATGGCAGTGAATGTAATTGTGTGTGTGTGTGTGTTTATATATGTGTGTATTTTGGGGTTGGCATTCACCCAAAAGGAGTACAGTTGGTGTTCAATTGGCACTAAGGGCGAACAGAAAGCCTGAATTTGACTCTTTTTGATTGGACTGACTCCATAGGTAGTTTTTGTCCAGATCGTAACATGGAGTAATCATGCTTTTGTTTTCTCACATCGACCTTAAAAGAGAATGCCCTCTATGACTGTGGACTTGTGTCTGGCTAGCGTTAGTGTGACGTCCACTTTTCTGTATTACCATAACAGATTCTGTGCAAATGTTTTTTCCTCCACCTATTATATTTTCAATAGTGCACATGAGAGTAGTGTTTTATTTTCTGCCTTTTTGTAGTGTAATACTTTAGGTTTTATTTAACTTGGTTTTCAATTAGTATTTGTTAGGTTGGCTGTTAAAAGAATGGGCCCGTGGAGATGTACTTCTCTATAGATGTGGTCAGAATGGGGAATTATAGCTACCTTTAGGTTCAACTCTGTGCTGGTAGTGAGTATGTTTAGCGTCTCAGTAATTTGACGTCCCATTAGTTTCTAAAACCATGTTTTTTTCCCTAAAACCTCACCATTGTTGATGTCTCCAGCCATCGCACAATATATCCTTGTTCCTAAGTAACAGATTCTGTTTTTCCTCTTCAGGTTGCTCTTTTGTGTTGCTGTTTTGTTTTGTTTTTTTTGTTTTTGTTTTTTTTTCTTTTTTGCTGATGTTGTTTCCATGGTTTTTGAGAGTTGACTCCATGTCCTCCTTCACCTTGTCATGTGATCCTCTTGTTTTTGTTCAAAATGGAGGGAGGGGCTCATTGTTGTGAAGGCTGACTACACAAAACTGTAAAATTCCAAACAATATCATGCCAAGACTTCCTGGTTTCCTTTGTTGCTCTGTTGGGACAAGAGGGTTGGAGTGCATTTTCAGGTATGCTTTCTTTTTTTTTTTTTTTCCTGTTTTAAGATTCCAGATTGTAGTGATGGGATTTTAAATGCTTGTTGGCAGGCAGGTTTTGTCAGAGGAACCAAGACTGTCAAAACAAAATAAGAAAACAAAGTCAGGTTTAGCTGAAATACAACATATCACACCCCTCAGAAAAGATGCTCTGGAAGCAGCATACAGAACAGCAATCAGAAGTGAGCTTGTCAGTTTGTCCACTAGGTGTCACACTTGACTTGCTGGCCTTGTTGGAGTCTCTCTCCCCACCCTGGCCCTGTCCTCCTATAGGAGTCCCGAGAGCTCTGAACTTCTTGCCACAAAAGCATCATCGTGGCAGTTTACCTGTACACCACAAATATTTAACCAGGACTTGGAGCTAGTATTAAAAAAAAAAAAAATGAAATGGGACATTTGAGCCATATTGTTAGAAGTGCAAGGAGGTTAAGATACCAAGCGCTACATCACTGCTGAAATCTGTGGGCAGCGCAGCTAACCAAGGTCTTGGGCCTATGTGTGGGGGCTGTTTGTGCCCTCGGGCCTGTGTGTGGGACCTGACAAAGTTTTAAGGCTTGTGTTTGGGCTGATAGTACCCTTAGGCCTCTGTGTAGAAGATGACCAAGCTCTTGGACCTGTGTCCGAGGTAGGCTGAGGTCTCAGGCCTGTGTGTGGGGGCTGATGGTGCCCTCGGACCTGTGTTTGGGAGCTGACCAAGATCTCGAGCCTGTGTGTGGGAGCTGACCAATCTCTTGGGCCTGTGTGTTGGGGCTGACCAAGCTCTCGGGCCTGTGTGTTGGGGCTGATAGTGCCCTCGGGCATATGTGTGGGGACTGATGGTGCCCTCGGGGCTGTGTACGGGGGCAGGCCAGGCATGGCAGGAGCAGCAGGAGAGCACGCCACTCACTTGCAGAGTGAGAACACTAACCCTGCCTGAACAGTCGGTTTTTCTAGCCCAGCATGGAAAACGGAGCAGAAGTCGGTCGCCACCCCTGATCTGGCTCTGCTGAGCCCAGGAGAACATTCTGGAAGTCAAGTCTTGGAAACACTTTGCCTCCAGGGGAGCGGCTTTTATTTTGGTTGACTTTTGCGGGTCAAACAAACAACACCCCCCCCTCCCCCGGCTCGAGGGCAGCAGCTAGGCGGAGTACTTCTTCCCTTCTGTGCTGTGCTCCTCCCTCTCCCGACTTTGTCGCTCTCTGTGTAATCCTTGGCAGTAGTGAGCACCCTCTTTCTTAGCCCCCCCCAGACCCTTTTTATTTTGACCCCCCTCCCCCCAACCCACCCCCCAACTCACCCCCTCTCAAGTTCAAGTTCGACTGGCTATGACATCATGTCTGGTTGCTGTGGGCAACCAGACAGTTGGGACGTGACTTCTCAGTTTGCAGCCCTGTGCTGAAACTCTCACCCTTGCTCCTCTTTTGCATTCCCTTCTTCCTAGCCTCAAGAAGGGTTGAGTGTAGGTACCTTGCTTGGCCACCAGGGGGCCCCTCATGCCTACTTTTCAGCGCAAAATATAAGCAAATGTATCTGGAGTTAAAACAGTTGCTTCAAAACGAGTTTCATATGGGGCCTTTGCACATAGATATGAATTCACTGAGCTATGTGTTCAGTGGGTTTAGATTGCTTTCGAGATCATTTGGACAATGGCCTTCGGGGAGAGCATGAGTCAACGCTCAGCCAGTATCATTTCTTCTAACAGGAGTGAAAGAAATCAGCGAACAGAATGAAGGCTGGCAGGAACAGAATGAGTTGGGGTCAGACCCCAGCAAGAGTCAAAAAAGGTGGAGAGTGA
Organism: Electrophorus electricus; assembly: GCF_041902795.1. Classification (NCBI taxonomy): domain Eukaryota; kingdom Metazoa; phylum Chordata; class Actinopteri; order Gymnotiformes; family Gymnotidae; genus Electrophorus; species Electrophorus electricus. The sequence goes on from NC_137499.1 coordinate 30,988,979, forward strand.
AAAAAGGACAAGGAGGGAGAGGAAATGGTCAAAGGCTAACGGGGCGGACCGGTTAGAGTGACTGGGGGGTGTGAGAGGGGGAGAGAGCTGAAGCCCGAGGGGTGGTAGAGCAGGGGAGAGAAGCCCTCACATGGCAGCCATGTGGCGTAGAGCGGGCCGGCTGGGTGCGCACCCGGGGCCAGCGTGGCTGGCGCACTAATGAGTAAAGTGCAGCGGGTAATAGAGGAGGGACCCCATGGTGGCTGCCTGCTTGCAGTGTTCAGATCAACCGCCTGTTCTGCTTACTCTCAGGTACGCTCCACCCAGGCCAGAGAAACAAACTGAGGATCCACAGGAGAGAGGCGTGATGAAGAGAGAGCAGGGAACAGAGGGACCACACTGGAGAGACCACACCAGAGAGAGAGAGCACACTGGAGAGACCACACCAGAGAGAGAGAGCACACTGGAGAGACCACACCAGAGAGAGAGAGCACACTGGAGCAGCAAAATGATGGAAATGAGTAAAGGTATAAAGCACTGTGTAAGTGCTAGAAGAGGTTTACAACAGGTTTTCTTGTCTCTTGTCTCAGTGCTACTCAGTTGTGTGGCTCTGATGGGCAAACGTGTGGATGAGAAGTGTTGATTAGGCTGGATTGCATTAGGAGGGAAATGTTTCAAAGATTGCAACCATCCTTGTATGAAGACAGAAACATGGTTAAGCTTTATTCTACTAACCTGTGTCTGCTGGGGGATGTTTAGAAAGTTGTTGTCCCGTGATCCGATGCTGACAAACCTGTTGGGAGCTGTGGAGCCTGGCGTGGAGTATGCTGAGGAAGAGAATACACTAATCAGCACAAGTCTCATCAAACCATCATGTCATCAAGAAACGTCATTCCAAAACCCAGTTCACAGCTAATGCGAATAAACGTAGCATGTAATTCTTCCAAGCATCAGTAGGTGGCCACATAACTTTTGCCTTTCACAGACAAGTGTGTTTCACAGGAGTTCTTAAAAGGAAAAGCTCCTGTTGCAGCATTTGTTTGTTACTTTACCTGACACTTTACTGCATACATGAGAAGAATGGTGTATTTTTCCTGTTGACAACACACTTTGCAACATATGATATAAAATAAAAGCCTCTCTATTCATTTAGGTTGCAAGGATGTTTCAGTAGGAAAGTGCTGAAGATCAGTATCAAATTTAGGGCAGTTTTAAAGGTGATGGACTCCATGGCAAAAACTTGGCTAATGAACAGGTGTCTCAGATAACTGAATGAGGCAAATATTCACCAGTTCAGTACTGGACACAACGTTTACCCTCGACAGCTTAATTGCAAAAAGTTAACAGAGACAGAGATAGCTGAAAAGGCTTTTTGTTTATTGGCTACCAAGCTATTTCTAAACTCTAGGTCAGTTAGGAGAATTAAAAAGATTATTTTGGGCTAAAAGCTCACATGATAGAGCATTAACAGTTGCCTCACAGAACCCACATTTGTCCCAAGTCGTGTGAAGTTATTCAAAAGGTACATACCACGGGATGTCCTGAAACTAAGAGAACTAAGATTTTCAGTCTGACAAATTATAAGATGACAAACTAAGATTTTCAATCTGACAGAGAATCTCTCTGTAAATGGATGAGTGCTATTTACCTCATGGAAAAAAATGTGCCAACCTCATTTAACAAACAGAACTACATGATAAAACAGTCAGTGATGACATCACATGCCCCAGTGGGATGTACTTTTAGGACTGCAAAGAGGTTTAAGGATATTAGCAGGGTTGGATGTATGTAGCTACATGTCTGTAAATCACAAGTTGTTTTGGGTTTTTTCAGGGTCAGTTAGATGTAAACAGATGACAGACTTTAAGACGTTGACAACAACAAAACTAGAATCAAAAATCAAATGGAAAAAAAGTAGAAGCACGAAACAGAACATAAAAAAGTGCTCCGTCCAGTGCCCCCTCTGTGGTGGGTCAAAAGCTTGATGATGCCAATGCCAACTTGCCCCATACACCACCTCCTTTTTAACAGCCCCAGGGTACTGATCCAAGACCAGTTGCTCATTTAAGACGGATCAAAAATGGCGCAGGATCTATGAGCGTCATCACTGATCCTGAAACAGCACTGGAGTGGCCCGCCACAACTCCACATTCTCAACACAGCAAGTCGAGCCACAGCTAGAACTGAACCAAATGGAACTCAAAGCAAGCCAAAGTAAAAGTGAAAAGTACAATGTGTGGGTTTCATTCATTTAACCAGTCTGATCTGAGTGTTCAATGTGGGAGCGTGAAGGCAAATAAAGAAGGTGATTCGAGTCCACATTTACTGCCCTAAATTTGTACCCTTCATTGAGTTTCCTTGTGGCTAGTCATGACAGGAAGTGAACTGGCTGCAGTGACTATGAATGCCACTGGTGGCTAAAAAGGGGGTGCCAAAGGGCATCTACGGGGGGGTTGCACTGGGGTTACTATACCGAGAACGAAAAGGAATCCAAAGAATTGGTGGAGTGCTTCCACGGCAATCCGGACTTCATTCGTTGGGCTCGACTGATTCTAGCCACTGGGGATCAGCATAGCGGCATACGGTGGCCATGACTGCTGGTAATAAGACCTAGATGGGCTTCTAGGATGGGGAGCATGGCTTTTCATATCAAAATCCCAGCGGTTAGCAATGCTGAGCTAATTATAACCCATGCGGAGGGTCAGAGCATGAAACTCTAGCTTACGAGGTGTCAACTAGATGGAATGGGGCCACATGAAGATTTGAAATGAACAGAGAGGTCGTGCTTGGGGTGACCGACAGGCTTACCATTGGTCAGGTGAGGCCTTGTCATGGCCAGTAGGGGCTCATCGATGGGTTGGTCCCAATTAGGGATTGGTGAGATGGGCGGGGAAAGGGTGGGGTCACTTACACGGAGATGCGGGCGAGGTGAGTCCGCCATCGAGGGGCGTGCTGCTGGGTTTAGAGTCGGGCATTGGGAGGGGCACTGGACGCGCCACAGGGGGGGGCGGAGGCAGTAAGAAGGAGCCGGGCATTTTGCTCTGGCCACTCCCGTTAGGCTGCAGACGACACAGACAGGGTGAGGAGTGTGGACGCCGCCCTACACCCCGCAGAACGGCAACACCACGCTGGCTCTCTCCAAGGAAAGATGTAGTGGGGGGGAGGGGGGGAGGCGGTGGCTGAAGGTGGTGGGGTGTTGAAAGGGGGGAGGAGGGAGGACAACCAAAAAGGATGGCGAATGCGTGTTGGCTTTGGTTATGGAGGCTCGTGTGAGTGTGTGTGTGGGTGTGTGTCCAAGTCAAAGATTCACCACAGGCACAGAGACTGGAGCAGTGAAGGAGCTGGACAAGTCGGGATGGGGGGCTTTCAAACGATGGCAGGAACACAAAAAGAGAAAGGCACGCGGATGGCGGGGCCGGGTTCACACGAATGAGCTCAACTGAAAAGGGCGGAGACAAAGGCTACAACAGCAACACCGATGGCAAAAGCGGAACACAAGGAGGAGTGTGTGCTGCGTTGAATGCATTGAGTGTATGCCGAGGTTGCGGTGTAGATGGGGTTTTACTGAACAGGTGAGCAGAGAAGCACAAGGAGGACAAAAAAACTTTAAAGTGCTAAGAGCACATGGTAGATAATAACAAAACAGTCAGTCTTAAACCCAAAGGCTTGTCTTTTCATCTCAGTTCGCATGTATTCCAGACCAAAAAGCCCCCACGCTTTCAGTGAGAAGACAAGACAGAAACCTCTCAAAACGTTATTAAAAGACTAACCTTGTCATTTCTGAACAACGAAATGCTCTTTCATCAAGCATAAACAAATGGTGATGTATGAAGAAAGCAATTATGCTTTGAAAGAGGTCTGAGGTATGAAAATTCAACACCTTTTAAAATCACTACCATTATGGAAAAATGTGTTCAATGCATGTTCAACAAGGAGGAAACATACTGATGATCATAGACAATGAAAAATAGTTTGGCTGTTTGCAAAAAAGGAGTAGGGAGTCTGCATTCCAATATTTTAAAAGAAACATGAACAAAAACACTGGAAAAAAAAAAGAATTACAGGAATGCTGCTTTTTGGTAAATTTACATCAGAGTGTAGACTCCTACCTTTTTTGTGTGAAGCCACATTTATGCACAAGATAGTCATTTTCATTTGCAAACTGCTTTGCCATAATGATTACCTACTTCTTTACAATGACTGGCCACGAATATTTGTTTTCCAATTTTTTACAGTTTCTATCTTTCAATTAAAAAGGTTCTTTGTAAACTGTTTCTTTCCGCTCATCACATAATTAACAATCTTTGTGAGATAAATCATATGAGATTGCAAAGAAGAATCAGGAAACTGATAGGAAAGTCGGACCCCTGACCCAGATCTGAACCCCCCTGATAGGAATGGCCGTTTAGTCATAGATAATGTTGCAATGTCTTGTAAGGCTTATCTTTCCTCAATTTAAAACCTCTAAATGCTCCTCTAATCCAAGTGCTAATTTACTCTGAGTCTTTCTGCAGATTCTTTCACGTGAGCTGAGAAACAAGAGCAGCTTTTGTAGCACTGCAGAGTGTAGGTGAGCTCTGGCTGTCCTGCACCACGTGCGCCAGCTTTGCAGGGGCTTACCTGGCCGCCAGCCTGGCCCGATCCGTCGGCACACACGAACTGCACAAACTCCTTGAGCGGGTCCTGCCCGGGGTGGTGGTGGTAGCGGATGGTGGGGTGGGTGAAGTAGGGGCTGGACTGCTGGATGATGGAGGGAGAGGGGAAGTGCAGAGAGGAGGCAGAGGCACGGGGGCTCCCTGCAGAGAGACGGACAGCGAGAGAGGCTGGCATTAGGCCCACGCGACTACATCCACTACCACTGCATATGAACATGGAAATGGACTCTCTGCACAGCGGCATGACGGACGTGGTCCGAACGCAACCTTTTCATAATGGGGCTGACAAATAGATATGCAAATGGTGTTTGTGTTCGGTTTGTGCAAAAGCAAGCATAGGTGATGTCGATGAAAAGAATCTACTGAGGTGGTAGTACACAAACACACACACACACACACACACACACACACACACACACACACACACACACACGCGCATGCACGCGTGTGTGTGTAAGTCATAAAGGCAGGTACTAGTGCCTGACCTAAGTACAATGTTTCACTGTCTAAATGGCCAGTGAGTATTCCTCATCATGGCTGTCACACTTTGCCATTCAAAAGATCTTTTAGAGGCATCTTTCTCTTTCTACAGAGGTATGTGACACCTGCAAACATACTTCCAAAAAGGTGTTGGAAAGAGCTTGAGCTGCGCGCTGATACTTTAACAGTAGGTGTCCCTTCAGTTTGATTGGCATGTGGGGGGTGGGTAGATTGGGCAGGTTGGGTGAACCCTCGCCCTCGTTGTCTCCTGGCGTGCCAGCCTCCTTTCCTCTGCCCAGCAGGCTCTCCAGCTGCCCAGGCAGGCCTGCCAAACACCCCCGCTCCCCCAGACGAGGGCACCTCACTCGCGGCCAAAGCCTCGTGCCCCCCTGCCGTTCGGCTCAGCCCCACCACCCCCTCTCTCCCCACCCTGCCGGTCGGCTCCCGGATCACCCGCGCCGCAGGCTGCTCCCCTCGCTGCCTTTCTTTATCCATCCTTTAATCCCTTTAGGGAGTGGGGCAGAGGCCAGGGGCGCTGGCGAGGGCAGTGCCTCTGGAGCGCAGGCTTACAGAGGAGGGCGCTCCACACAAGGGCCGGGCTAGCTTAAGCCACACCACAGGTCATGGTGGGGAAACGGATCAGATCGGTGGGTGCCACCAGCGTCCAGGCACTGCGAAAGGCTCAGGAGGAGCGAACGCAGCTAGAGCGGTGATTGAGACAGAACGCCTGGTGCCCCGATCACATGGCAGATTAGTGCATTTCAGTGCAAACCCAGTGTGTGTGCAAAGTTACTCCAAATCCAGCGTTGGCTCTGGTGCCCAGATTGGAATGGGCATAGACAGCTTGCCTTTATTTTGTAGGTATGCTCTCAAAAGAAGGGGCACAGTGTCGAAAACAACTGTCATATGAACAGAATTTACCTTCCCATCTACAATTATTCCATGTGTCATTAAAGCTCTTAGTAATGGAAAAAAAATGTATGTAACTTTTACATCTGTTCATCCTTAATAATTACATTATTTCTGGATGCCTTTGATAACCATGGTAAATAGATTAATAAACATTTGGTACTTTGTGTTTTGCCTTTTACAGAAATGGCACAGACCTATGTAGACACCAATGATTCATTGCTTTAGAATCATCCAGGTCTTTTAAAGTAAATGGTCCTCTTGCCTTGTCTTTTTCTGTGGGTTGTTTGGCACAGATGCATGCATTTGGTTAGTGTTTGTTGGATTAGGTGTTTGATGGGTTGGCTTGACAGTTGTTTTTCCAGAACATTCTAAATGCAACTGCCAAATGATTTAAAGGTTTGAAGTTGTCTGAAACACACCAACATTCCAGATTGGTCCACACAATAATTAGGGACAGTAACTTTCTGTAATAGAAGAGAATTCAATCTCCCTCTGAAGGCCATTAGATCACTCAGACTAATATAAATGAAAGTCTTTAAAATAATTAACAAAGCTTTTGAGAACCTCAAAGCATTTTGCATGTAGAGACCTGAATGAGTCCAAAAGTATACGACTGCACCCTCATACCAGAGAGAGATGAAGTCCACCACCATGGGAAGAAAGCACCTGACCACAGACAGACTGACAGACAGACAGACCAGCCTTCGTTACTTTGTTTAAAAAAAACAAGGACAGGAAGAGGGTGAGGGAGGAACCCAGAAGCGGGTGAGGTAAGAGAGATCCCAAACACAGCCACCCAGCCCTGACCCGGCCCCGACCCACCACAGCTACCGCAAAACATGGTCTCACCTCTTCCAGTAGCCAAAGGCGACTTCTGAGGGGACCCGGAGGGAGGGCGGAAGGGTGGGGGTGGTTGGAGGGGTGAGGTGGGGGGAGGTGTTTAGGGGCTCTGAACTCTCACCTGGTCTCACTCCTGCCAGCATGGGCAGTGGGTGGTGGGTGAACGGCATGCGAGCAGATCTCGTCTGGCCGGACAGAGCGCTGAAATCGAATTTCCCCGCCTTCTTAAGAGAACCAGGCGACGAGAGTCCTGGCAAAAATGGGATCAACAAAATGGCAGAACAGAGATAGGTGGTTTTAATGAAACAGGCTCTGTGTTTGGACCTTGGCTTGATCTGTATGCTTTAGGAGGGAAAAAAAAACAAACACCCGAGTTGAAGCAGCAGGTGGAGAAAGGGGGTGGGAGAGGGTTGGAAGGGTTCTCTAGGCAGACTGTCAGCGGGAAAAACAGCTGAGGAAGGCCGTGGTAGCAGGTCCCATGCGACCACTTTTTTACTTTCATCTGTCTGTCTGTATGTCTGCCTCTCTCGCTACTCCACAATGACACACACACACCCATATGCATATATATGCATCCCTCGAGCAACGATAGGACACACACAAGACTATGAGCATGATGGAACTCAGTAGAGTGCTTCGTAACTTATCCTTATCCTATTCCCATTGGCAGGGCTGCACAGTTTTCTCAACTAAAGGCCAACATCATCCAAATTAAAGTACTACACATTACAGAAAAAGACCCAATGAAATTAGTAAAAAGGTGAAGCATTTTTAATGAGCCATCTATTTCTAAACCCTCTAATTGTAAGTCACTAGTAGGATCCAGTATGCTACACATTGAGCAACCATTTAGTTGCTTCCAGTAGATACCATTTGGATGGATATTAATTGTTCACAGAGCTTTAAAAGTGACACTTTTTTTTCCATGTCACCATTGACTAACTCTCCAAAAAGTGAAGTACCATAGCAATTCACCAGCTATGTAAACAAAATGATCCAGAGTCAGCTTCAACGTAAAGGTGAGTGAAAGAGCTGTGCTGATATAGCGAATCCATCCTACAGTCTGAGAGCAAACACAACCCCTTTTATAGGTCTTCACGGAGTTGAGCTGCCGTCCTGTCAGAGCAAGCTGTTCTCGGAGAATGGTCTGAGACAGCAACACACTGCCTAACGAGAGGAGGCTGGGGGGAGTGAGGGATGTGCGACTAACGACAGAGGAGGTGTGAGAAGCGGAAGGAGAGAGCGGTCTGATGGCATGTGCTCCTCATATATAACGGCACATTAAAGTGTCCTCCCGCTTCTATAAACGTCGGCCCGAAAGCCGCAGGGCCCACGATCGGGCTGACGAGCTAGTCCAACGTTTGGCAAAAACAAACAAGCTAAGTATACACTAGGTTTACCAAGTGACCCAGAAATGCAGCCAAAAGTGTCATGGCTGGGGGAATGAAAACGAGTCTGTTTTATGATCAGGACTTCTTGTGGCTGGTTTTGAGGGAAATTATTTTGATATATGGTAATCCAAACACACAGTTTAAGATTCTGGGGTTTGTGGCACTGCCAAAATGGTGGGTAGTTCTTTCTGTGACCTCCATGAGCAAGGCCCATAATATTAATGTGAAATCTAATGACTTGCTAGCCCCCTCATCTCTCTCTTTCTGTATGTCTGTCTCCTTCTTTCCATCTCTTATGAGTCATTGGACACGAGGTTCAGAGACAAGGAAGCACAAGGATGGTCCCCCGTGAGACATGATAGGCAGAAGCAAGCAGGCATCACCGGGAGATCAGAACTAAACTGTTGAATTAAAAGTTGTCAACAAATGGAATCCCTGTTTACAAGCTTAAGCGTACATGTACCACACTATTCAGTGTTCTTAAAGACCAAGCTGTGCAAATGAAGCAGAGGAAAATCGCAATCTTCAACCGCAACACTTCAGAGAGAGAGAGAGAGAGAGAGAGAGAGAGAGAGAGAGAGAGAGAGAGAGAGAGAGAGAGAGAGAACTATGACATTTTGCATTTAGTGTTATAGGATTAATTCCCTAAAATAAACAGGCAGACCCCCCCCCCCCCCCCCCCCCCACACACACACACACACATACACACGCATGGTCATACTCCATTAATGCATTTTAAATAAAGAGGATTTGGGATTTTTTTAGGAGAGATGTTAAAAGCCATAATGCTGGCTGAGGAAGTGGGGAGTTCAGCTATGACACAGACCGTCATATTTATTTATGAGGTTCTGACGCACATCATACTGTTTTCATCTATTCTGATACCCTCGCACGACTTTGATATTAACTAATATCTCAACTTTCTTCTCAGTACCAGAAGTAACTGTAAATTGTGTTCTAATCAAAAATCTCAATAATCAATTATCATCCTGCTTGCTGAACAGGCATGGGCTATCTCAACAAAAGCATTCTGAGTGAAAATCATACTTAATGACTTAAAAATGTGCCAATATTATTCCAGATACACCAAATAATATATAATTAAATGGTGTCCATACAATTAGAAATTAGAGACTGTTCCGTGTTGCTGAATTAATGAATCGTTTAGCATATGTCTCTGTCAGTGGCCGGAAACAGACGCTAAATAACAGCCTTTAGAGTTAAAGCCGACAGAAGTTTCTATGATCTCCTTCTTCCTGTCTACACATATGTGTGTGCGTGTGTCTGTGTGTGTGTATGTATAATATGTGTGTTTATGTGTCATTTGTTATTTCTCTTTCTCTGTCCAGTTTTTGGCACAACATGCCAGTGTACTGGCAGCCAATCAAATGCTCCCATGACCCTCCAGTCTCGCCACACTAACAAGCTGGCCGGCACACAAACATCGAGCCGTCACACAACGGTACACACAAGTCTCCAACACTCACACAACACCACACTTTGCCCCTATGAATACACTCAACACACACACCACCACAAAACAAAACAAACAAGCAAACAAACAAAGCAGTAGCATTAGCACAAACATTACACCGTTACACAGCTTCACACAGACTGGTCCCCTGACTCTCAACCGCATGCAGACACCCAAAGCCAGCTCATCCTCTCCTGTCTCTCTCAGTCCTGTGCTGTGTTTGGAGGGGTGGAGGCAGACGGGTGGAGGCAGACGGCTGGAACAGTGCTCCGGACAGACAGAGCGCAGGGGGAGTGGTGGGTGGGGCAGACTTAATGATGAATGGCACGAGCCAAACGCCTCCTTCAGGTACCAAATCACCTTTGGAGCATAGCACAGTGTCGTTCACTCACACACCCACACACGCAACAACCCCCCACCCCACACACCACAATCACCACCACTACCATCATCATCGCGGTAACAGATGTCTTCTGTAACCCAGTAGCTCCCATAGCTGTCGACACATGGAGGTACCATCTGGACTGGAGCTCCGCTTCTTTCCAGATTGTGTGTGTAAGTGTGTGTGTGTGTGTGTGTGTGTGTGTGTGCGCGTTTGTGCGCGCATGTGGCATATTTTGAGGACATAAGGCCTGTGGCATTACAGGCAGCGCACCTGAGTGTGTTTTCATTTGTTTATTTGGGTTGTCGTGTGTGAGTGAGTGCGTGCGTAGCTGTGGCTTTGCCAGGTGGGAGTTCTCAAGGCAAAGCGGCATCAGTAACCCAGCAGCTAAAACACTGCTCAGCTGAACACACAAGCACACACAGGCACACGCAGCCAGACAGCACTGCACTACTCCATTATGGTAATTAATCACTATTAATAATTGTGGTGCAAATGTGAACGTAAGTAAATATTAGCAGCTGTTGAAATAGGCTGGTGTGGCTCATTTGAGCAAAAAAACAACAACAACAAAAACCCCTAAACCCAGTGTCAGAGACACTGGATAGGTCTCTGTATACATCTGTTGCACAGTAAATTCAACATCTGAACAGAATTCATTCAGCGAGAATCCAACACAAGCATCTCCTAGCACATTATCAGGGATGTTGCTGATGGTTTGAAACAACATGGTGAGAACTGGAAAAACAACAACCATCTCAAAGAAGAGTAAGAAGAAAATAAAAAGGCAGAAGGGGAAGAGACAGAGAAAAAGAGGTAGAGGTAGTGAAAAATACAGGTAGAGAGAGTGGTAGAAAGACATGCAGAGAGGTACAGAGAGCAGTAGAGAGAGACATGCCGAGAGAGAGGTAGAGAGACAAGGAGAGAATGAGACGAAGAGGTAGAGGTAGAGAGCAAGTGGTGCAGGAACACTGAGACAGAAGTACAGACAGTGGCTTTGGGTGCAGGCTGTGTAAAAGGCGTGTAGGTAAAGATGAGGGGAATGTGGTCTAACCATGGTAAGGAAACTGCACGCCATCGCTCTCATGTTTAATCTTCCTCTCCTGCATACTGGCCAAATGGTGCTGCACTGAAAAACCCAAACAGGGGAGAAGGGCAGAGTTAACAATATGACAGAGAGAGAGAGAGAGAGAGAGAGAGAGAGAGAGAAAGAGAGTGTGTGTGTGTGTGTGTGTGTGAGAGAGAGAAAGTGTGTGTGTGGGGGGGGAGACAGAGAGAGACAGAAACTTGGCATGTTTTGGTATAGAGGGAATCAGGGAACATTTGTAAATTATTTAACAATAATTTTAAAGACTCTTGACTCAGTCTATATATCGTACTTTTTTGTTTTTTGTACCTTTCAAACACTCAAGAGACAATGGACAAAGCTAAGAAAAGCTGAGAAAGTCAGCCACACTAAGGCAATACCAGAGAGAGTCCAGCTGGGCTCGATCCCCGCCAGCTCTCCTTTAGTTTGAGAAAAAGAAAGAGACATAGAGAATGACAGAGGGAGAGAAAGAGGGAAAGGGGTAGAGAGAGAAGGGAGAGAGAAACCAGGATAGAACATCTGGGAATAGTGAGACAGGAAGTAATCACGAGCACTTCACATGAGCAGAAGGTGTGTGGGATTGGAGCTGGGGCCCAACACTCCGTTAATGCAGGACACGTTGTATATATGGACATTGTGCTTTCATGAATGGAATGAATGAGGGATCATATGGACAAGGAGAATCGTTCTCCTGTGGATCCGCTGTGTATATACCTTCTGGAAGCTTCTGTTACAGGTGAGTGGAAGCTTGTTATGGAAGAAACATGAGTGTTTCCACAAGAGCTTGTGTGTGGAGGAAGGGAGGTGGTTGGGGTCAGAAAAAGAGAGAGGTGCAGAAACTGGGAGCATAGAAACCCAGAGTGAGATCATGCTATGATCTGTGGTCTGTCCACACAGCCCAGAGACAGTCAGAGCCTACTCAACTGACTTTATGGAGTGAAATGTTACGAGCATTCAGACAGATCTCCCCATCCTGAAGTCTACCAGGCTTTTACATACAGAAAACAGATGAAACTTTTCTAGGTAGATTCTATAAAATATTTGCTACTTTTTCATATAGTACATATGTACAATCTCCCTTGCAAAAAAAAAAAAAAAAAAAAAAGCAAATAAATTCTACAAAAGAAACATTAGTAATACATACTGGAGATACCCCAAAGGCTACACCAGTATAAGCCCTTCATTACGACATAAATTATATAAACATTTATATAAGCCTTCACCGTATAACATTATAGTACAGTCATTCTTTCATGTCGATCTTCCCACCAGGTGCCAGGTCCAGGAGCAATGGCAGTGCATGCTTTGGAACTGCTCATGTTTTGTCTTTACTTGGAAATCTTCATCAGAATTGTGTCACTCTGACATAAAAACATACTGAAGTGACAGTCAGTTCTCATAATGTACTATATTGTACATATGCATATGTATATATTGTCAGAGAAGTGTCATAACATATGCTTTTATCAGCAAGCAGGTTTACGTCAGTTTCTGGTTTTCAAGGACTTACGTAGCTGTCATGTAGCCTTATGAACACTGCCCTGTTCCTGAAATATATTTCCTCTGAACAAATGAATAACTAAGACCAAGTACCATTTAGTGAGGAAAAACACTGGGTGCATGCGCATACACACACACACACACACACACACACACACACACACACACACAACACACACACACATCTAATACACCCAAATCCAGAAATTTAGTACACCTAAAGAGCTGACTGAACCACAAGCTCTATACTGTTATTGATAGCCCAATCACAGGCCTAAGAAAAGATCACCAACCACTAAACACGCACGTGAATTTGCGTGCACACACGCACACCAGGTGCCACACCTTTATTTATCTATTGCAAATTCTGTTCAATGTCCCAATGACTCGGGTGCAAAGATATAAGCAAGCTTTTCGTTTTGTTTTCCATGCTGGCTAGGTTCAGGTTTGCATAAATACCTAAAGAATCCAGCATCTTATATGTCGCTAGACTTATAAAATGAGAAAGTAAAAGCATAACACCAATCCCTCAGTGAGCACAAATCTGTATTACATCAAGCGCATCAAACACAACTTCACTGTACGATATTAAAAAATGATCATATTACTCAACAGAAAACAAAAGTACATTGTCTGGAGAGCTAATCGAGCAGCATTTTTGTGGTACACTGTGATGGTCCAGTTGCATTTATTTGTCGCTGGCTCTGTTTGCACTATGGGGGAGAAGCCTGGTACGTAATGGGAGGATGGTGGAGAGAAAGTGAGACAGGCACAGAGAATGAGAGGGCACTGAGTGGGTGGCTGGATGGATGAGAGAGTGAATGAGTGAATGATTGAGTGGGGAGGCTGAGGAAAGTCATTATAAAGAAAGTGTGGACTCTTCACACCGCCACTCTGCTATTACCAGCTTAAGGCCTGTGCTGTGATTGGGTACACCCTGAGACAGATGCCCAAACCACAGCTACCTGATTGGTCTGACTGGTGCACTGAACATTACCCAGCTTCTCTAATCTGGTCTCTCTAATTCAAATCTCTGAATTCTGCGATCAGTGATGCTTCTTAAGCCTGGCTGTGTGAAGAGTGCGTGTGTGTGTGTGTGTGTATGTGTGTGAGCACATGTGCTCGTGTGTGTACCTGCGTCCACGTCATTGGGCCAGCCGCTGGGCTGGGAGCCACCTGGCGCAGGCGAACGGCCCGAATAGAAGACGTCGTCCACTGGGCTCTCCATCTCGCTGTCATCAATAGACTTGCGCTTGTTTGAGCTGAGACATGTGACAGCAGAGAGGGAGAGGGAGGGGAGATACGGTTAATGAATAAACATGAAATGAAAGGGATTTTTACCCTACATAATAATAATAATGTCATAGAAGGTAATGACTTTTAGGTAGCAGGGGTACTCCTAGCATTCTAAACAGAACTGCTATTTTAGTCATAATACTTTCAATAAACAAAGTTCTAGGGTATCTACTATATGTGTTCCATATATCGGTGCCGGGTAACTCCAGTCCTGAGGAGCCACGATACTACACAGGTCAGTGTACTTTCCCCACGTTGACCCACCCGATTCAGTACAACACTCCTCAGCTCAGTGTACTCGCTCCACCCTGACCCGCCTGATTCAACTCATCAGCTCATTGTGGAGTTGAATCAGGTGTGTCAGAGTGCTCTAGTGTGGCACTCCAGGACTGCAGCCTGCCATGGGATGTGCAGGTGTGCATGTGGAAGAATGCAGATTAGGCAGTGTTCATGTGGGGCTCTCGTTCCGGTAGGAGAGAGAGAAAAAGAGAGAAATATAGACACAGGCACATCAAGTGTTAGTGCTGAGTTTAGAGGAGGAGGAGGAAGGCATGGCAGAGTAGGCAGGGCAGAGGTGGGGCAGGGTGGGGGGTGTACCTCCGTGGGAGACTGCCATACAGCTCCATTTCAGTCCTGCAGCGGCCCAGAAATGCAGGAAAAAGACGGACACAGAGGGAGAGAAGCAAACAGTGAAACGGAGGTGAGAAAGAGGGAGAGAGACAGACAATGGGAAGAATTAAGGGACGCAGAGGAGCAGAAGAAAGGGGAGAAAGGTTCCATCACTCAAGCTCACTTACGCAAACACATGCGACACTTGTGTAAGTACAGAGGACCAGTTGAAAAAAGGGCAAGAAAAAGTGGGTATGTGTGTTTGTATGAGAGAGAGAGTGTGTATGTTTGTGTGTACCTGGTCGACGGGGTCGATGTGATGGAACGGCGACCCAGGTTGATGTTGTAATATCCTGGACTGTCCAAGTCTGCCAGGGAGAAGTTGGGACCTGTAGCCGTGGCAACCGGAGCTAAAAACACAAGAGGCAAAGAACAAACTCAGTACCTGCAGCTATGGCATCAGTCACTGAGCCTATAGCAATATTTCAGCATTCCAGTATTTTTATCGTCTAACCCAATTCATGAGTTTTAGGTCCAATTCCTTAATTACATTTACTGATTTCCTTTTAAGAGTCTTAGCAGATAGTTGTTCACCAGAGAACAAGTAACATGCATAAATCAAGCCGCAAGCAACACTCTAAACCGTATTTTTAACATTTTTAACAGCCGTATCCAGTGTTACCGTGAGGACAACTATCTGAGAGGCCATCATCTGCCATTCAGAACACAACAGTGTGGATGAGTGAGTGAGAGTGTGAGGTGGTGAGCGACAGACAGGCTTGATGAAGAAATGGGCAGGAAAGTGGATAAAACGTGTGTGTGTGTGTGTATATGTGTGTGTGCACATGTGATGTGACTCACTCTGGGACACGCGGACCAGCTCAGCCACGTTCCACACTCCTGAAGTCACAAAGCAGTCCTGGAAACTCAAGTGCCCTGGAGAGAGAGAGGGAACAACACTGAATGACACACAACAGCACACAAACACACACACCACACACTCACTAAACCCCAGCCTAACCACATGGACCACACTGTTAAATTCAGTCTTTTATTATATAATGTGCTCCCTCATAGTGTGACAATAACAGGCTGGAGGCTTTTGGGTAGTGCCATTTTGGCGAGCTCTCTAGACCGAGGTGACTGGAGCCCAGGACCTAATGAGAACGCTGAACATAGTGTGTGTCTACTGACTGAGGGTGTGTGAGCTCCAACGCCATGCCCTCAGAGGGCCTGCAAGTCTTCCTAAGTAGGACAACTGCAGCTTCAGACTCAGCACGTGTTGGTCTGGCTGTGGGGGTCCTTGGTGCGTGCACACAAAGCAGCTCTTCAAAATGTGTGTTTACAATTTACTGTAAGTGAGAGCTCAGGGCACATGCAGGTGCTCACTCACATGTGTGTAGTATGTATAACAGCGTGTGTGTGTACACTGTGTATGTGTATTTTGTGACACGGGTGATTCGGTTACAGCTCCACACCCATCTTCAGTGCTGGCTGAGGTCAGTGTGTGTGCATGTGTGTGTGAACGCATGTGCTTGTGTGTGTGCATGCGTGTGTGCACGTTTGTGTGTGTGTGTGTGTGTGTGTGTGTGTATGTGTGTTTTTGCACACGCGTAGGGGCTCTGGTGTTGGTTAACCGCAGCAATGCCGGCGCATGAGCTCAGCGCTGCTCCGTGCTGCAGCCATGTGGTTCCCATCAGCCAATCACGTCAGAGTGATTTATGAGTGTTACGCCACACTCGCTCACAGCCAGCCTAGCAACGCCTTACTATAACAAACTCGAACGAGGATGGCCTTGTCCCGGCTCGAGTGTGGCCACACATACGAATACATTGAGTGTGTGGCATATGTGTGAGAAACCATTTCTAAACCATGCAAATAACACAGCTTACCGCGTTCACTGAGATTCGACTGCATGTACATGCACATGTCATTGCAGTTACAGATGGGGAAAGGTCCTAAATCTGTTACACCCTTTCTACCTGCCAAGAGTGCATGGAAAGTGTGACAGGGTTCTAGCGAATGTGTGGTGAGAAACTGTGCAATTGGCTTCAATTGATAGAACACAGAGCAAATTGTGTGTATACATGTATGAAACTTCCAAAGCATCTTACAAAAGTAGTGGCCCTGGATTAGTACAGCTTTTTAGAGGCAATATCCTGGTGTGAGTGTGTGAACTGAACTCACCATTGGGCGGCGGCTTGACATCGGCGTCTCCTTGCTGGTTGGAGTTGTCTGATTGTCCGGATTGTTCTGGGAAGAAGAAAGGGGGAGGGAATTAGGTATATTCCAACATCAGACCAACTACCAAAGACAGGCAAAACAAAACCAAGCATGCAAACAAGGACACCTGCTGACCGCTGTTTCACCCGACACATTTACACTAGAGCACAACCATAAATTAACTGAACAGAGCGCAAAACAGATCGTTAACTTTCTATTTTTGGTGCAAGTGGTCTTTAAGACACTGACAGAATAGGGTCTGATGTGGGCTGAATTTAGACTCCGCCCAGCATGGCACCCAGCCTGGGGCCCTGTGGGCAGTGGGACCTCATGTGCTTGCCCTTCCAGTCACTGCTGCTGCTGGGCCTGCAACCTGGCCCCCAAAACCAGCCTGCTGGGTGGCTCCTTCCACATGCAAGTCCATCGCCACACTGCGCCGTACAACAACTCTACAATGCCATGTAGCTGTGCGACTACGTGTTATCGCATACCTCATGCAGCTGTTGAAACACAAGGGCAACATTTGTTTCTTGAAACATGAATAAAATGGAATTGCTACTTAATAAAGCTGTTTTTAACACAAAACAAGTGGCATCTGCGGTGCCATTATGATTTACATTCGTATAACACAGCTCTCAATGCACAGTCTACTGCATCAACAACACAGTAAGTCAGCAACCAGTAAAACTCAGCTCTCACTAATGGGCCATATAAGATAGACTCACGTTTTTTGGGGAGCCACACAGTGGTTTGGATGTCTCCATAGGCTCTTCATCTAGGAAAGTACTAGGAAAGTTAACTGCTCTTGGAGAAAGCCCAGACCCCCCTGGATGTTGTACTTGGCCCTGCCTCTGTGACATTCCTTCTGTCCTATGGTGTGTTTTGGTAACAATACATTTATGGAGAGATGTTCTTCAGAATAGGTATTCTAATGCTAACAAACCTACGAGCTCAGTCCAGCCTTTCACACTTGTAGCCTACACAGATTGTAACGAAGCACATGGGGAAAGAACAGTAGCGTTTTCTGCCACTACCAGCACTACTACACCAGCTCCAGGGCTGCTGACCAGCTCAGATGAAGGATAGCTGATAGAAAAGAGACAGTGACCCAATGGCAACGTGGACGAAAACCAAGAGCTCCCTTTTCTTCTCTCACTTGCTCCTTTTCTCTCTTCCTCACACTCTCTGCTGTCGCTCTGTGGAATCCTGGCAGCCATCTTAGCGCTTGGCAGCCATCTTAGCACTGGCGGTGTGGGAGCATTCCTGCTATCTTAGAGACTGCAAACACCCTCTCTAACAAACATACTCCCCTTAAAGAGTATATATAGTTATGCTTATATATATATATACATATATATATATATATATATATATATATATATATATATATACACACACACACACACACACACACACACACACACACACACAGTATATAATCTCAAAGATTATAACCTATAATGGGGTCAGTGAGTGGTTTTCTTATTGTGACCATTTAATTACAACTGAATATAGAGACTTGATACTATCTACCATAGACACCATGTGATGACAGACAGTGCTGAGAGATCAGTGGTTAAATACAGCCTCTGCAAATGATGCTAAGTAACAAGTTTATAACATTTTAAATGTTACATTTTCTGCTTCTCTGTACTAAACTATTGTTATCTATACATCCATGTTCCCCTATGTGGGTAACTTATATAAATCCCAAGTAATGACGCCATATCACCATATGGACTGTAGATATCGCCCCCTAGTGTTGTGGAGAACTAAAAATGGTTCAGGGAGGTGGTGGGTTATAAGTCTCCAACAAGCACTAATCCAATTACATGGCACATTAACGGGGGCTCACTATGCACAGTGAATGGGAGAGCTTGCGCTATTGGACAGAGACAAAAGGGTGATGAGCAGGGGGCAGATAATCAACCTCACACTCACAATAGAGAGTCTGTCCAATATTAGAGCAGCCTCGACTAACCATAGAGAGTCCAATCACTACCGTTATCAGCAATCCCCCACACACACACACACACACACACACACACACACACACACACACACACACACACACACACACACAGACATACACACACGCACATACACTTGCATGCACATACACAGTAAATGCACAGCACACTAATACATCCAGTGTTGCTCATCCCCCCTTCTTATCTATGCAGCACACTCACTCAGAGGACACTCAGAACACAGTGCCCGCCAAAAATAATGAGTCACACATGCACAGCCGTAGACATGCACAGGCATACACTTGTACAAATGTGGACACACTACACAGTAAAGAAAGGCACACAGACTTGTCAAGGGAGACTGAAATATGAGTTTAGTACCTTTCAAGGGCTGTGAAATCTTTCATCATTGAGAAGACTGTTACTATTTTTGGGTCATACATTTTTTGTCTCTTTTTCTCTGTTTCACACACCCACACACACACCCACACACACCCACACACACACACACACACACACACACACACACACACACACGGATTTCACTAATCGGCAAAAGGACCAAACTAATTGACTCATTTGCAATGCGCATATTCATAAATGATTGTGTTTGTGTGAACAAATAGGGGTTTGTTTTTACTTATTCATTTATTTTTGCCTCTTACCTATTTGCCTGTGAGATCAGGGTGTTATCTTACGACTTGCGATGGGGGGAGAGGATTAATCTACCACAGGCCTGCAGGAGGAAATCTTAAACACTAACACTGTAAAGTCAACACCATACTGAGGAGCTGGGCAGACCTACGTTTCAAACTCCGCATACAGCAGATGGCGGAGACGTCACTGGTGTTTATGGGTACAAATCTCTCTGTTAGTCTTCTCCAGACACTCTGCATGTTTTCTCTCAGTCTTATGCTCATCCTCTTCTCCTCTGTCACTGTGGAACTGGGAGGTTGCCTGGTAAACCAAAGGGAGAAAAGGGGCTTTCCCTCCACCCCCGACAGCTCAGTTCTCAACGCTAATCTGACCATGAACCGCACATCATCTGTCATTTCTCTCTCCTTCTCTCTCTGGATTAGGTGGTCAATGACCTCGGCATCTGTCCCTTGCACTGTCGGCGAGTTTGCATGACACCTGTCAATCACATACCAGGATGACAAAAGCTCCCACACTAAGCTTCTCTCTCTTTCTCACAGAGAAACACACACACACACACACACACACACACACACACACACACACAGCTTGTCACACAAACAGTTGAATGTTTGAATGTTTTTATAAATTCCCTGTGCCTTAGTTGGCTGTTGGTTTGTAACTGTGTCTATGAATTTGCTTGTTTGTTGGTGGTGCATCATAAAAAGATTCAAGCATGACCAGTAGTGCATTGGTCAGATGTGTGTGTGTGTACTGAACATAGGCAACTGCTATAGTGTGACCTCTAGAATTACCCTCACTACTATTTTTGGCTGAGAGATCCATACAGGCAACCACAAAATCAGACACATTGTCATTACTCCTTTTTCTTAAAATTGTCTGTAAAACTGAGGCTGCTTTCATTGAGTAAACTAAAACAAGAAGGGTGTGATTTACACAAACAAGCACCTGAACACTCACATGTGCTACAAGCAATTGCAACAAACGTCTTCATGTGTAATGATGGCAAAAACATGGAAAACATACAGCGTGCAAATGCCTAATGCATTTGAGTGACAAAACATAGTTATCGCCTAGACAGCACCAGCACATACAAACACACCCGTGCACGCACACATGCACACAAACAAAACACACACACCCCTCACCACGACATAGGATAAAAAGGCAGCACAACCTCCCTGACTAGGTTTTACTTAAGAGGTTTATCGGTATGTTGCTAAACATTCTGACCTTTTTTTTTTAATCCTTAATGCGCTTAAAATGTTCCAAACCCTTCTAATCCCCCAGGCTATCCCACACAGATGTTCTCTGAGCCCTTTTATTGGACTTTATGTGAGTACCCCCCTCCCTCAGCGCTGCGCTTTATTCGTTTCCTATCTTATAAAACCACACTTCATTCTGTGCTCGCGCCCCCTCACCTGAGGCTTTACAGCAGGCGCTCTCTGTGGATACCCCAGCAGGGGCCTTCAGTAGAACGGCTCCTCAGGCAGAGTGAGATCAGCTGGTGTGGGGCTGAAGGGGCCCTACCTGCTCTTGACCCTCACTCCCACACTCCTCCCCAGTGTGTCTGAATGTGTATTTGTGTTTCCTGATTAGTGTATTCAGAGGCATACATGGGAATTAATAAGCACAGGAACTTGTGTGTGTGTGTGTGTGTGTGTGTGTGTGTGTGTGTGTGTGTGTGTGTGTGTGTGTGTGTGTGTGTGTGTGATTAGTGTATTAGGTATATGGAGCATTTGTGCAAATATAAAATGTATGTCTTTTTCCTGATTGCATGCATGCAGTTGCATATATCAGTGTAAATGCAGAACTGTGTGTGTGTACATATGTAATTGGTAGGTTGTAACGCTTCTCCTCATCCTTATGTGTATGCACAGGCGTGAGTGTGTGAGCGAGAGTATAGAACATCTGTACATGTTAGCAATGGTTGGGTGTGAGTGAGAATATGGATGCAATTTAGAACACGAATATGGATGAGTGTGGAATTATGATTTACACGAGTGCACAGACTTGGCTGTATGCATAATATTGTGTCTGGGTATATGAATGAAAGCCTGTGACTAGGCAGCAGATATTTTATCTCCGCCTTTGCCCATTTGTGTGTAGAGACGAGTATGACTATGTGTCTGTGTATATATAAATGTAAGCATGAGTGTGTGTATGCATCTGTGTGTGTGTGTGTGTGTGTGTGAGTGAGAGAGAGAGAGAGTGAGAGAGAGAGAGAGTGTGTGTGTGTGTGTGAGTGAGAGAGAGAGAGCGAGAGAGAGAGTGTGTGTGTGTGTGTGTGTGTGAGTGAGAGAGAGAGAGAGAGCGAGAGAGAGAGAGTGTGTGTGTGAGTGAGAGAGAGAGAACGAGAGAGAGAGTGTGTGTGTGTGTGAGTGAGAGAGAGAGCAAGAGAGAGAGAGAGAGAGAGAGAGAGAGTGTGTGTGTGTGAGTGAGAGAGAGAGAGAGAGTGTGTGTGTGTGTGTGTGTGAGTGAGAGAGAGAGAGAGAGAGAGAGAGAGCGTATGTGTGTGTGTGTGAGTGAGAGAGAGAGAGAGTGTGTGTGTGTGTGCGTGTGTGCTTGGCCTGGGTCGTGCCAGAGAGGAGCAGGTGTGCGGGGATCTGCCCCGCGTTGCCCGATGCCCATCTGTGTGCCCGTCTGTGCCCACTCCCTGCCAACTACACGCACCGCACAGAGAAAGAGAGGGAGCGTGAGAGAGAGAGATACAGTGAAGAGGAGGGGTGAGAGAGAGCCAGAGAGAGGGCCAGAGAACGAGAGAAAGGGAGAAAGTGGGGGAGAGAGAACTACAGTTTTTGGCTTAAGGGAGAAAAAGAAAGAGAGAGAAAGAAAGAGAGACAAAGAGAGAGTGAGGGACTCAGAAACAGAAAGACGAGGGCCATTAAGATTGTTGAAATGTTAAATCGGCACAATAAAAAACCCTTCTGTTTAGGAGTATAAATCTGGGTCCTGGCTCCAGCTGCAAGGTTGTCAAGGGTCAGGTATTACTGAGGACAGAGACCAGAGAGCGACGGACAACACACCCAGCCTAACAGAGAGAGGAAGTGAGGCAAGAGGAAGACATGAAAAGGCAAAATCGGGATGGAAGAAAAAGTAGAGCAGGGGTGCAAGGAGTCTAAGGGACTGAGAAAAAGGTAAGGTTGAGGAAAGAGAGGAAGAGAAAGAGAGAATAAAAGTATGTGTGTGTGTGGGGGGGGGGGATGCTGGCAGAATGCCAGTCTCTTTCATGTTCTGGGTGTGCGTCCTCTGGTTAGAGGGATGCACAGGCAGATGTAACGAGGCGGCTGCCGCAGACAGAGAGCACCAGGCACTCCGCAGACAGCTGCTCCCTCTGAGGATAATAGCGCACCTTTAATCTATACGTCCGCCATGCGATCAGAGCACGCAAATGCACGCACCACATTTAATCCGCAGGCAAACCAACAAGCCTATGGGACAGAGATCTCATCCGCACTAAACTGCCTGTTCTGGGAGGGTCTTAATCAGTGGCCTGTGACTGGATTTCAAGAGGCTTGAGAGCTTATAGCACAACTGCAACGTGGCTCCAATTTATCAATTAAACTCTGCTGTCTGGACTTACACTAATGCAGAACAGACTGCAGCCATTGAGATGCTGGCCATAGTGGCACAGTTTTGGTAAAACATTGATCTATCCAGAGGCTACTAGTACAAAACATATTAATGTGGGCTTGATTAATGCCAGATGTGAAAAAGCAAATGTGGTGTAGTAACCACCGGCAGCCAGCAGGAGGTGCATTGCTTAAGGAGGGCTAATCAACAGACCACTGACCTTTGAGTAGCAGAATTTTCTAGGTTCTAAAAGAACTGCATTGTTTTAGATCACAGTGCAGAGATACACACATGCCAACACATGGATGAACTCCTAGCAATGACAGAAAGAAAGCAAATCTTCCCTTTTCTGAGATGGATCGAGCCAGCCGAAGAGCTTCTCGTGCCAAGTCGGCCCCACGCATGCGTCCCTCTTCCCCCCTCCTTTATCATATTCTCCCTCCCAAAAGTATCCAGCAAGCAGGTCCAAGTTTGTCACCAGACACCAGCACTAGGGCCAACTTAAACATAACCCAGCTTACATAAGTCTTCTATATGTTATGTCGGCATATCAAAATTCGAATCAGTGAGTAGTGAGTCATGAAGAAAGACTTGCTGGTGCATGTGGAGATCTCCTCTGCTGAGCCATGTTCACTATGGGAGAGGTGAACTAGAGGCAGAGAGTGAATGGGGAGAATAAACCCAGAGCAGTAAACCCATTCTGCACACCATAATGAACATATAGCTCAGCACGAGACCGTATAGCACTTTCTGAAAAAGTAAGCGGAGGATATGAGCCACTGGGGACTGTATGTTATGTGTGTGTGTGGGGGGGGGGATGGTGGTGTTGGTGCGTGTGCGTGTGTATGTGAGTGATTCAGGAGTGCAGATCATGTGATGGTACCATGTGCCAAAAGGAGAGATTGAAAGTGAGTTGGTGAGAAAGAGAGAGGGAGTCAGAGAGTGGGGGGTGGGGGTGGGGGTGCTGAGGGGGGAGGGGTAAGCTGTGGGAACAGCAGCTCTTGCCAAGAAAGACGAGCGCGGGGAGAATAAAAGGCATGGGGAAAGAAAGAGAGACTTGTTGGCAAAGAGTAGAAGAAATGAGAAAGAGAGAGCGAAAGTGAGAAATGAAGTAGGGTTGAGACATAGAGAGAGAGAGAGAGAGAGAGCGAGAGAGAGAGAGAGAGAGAGAGAGAGCGAGAGAGAGAGAGAGTTAAAGAGTTAAATTTGTGAAGAAACGACGGGGAAGGTTGGCAGGTATAAAGATGAAAATACTTATGCTGGGCTTATAAGTGGAAAGATGAGAACCCTCCTGCAAAGCCTGTAAGTAGGCAGACTAAAGGCCTGGTGCAGTCCAGATCTAGCCTCTACAGTCTATTGGTCTGGTGTGCACCCAATCAAGCATCTACAGGTCTGGTGAAGTCCATTTCAATTTACAGTTTTTAGCTGATGCTTTTAAGCAAATTACAATTATGTCCAAATACAACTTGAAGGTTAAAGGCCTTGCTCAGGGGCCCAACAGTGGCAACTTGGCAGTGGTGGGGCTTGAACTGGCAACCTTCTGATTATTAGTCATGTACCTTAACCACTGAGCTTCCACTGCCCAGATCATATGTCTCCTGATCGACTGAGCACATGGATATCCAATGTGCTGAGCACATGCAGTCTCATCCAGTCAACGGTCAGTGCTCCAACTTTAATATATATCCAAACAACTCAAACTTTACATGAGAATAAATGTAAAAATATCTTCACAAATTCCTATTAAGAATTCCTTGTGATAGTTTTTAACACTTTCAACACATGGAGGATTTAAAAAAAAAAAAAAAAAAAAAACAGGACGGAGAAGGAGTTAGCTTGTGAAACCACCAAGCTCTCCAAAATACCCGGTATACGTTACACCATTCCCCCCAGTGCTGCTGCCTATGAGAGATCAGGTGGCAGACTGACAAGCTATCGCCTTAGGGGTGTATACCCTGTGTGTTCAACACACACAGCAAGCCCCACACGCTGACACGCAAACACACATGCGCACACACACCCTCCACAGAGGAAAAAAGCATAATAATTCTTCCATAGTATACTACAGTCACAATGTATCATAATATGGCCTCAGTGAGGCATGCATCCATCACACACCACTCCAACATGGAGTGCTGAAGCACGTTCATTAGACTGTATAAACACACAATAAATCACTGCACAATCACACACATATGCACATACACCCACAGACACAAGCACACATGATAAGAACAGGCACAAAATCCTCAAAAAAAAAGAAAAGAAAATGACTTTAAACATATACTTTTAAACAGAACAGACAATTTGTCTCTGAAATGTAAACAAAGATGCAGTGAGCAATAATTAGTAAATATAAACTCAACCTTAATGAAGTACATCAATCAACACATTTGTCTTGTAAAAGCCTATTAAATCACTCTCTACCTTACACACACACACACACACACACACACATACACAAAAAGCTGCTCTCTCTCTCTCTCACACACACACACACACACGCTGAGAAAATACACATATAAATCTCTCTACCCAACAACTGCTATTATTAATAATAATACTTACATTGCAGTAAATCCACTGTGCAACACACAATGACAGTCTCTTAAAAGCTTATGTTCCTTAATAAGGATTTATTGTCTGTTCCAGTACAACACCACTCACCAGAGCAACTTCACTCAGCTGCCCAAAGCTTCTAGAATGAATCCAGGAACATAGGTAGCCCCTGCCATTTCATGCGCCCCACATCACTGGTTGAGTGAAGACAGAAAGACCTCAGGGATTTTGAAACATTTTCTAGCTGTAAAATGTATCAACTGCACAACCAGCATGGCAAATCCTAAAGGGAATATACCAGTGACGTGGGACGGTGCTTGCCTTTGACCTCGGCAACCCAACAAAATACAAAACCCCCAACCGAACCACAGTGGCGGAGCACTCCACCTCCAACCAAAGCCTGGCAGCAGCGATGGGAAGTCCGCATCATCCCCACAGGGTGTGGGCTTGGCCTTCTGCTCGGCCAATCACGGCGGAGCGAGGAGAGGGCCTCTGGCCAGGCTTTCTCTCGGCCTGTAAACTAAGCAAATCAACATGTGGATAATTGCTCCGAACCGGGAGGACGTGTTTTATAAGTGCCGTAAAACACAGAAACTGCGCCTGTTAAAATGATCGCGAGCACCACCACGAATGCTCGCTTTGCTAATGAACACTGCAGTGAGAGGGGAGAAAAGGTTCTGCAAGAGGGCTGCGCTTCAGTTTAACTAGAATAGAGTGGGTGCTGGACTGTGTCAGCATAATACAACTCATAATACAAACCCAAGCAAAACAGAGGCAAGAACCAGAGAGAGGAAAGACAAACGAGCAAAGAGGGAGATTCAGACAAACAAGGACGGAGAGAAAGAGTCTTCCCCTGACTGTTAAAGTTTAAAGTACTTATGACAGGTCTGCCTTCAATAAACTGCCTATTTCAGGTATGTGTGAGTGTGTGTATGTGTGGTATTTGTATGTGTTGATGTTATCTGTTGTGCTGACAGGATGAATGAAGTAAATGAATGAAAAAGTAACCAGATTGCCATGTAGGTCAGCCAAAGGTACACACACGCAAGCACAGACACACAAATACAAATCACATTCTTTATTCCTTTCTGTTTCATCTTCCTTCTGCCTTTCCATTATGGTGCTGAGGTAAAACTAAACATTACAGGATGATATAAAGGAAAAACAGCAATCAGTAATTAATGACTAATGGAACATCAGAATATTTTTGGAGGTGTATTCTGATTGCTTTTTTGATCGCTATAACAAGAGAGACAAAATGTAGGTGCTAGTAAGGCATATTTGGCCAATTAAAAGACCATCTTCACTTTCACAAGTAGTGTTCATCAAATGCACAGTATTTCAGGGTGAGGTGAGGCCAGGGGTGTGTGCGCATTTGCCTGTGTGTGTGTGTGTGTGTGTGTGTGTGTGTGTATTTCTATAAGCGGATAAGCAAGCAAGCACTTGGCTCAATCTTCCGTTTTACAATCAATCTCAGCACTTTTCAAATTACAGCCAGTAACCTGTGCTTTTCATCATCTATCAACCCATTTATTAACCAGGAAAATACAGCTTTAATCTCAATGGCATATGAAGCTTTCAGTGCATGGCTGCTATTCCATCCATCTCTGCTGCTATCTGCGTGGATAAGACCAGGCCTTCAGGCTTCTCAGGTCACGTGTCCACAGCGCAGCTCAGTGATAAGGGTGTAGCACACGGGAGGTTGGCGGGACACTGAGGAGGCCCGTCAACTGAAGCCTCTCCCATCTCTCTTAGGAATGGATGGAGTGAGGGATGAAGTAAAGGAAAGCAGAGAAAGAAGAGACAGAGTGGAAGAAGAGAGGGAGAAAGCTCCAGGGGGTGTGTGTGCAACCAGGGGACACTCCGCACAAACGCAGCATCGTATTCTACTGAGCTCGGAATGGGCTAAGAGCTGGACTAGAAGATAAGGGCATTGCTTCACAGTCGAACCATGCACAATACGCACATTTGCTCTCAGGGCATGGGACAGAGGAGCACTACTTTCGCTAGCTCCATTTTGGAACTCCTAAAAAAAGAAGACCAAAATCAGCTCAGCATTAATGAAACTTAGCGGAGCCAGCATCTGTTGGGCGGCCACTCCACTCCAGTCTAGTGTTTCACACTACTCCTCGGGGAGACGCAATGAAAAACAGTTTTATGAAAAACAGCTTTATACAAATGCAGCAAGGGAGAGAAGCAGGGAGAGGTACACAGGGGGGAAGGGAGAGACAGAAAGAGTATAAAAAAGAGAGAGAGATGGGAATACAGGAGTAGGGAGAGAAGATGGAGAAGTAAAGGCCATGATGACACCACGGAGAAGAATGGCAGAGGTGGGGAGGCACTGGGAGGAGAGTAGGGGAACACTGGGAGGAGAGTGGTGAGGAAGCACTAGGAGTAGTGTGGGGGAACACTGGGACAAGAGTGGTGAGGATGCACTGGGAAGAGAGTGGGGGAACACCAGGAGGAGTGTGTGAGGATGCACTAGGAGAAGAGTGGGGGAACAGTAGGGGAATACCAGGAGGAGAGTGCTGGAACACCAGGAGGAGAGTGGTGAGGAGGCACTGGGAGGCGAGTGGTGGAGCACTGGGAGGAGAGCGGTGAGGAGGCACTGGGAGGAGAGTGGTGGAACACTGGGAGGAGAGTGGTGAGGAGGCACTGGGAGGAGAGTGGTGAGGAGGCACTGGGAGGAGAGTGGTGGAACACTGGGAGGAGAGTGGTGAGGAGGCACTGGGAGGAGAGTGGTGGAACACTGGGAGGAGAGTGGTGAGGAGGCACTGGGAGGAGAGTGGTGGAACACTGGGAGGAGAGTGGTGAGGAGGCACTGGGAGGAGAGTGGTGAGGGGCACTGGGAGGAGAGTGGTGAGGAGGCACTGGGAGGAGAGTGGTGAGGAGGCACTGGGAGGAGAGCTGGAGAAGGGTCAGGCGCAGGGACGTGGGGGGAGAGGTATTCCATCAGTTTAAGAGGAACTGTTTTATATAAAGTGTGGAAAAAACCCAACAGTAAAAGTACAGAGTTCATCATTCCTCTGGTTGTTAATTTTCTGATTGATCTCCTGATAGATTTTCAATAAACAGAAAAACTCATAGCAGATATTCAGATACTGATCATGAGGACTGCATTTAGTACCAGGATTAGCTTGCTTTCTAAGAGGTCAGTCTAGACACAGCCCAGTACAGCAGTGAAAGTTTGGGTGTGGGGGAGCTGGCTTGTTTCTCCTTTGCTGAGTTATCTCAGGCTAAAGAATGTACATGTTAAACACAGCCAGCCAGCTCTCTGTCCCTGAGTGCTCTCAGCTTGAGCTGAAGCAGGCCTCAACGGTCTTTGTGCATGTGTCTATGTGCGCACGTGCGCGAGTGGGTGTGTGCGCGTGTGCAGGGAGAAATGGTGGTCCACAACACAGAGACGAGCCTCATGGCTTCAAGATGCGCCTTCCGGAAAACTCAACAAACACTGGCCGGGAAAAGTTTGCTCAAACACGCGTGGACAAAACAAACCACTCTCAGACTAAGCAGGGTGTGTATGGGGGGGGGGGGCTTTTTTATACTGCTGCTTTATATACAGTTTAATCAGGAGCAGAAGGACTATTCTGGAAATACCATGACGAAAACGCAAAGTTTACATGAGCTAATACCTAAACTGAGGGGTGGGCATAGGAGGAACAAACAAAGAAATGAACAGAAACCAGTGCCTAACCACTGCAGTGCTGCACCAGCCTCCCAGCCTCAGAGTACAGGGGAAATACGGGTGGTGCTGGAAGGGAGGCGATAGAAGCAGTGTTCAAAATGCAAGGTATACATTCAACCTTGGAATGGAAAGAACAGAAATGTGGTACTGATTTCATGATCCAATTCCCACTACTTTCCTGCTCGCTCTCTCTCTCTCTCTCTCTCTCCATTTGATGGAATTCAGCTAGCGAAAGCCCGTTAAAATAATACAACAGAAAGACTAAAACACAACACAAACGCCTCTCAGATTACGATGGCTCGGTTTATGATATTTCGACTTTACAATGCATTTATTTTCTTTCTTATATACATTCATCTTACCAATTATTCATTTTGCTGTATCACATTGATATTCAACACTTTTTAAAAGTGTTTTAACCAAGTTTAAGGTAAGGTATGACAGGCCAAACTAGTCCTCTGAAATCTCAGTGCATTGTGTTTTTGCATATTTTTAAAAATTGACTTTGAAGGCACTTATCTATAATATGATACCCATGTTTCATCTCAAAATGTTCAGAACAAATCTCAGCTCTCTTCTTAATGACCACTTCATAAAGAATTATGGCCCTAAAGCTGAAAATATGTCTTTAGAAATGTATCATATCTCATGTGAAAATATAACTTTGCTCATGTGAACCAATTGATCTGGCGTTTGGTTCACAAAAGTTGTGAACTATATGATTTAAGTAATATAGTTATATGTGTAATAAATGTCTAAAATGACAATTGTTTATTGGGTGTTCTGTCACACTACTTTCATCAAATCTTAGCAGGACAGAGGAAATGTGACTGAACAATGACTTTATATTAGATATAAAGCCTCATATAATATCAAAATATCACATTTCCTGTGTACAAGTTAAAAATGAGCATTACAATTATAACCAAAATATGGCAAAACAGAAGTATCTGCACAGAACAGTATTCAGTAAGGCCAAAACATATCCATTCATCTATACTAGCATTTCACACACAAACCCCCCCCCCCCCCCCCCAAATGTTAGCATTTACTAATGGATGGTCTGGTTTGTCAAACAAAAGTAATGATTATTGTGTAACAAATCAATTTCATGTATTTCGCACAGGAGAATCGTCCTAGCTATCTAGCTAGCTATTAGCAGACATCGTGCATAAATGTGACCGTAGCTAAGTCCACTATTATAGCGCTATTGCAAAATAATCACTTAGAAATCGATCTCTTATTCTCGTATTCTTCTTCATCAAAGGACTCAAACCAATCAGACTCTAAAGCTCCGTTATCTTCGTCACTTCTTTCCAAAATCGCTGCAACTTCAGCAGCAGTAAACTTTTCAGCTAGATATCGATTGAACAGGAAGGCGATGTTTCTGACGTGACGAGTAAATCCCTAGTGATTTCATGATTGTTTTGTTGGATAGTTTCACACAGATTGACACACAAATCCATCAATCACACAGTGATTAGACGGATAAGACCTGAGTGACACACGAATCACACGGCGATTAACCTCTATATCTAACCTCGTATAGGCTCTTAACTCTTACTATGGACAACATTGAAAGGGCAGATTCTATCTATTATCACAAAGATATTAACAAAGAAATTGAAAAACATCGACAGCGCGTCCGACGATCACAACGCGCTAGGCTATGATCTGCAGCAGTGTATTATGAAACGCCTCGGTTTGTGATACAGTCGCCTCACGACGGGTTCATCGCAACGTAACGCCATCGTAAGCCAAGGACCGTGTATACATAAAACACAGAGAAAGGCGAGGCAGCTGGGGTCACAGACGGGGCCAAAACGCAGTCGAGAAATGAGGGTAGAGAGACGGACGGAATGGAATAATGACAGCATGTGAGTACTGTTTCGGACATACCGCAATAGAAATAGACTGGACAAAAAAACCCTGCATCTCAAATGCGCTCATCACACCGCTACATTTTAAACTTTAGGTCAGAGAGAGGCAGCACAGGACACCCGTACCAAATAAGAGCGCATAAATCAAAGATAAAGAAATTGTGTATTAACTAACAGTGCTGTTCATTCTAAAAGCTTGTAATTAAGTTTCTGGTGTGAATTTCCCTGGGTTGAGACTTCAACAGAGATTTAATGCTGGATAAAATTAGAAGTATTTCAACGTGTGTGACAAATTGTGTATTTTGTTATGTTAATGTATGTCATTAACCATTTTGCTATGCAGAGAAGGTCATAGTGGGCACTTGATTGGTGAAGATGATAGTAGGTGTTTACTAAATATGATTATTGGTGTTCTCTCCAAACACCCCATGCCCCAAAGCCCAGTTCTGACTGTCTTAAGACCCATCTGACTATTGGTCAAAGCCACACTTATTTCACTTCTCCTGCATCCCTGTTTCTACTGTCTTTTTAATCTCAAACTTTTACTTCAACTCAGGCCTTAAAAGTCCTGAAAAAATGAATAAATATGGGGCTTCTAAATAAGAAAAAACCTTTGTAACTATCCACCCCTCTATAGGTTAATATTCCTTCCCATCTTATTCTGTTCATCCATGATGACACTCCAATGTCCGCACCCCTCTATGCCTGATCCCTGGTTCTTGGCCGAGGACAGCATTCATTATGTGAAATTTACAGGCTGAATGTGTTGGCACAACATAGACTCGGACGCTGGCTGACCAGCCAGCTTGGAGAACAGTGGCTGCCTGGGCGGTGAACAGGGGCTGGTTTCAGGCTGGCCTGGTGAACAGGGGCTGGCTGGGGAGCATGGTGAACTGGGGCTGGCTGTGCAGCATGGTGAACAGGTGAACAGGGGGTGGCTTCAGGCTGGCCTAGCAGAACCATGCCAAACTCATATTAAGTCGCTGCAAATCAACTCCAATTCAAGAAGCCTCTTGGTGCCCAAGAAATGCATGCCAATGCTGACAGAAGCATAGCCCATAGATGAACGAACACCATCTCAGTGGTCAACCACATTACAAAAGAAGGTGAAGGAAAAGGTGAAGCTTGGCCACTGGTCTTTTAAAACTAGACTTTTAAAACTTTTTAACCCAAACGTAAACTGTTAGTTTAATAAACCAAAAACAACTATATGTACCAAAATCCACCTTAGAATTTGTCTAACTGTCCAAACTGATTTTTCCAATTTTACTTGTCATGAAGTTTGCCACTGCTGCATCTGACCAAAGGACTACAGCAAATTTAAAATGAGAAATTTGTTTTGACAGCATATTGAATTGTGATGCACTTTGGGGCACAGGAGAAAGGATACAGGACCTTTGAGAATTTGAGCCATCTGAGATGTATTTATTTATTTACAGTGCCAAAGTTTGAATACCCTTGGTTCCATGTATGGTTAATGTTTAAATATATTTTTAAGGCAATAATAAATGCTGAAAAAAAATTATACACACAAACTTACATACAAAATGCATGCACGCGCATGCACACATAATAAAACCAAATATTAAAACTAATTTTAATCTAATCACCCCTCAGCATACGTGAGAATTTCTTCAAGACTGATGGAAAAGCATCATAGGTGGCTACCTCATGAAACTGATTAAGAGAACAGCTGGTTAAGTGTGCAAAGCTGTCATCAAAGTAAAAGTTGACTACTACAGCATAATCATATATGTGCTATTTTACTGTTTTGATACTTTCACTTATTTTCTAAAATGTAGAAAAAATGGTAAAAATAAATAAAGAGTATTTGTCAAAACTTCTGACTTCTGATTTTTTTAATTATGAAGGCCAGTATGTTAGCTCAGTGGCTCAGCTCTGGCTAAATCTACTGGGTTATGTAAGGCAAAGCCTTACATTTCCCAATGCCTGATGTTACATATTACTATAATCGCAAATGGGAAAAAATGTCCAGCACTTTACAGAGGAAGGTAGGCGACTTCTGACATGCAAGAGAGAGGAGGAGAGAAAGACAGAGGGCAAAAGAGGAGGGAAGAACAGAGTAACAGCTCAAGCAACAAGTCTTGTGGAGAGTTTACTGCTCTGCTAAAGGCCTGGCTGTGTGTGGTATGTAGGTCATATACTATTTGAGAGAGAGAGAAGTAGTTCCTGAGGAAGAGGATGTGCCCATTACTTGGAATGAAGCATCTACACTGCTTTAAAGCTGTGAAAGATTGAAGCATAGAGAGCTTGATCATAGAGAGTTGAAAGCCAAAGAACCCTTTCACATTCACCATTCACAAAAGGACCATTTCACTGCGTGTTGTACTGTGTATGACTATGTATGTGACAAATAAACCAAACTTGAAACTTGAAACATTAGAGGCTTTTAATTGCTGTTTTCACCAACAGCTTTTAAACTACTGTACTTGAATGAAGTTCCTTAAATTATATTTGCATGATGGAACACAATTCATAAAGTATTCTATGATATGCAAGATGGACAATGTACAGTGCCCTGTTTCACGAGGAATCTTACTCTGAGAAAGTCTCCATACATATTTTAACAAATGTGTCATTCACAATCTTTACTATGATGGAATTGACTTAGGGCAGATAGTAAAGGTAGTCAGGGAATTGCAGTATGCTTTGAATGGTGTAAGATACCATCTACTCAGAAACAAATGCAATAAAAATGGAATATTGGCAAGAGATTAGCAAAAAGGTGTTATTTGACAGAACCCAAACTATAGCTACTTTAATGGAATTAGATCCTTCAGCAATACTGGCTCCAGGAGAGACATGAAAATCCACCTAATCCTGGTCACACCCTGGCCAGATTCTGAACTACAAGCTTGATGACTCCATATTTGCATTCACAGCTAATGGCTTAGCTCCGCCTGGGGATGAACTCTGCATCTAACTTATCTACAGAGATATTGAGAGAGCATTTAGTAATAAAGAGTCTGTTGGCATTTCACATACTACATTTTGCAACGCTTTGGCAACCCTTTAGTTCTCTTTTAGATCACCCTTTTATATGACACTGGATTGAATCTCAACAAGTTTGAGCCTGTTGGTTGGTTCTTGAATCTTGGACATTGTTAAATCAGATATTTTAGTTGCTTGTATTTGTAGAGTGCTCAGGTGCTGACTGCTGGAACAAACAGAGTCATTTTGTGGCTCATACTGGCCAGGGAATATAAGGAAGCAATCATGGATGAGGGCAAGAAATGCACCAAGTGGCTGATTGTGCTAGGATGAAGAGCAAATCCAATCAGATGATTCAGTAGAAGAACCAGAGATCTTCATTATCATTATGTCCTCCTTTAATAGTGTCTCTAAATTTATGTATGAGATCACTCGCATTGAGATTTCACATACAGCGGATTACACTTCACACCAAGATGGAAATAAGACCCAGCAGAGAACTGCCCAAGCATTCATTTTTTCCTTAGCTTTCTATTCCTCTTGTTCTCCTTTGTGGGAGCACTTGGGATGAAAACAAACCCTCCTGTATATTTTGCCTCCGTTTCAAATTCCACCACTCCAAACTGCAGATGTGGGCCGTTGGCCACGTCTCCCCCTCCAAACTGCTGGCCTGAAGCAGGAGCGGGAAAAGAAATGAGGTAAAACTGTACTGAGCCGCTTCCCATCTCATGTAAACACAGGATGGGTTCCAGCCATCCCGAGGTTAGAAGCCAGAAAAAGACAGAAGAAAAGAGAGAAGGAAGAGAGAAGAATGGAAAAAGAGGAAGAGACATAAAGAAAGAAAGAAAAAAGAAATGTGAGGTGGCAAGCTCCTACCATTACCATATTTGGCAATAAGAGATGACTAGAACCTCAAAATGTCCCCAAGAGCTCCAGCAATTCAAAGGAATGTTGAATTTTTACAAAACAGCAAGGACACCCCATTCATCTATATTGACATAAAACCTTAATGAACCCCCCAAGTACAGCAGGACTCCGATTTCCTAGATGTATCTGTAGCAACCTCAGACCTTTCATAATGAAGTTGTCAACATTCTTATCAGGAGCTGAGCACAAGATGTAGTCAGAGGCTTCATACAGAGTTGTGTCTTATTCCTCAAATACAGGAACTACTGGTGTGCAGGAGGCGCTAATCCACTGGAAATGATCTATAACCAAATTATGTCAAATTGATTGGCAATGATTACACCCAAAACCTCAAGGAACCTCAGATATGCTGATGTTAGAAACCAAGATCAACTGGATAAGATTTTGCTGTTACCAAGTGTGGCTGTGACTTCCTGTGCTGTCACACTTCTATGTTCCCTTAGATTAGCAGCTGCGGAAACAACTAGACAAACCCAGAGACACTTTTGAGCTTTCACCAGGGGAAAATCACAGGTCGATAAGGCTCTTTGGAAAGATGCAGATTATTGAACAAGATATAGACAACCCGAACAGCAGCATCTCCATTGTTATCTAACCCTATAGACTGCCCTGAACAAAGGAGCCCATTACTGCTTTTAAGCATGAAGTGGTTGTTATTTGACAGCTTACTCCACTCTTTCAGGTCAGGAAACAGATATGTTGTGGAGAATGCAGGCAGGCTCCCCCTTGCTCTACCTTTCTCCATTCCTTTTATCAGAAAACCAGAGAAAAAGAACACAAGGCATCTCATAGGTTGGTGGTTTGTCGGTCAGTTTGGCCTCTCAGGTGGGGATCATTATAGGCAGCAGACTTGCAGACAGGCTGACACTGAATCAGAGAGGTTTGGTGAGCATAGGTCTTTGATGGAGGTCGAGTTTCCCTGTGCGCTGGCCTGCTGCTGCTGGGAGTCTGGTTCACAGCTCTCCAGGCTTAGCAAGAGAGTGGGGCAGGAAAGACTTACGGCAGGAAATACCGCACCGATAGTCACCCCACTGGGGTCGTAAGATGAGCCAAAGAAAAAAAAAACATCGGAGCTGGAAGGAGGGAAGGAGGGCTGGTGAGAGACAGAGAGAGGGGGAGGAGGCAGTGAAAGAGGGGGGACAGAAAGGATAGGGGGAGGGAGAGAGAGAGGAGGAAGAAGGTCTGGAAATGGTTTCTGCAGAACACAGCCCTGAATGGCTCTTTAATTGGGGTTATATGAGACTTTGGATGGGGGCTCTTTCCACAGTCTGTTCCCTCACGCTTGTTTCTCCAGTCACTAGATTGGCGAACTTTCATGAAAAACCCCTCTGCTAAACTCACAA
The DNA here is from genome assembly GCF_041902795.1 of Electrophorus electricus. NCBI lineage: Eukaryota > Metazoa > Chordata > Actinopteri > Gymnotiformes > Gymnotidae > Electrophorus > Electrophorus electricus. Next base: position 31,025,353 of record NC_137499.1, read on the forward strand.
ACTCTTCATGTCCTCCTGGCTTGAAAAAGAGTGCGATTCCATGAACCACATAAAAGCTAAAGGCTAACTACCCCGGAGGATAGCACCAGAAGGTTAATTGCAATGTGTAAAATTGTCCATCGCTTAGAGGTTGACTGAGGGACCTTGTCTGAAATACAGGCTTGATGCCACCTTTGGAATTAAATGTGTAGTATGAAACAATAATTATCCTGCTCAAAGTTTACAGGTTTCAAATTCTCACCACAAAAGTCATGAGGGGCATTTTAAAAGCTCAATTAAAGAATGTGTAGAATCGCCAGCTACAGGGGTGGTAATGCCAATAACAGCCATGGCCAAGTCCAACTCAGGCTGAGATGGAAGTCTGGGTAAAGAAAGCCAAGGGCTATATCAGATGTCCCTGGTGTAGAACTCACTTTGCATTGCCAAATCTGAGTCTGGGCGAGGATTCTCGGAAATACAAATTCTTGATTTCTTCATTGACTCATAGAGGCTTTTCCAAATGAGTATTCTCAAATAAACATATCCCTACAAAAGTCATTCTGAATGAAAGTCACCATGACTCTCTGAGGAGTGTTAGAGATGTAGAGGTAGAACCTGAGGGCTTAGAAGCCATCATACATGTGACTGCAGTTTATTTCTCAGAGCAGTAGGGTATAATGCTTTAATCCCCACCTTAACAGTTCTCATAGCTGCTAATTAAACAATCAGTACATGCACAGGTGTGCTGGGGACATACTGACAGTGCACACACATGCACACGTGCTGGGGTCATACTGACAGTGCACACACACATGCACACGTGCTGGGGTCATACTGACAGTGCACACACATGCACACGTGCTGGGGTCATACTGACAGTGCACACACATGCACACGTGTGCTGGGGTTGTACCAACAGTGCAAACACATGCACACGTGTGCTGGGGTTGTACCGACAGTGCAAACACATGCACACATGTGTTTGGGTCGTACTGACAGTGCAAACACATGCACACGTGCTTGGGCCATATTGACAGTACAAACATGCACACATGTGTGCTGGGGTTATACCAACAGTGCAAACACTTGTGCACATGTGTGCTTGGGGTATAATGACAATATAAAAGAAAAGTGAACAGAGGGCATTTCAAATTCAAAAAAGGTGATTTTAGATATATCTGGCATGTTTGAATGAAGATATACATGTACACAGTAATAGTTTAACCCATCTTTGTTGACCAAATTTGGTCTGGGAGAAGTGTGTGAGGGTGGAGCAGCACTTCGAGAAACACTGCGTTCACCAGAGGGGGTCACCAAGTCCGGCAAAACATCCAGATGTGCTGACCTCCACTTCCACCAACCCCCTTGCTCAGAAAAGCACGACAGCAGCTGTAATCCCTCCACATATAATCTCTCTCTCATTATCAGCATTACCGAGGGACAGGATATACAGTCCCAGTGTTTGCTTCAAAAAATATCAACTGATTCAATCAATAAGAGGCTTGTTGTTTTTTTTGTAACAGCCTCCACTAAAACCCTGCTGGAGGCTGTGAGAGTGTGTGTGTGTATATGTGCGTGTATGTGGGAATACCATGTGGTTGTAAAGAGAGGATTTTTCTGCTTAAGATATGCACTGCAATTCAGCAGCTCAATTGGTCAATCTCATACACACATACATACTGGTGGTATGTCAATAGAATATGGTGATATAATCTGTCAAATGAAACAATTTAAAACTTTTTAATCCTACAAAATAACCAAACAATTCCAAAAATTTACTAAATACAACAGCTAGCACAGGCCTATTCTTCTATGCTAAGCAAACAGGGTTATCTCACTAATTACTGCCTTGTTAACATCTTAAACTACCAGTAACAATAATAAAGAGCATAGCTAAAGTGATAATCCACAAAATAATGCCTTCATTTTTACACAGTAGAATTAATGATTTCTTCTTTATTGTTCTGTACCCGATTTGTATAATTTGATATTGAAGTTAACACTGGCTGTAGTAAACAGATCACTGGCATATGACTCTAATATGACTTGAAATTAAAAAGATGCATTTAGATAACCTATACTAAAGCCTCTCAAGCCTTAGAGCACCTCCCCATTATAATTTTTTTCAGAAGAAAATATAGTCTGTTCAGCTTCTCTGAAGATGAAGATTAATTAATAACCACAAGCTCGTATTCTTCACCCTCACCCTCGCCTTTCCCATCCTTCCACGTTCTCCTGCTGTCCCAGGGTGCGGGGGGCTGGCTGGCGTGGAGAAGAGGGGAGGGCTAGAGGGAGAAGATGGATCTCCCTGCACTGAAATGTTCATAGGCCAAAACCACATACTGCTGACTATACACACCCAGCTGGCCCCTCGGCTCCGAATCACACGCTCCAACCTCACACACACAGACACACGCACGATTCCCCGCATACACAGACACACAACAACCTCACACACATGCCTTTCTCACCAATCTTTCCAGCTCCCACAGCACGCCACCCTTCATGGAGGAGTGTGTGTGTGTGTGTGTGTGTGTGTGTGGGAATGATTAGTCTGGCTGACAACAACAAACAAATGGGCAAAATGTGCTGAGGGGTGCTCAAACAGTCCAGTATGACTCGGCGATTCATTTGTAGTGCGAGTTGCGGGCAGAGTGACTCAGCGAGGTGTCACTAGAAGCTGGGGCTTGCCATATTGTCATAGCTGAGACTTCTAGTATGGCTATTAATGTTCTTGCTTTCATATTACAACTTTATAACACCTTTGTTTTATGCATTATTACAATAGTGATACAACCGAACAGAGCTGGAGAAAGAGAGAGAACCAAGTGCTACCACGGCATTTAAGGTTTAAGAGCTGAGGGCATTAAGAGCTGAGAGAACCTGTCATGACGTGTAACTCCTCTCTATAGGAATACCGAACGCAGGAGAAATCTTCTGTAGATGGCAGGAGGACGGCGGTGTCTGTTTTCCCATTGGCTGGTGAAGGTCTGCTACAGCCAGCATAAACACATGCCTTCATGGTTCATACATTTCCTGCTTCCCTCCACAACCCACATCCCAGTGTAGGGCCACACAGGCACTGGGCAGAAGAGAGAGATCGAAAGAAAAGAAGAGATGGAAAGGGAGAGTAAAAGATACTTTGTGTTGTGTGTATTTATGCACAGATGAAAGGAATAAGGGAAGTCAATGAGAACTCTGTTTTCTGGTCTAATGGTAGATGCTCAATAATCTTAACAGTTAACAGTGCAGACATTTAAGACAGAACTTTCAAATTCCTGAATAAAAGACTACAGACTTCAAACAGGCACCCACTAGGCAGTCTGTACTTCTTGCTGTTGCTGCCAAACTGTTTCTAATTGCCTCCACTAGGATTCATTGTGAAATGACTTCTACAGTTCACCTTATGAGACTCTCATCCTAAATACTTCAAAAAGACCCCCCCCTCAACCGCCTCTGTCCAGGACTACAAAGAGGAAGTGCTGCAAGACTGTCCTCACTTGCCATCTGTTTAAGATCTGGGATCTGTCTTCATGCTTCTCTCAGAGCTCTCTCCAAACACCAAATGTCATTTTCAAAGCAAAATCACACTAATACCTAATACCCTCTAAACAAGCAACTAAAATATTTCAGCACACATTCCTGTGACATGGACACTAAATGTTTAATGCAAGGTTTAGCAATCCCAGTGTCCACTGCTTATAAATAGAGAAAATCTAAAAGAGTCCTAAGATGAAGCCTTGCGGAACTCCAATCACAGTGCAACTCTTATACTCACATTCTCATATCACTCTGCCTATTACGCATGCATATGCACAGCGTTCAGAGGGTGTTTATACTGTAAATGTTTAAGCATCATATCAATTTCCATTTAAATTCTAGTAAGATTTTTCACCATGCGGAAGTTTATTCTGAAGTGAATAAGAGAAGAAAAACATTGAGGGATGAAAGAGCAAGACCTTGACGTGTCTCCAGACAAGATGGGTACTCTGTCATATCTTGTGCTCACATATGTAAAAATACTCCTTTATTCCATTCAGTCTTCCCTATGGCAGCTCCGCCAGGTTCCCTCCCACGTGTGAGTTATCAAAGCCTCAGCCAAATGCTGCTTATTCTCTCCTGTTTGAGTGAGGAGAGGGAGCTTTAAGCCTCACACACACAGACACACAGAGAGACACATATACAACCACACAAACACAGGCTTTGCTTGCTCTATTCAACTTCAGAACATGCTTTCCTCTATCTCTCAACATGCTAAATCAAGCAAAAAGAGAATTAAAACACTAATGCCTATTAAATATCAGACTGAAACATGAAGGATGTGTCTGGCATTTCAAAGTTCCCAGTTCTAAAAAAATCTGATGACAGTAACGTGTTCATGGTTATTGAGGTCAGCACCTATCTACAGGCGGTCTGAACAGCAAAAACTATGGCTATTTCAGAGGTATGCCTTATTATAACTAGGTACTAAACATTAGGCAGGCTTAATTTGGGATGTTTTGGTAATCCTCCATAGCGCACAGTGCAATCCATGTTTGCTGGTCTTAGGAGGAGTGTTTCACACTCCATTTACCTTGAAAGGATGGCTAAGCTCTGTGTGTTTGTGTTTGGAAGGGGAGCTACTGAGGCAGGACTGCAGAAGACGCTCGCTCGCGCGCCTCTCTGCTCGCGCGCCTCTCTGCTCGCGCGCCTGTCCGCCTCCTGTCTCTGCCAGCACTGATCCTCCAGCGTCAATAGGCATATCTGCTTTTCATTCAGGCCGCGGGTCTTAATGACTTAAGTGAAGTCACTCTTTGGAGAGGACCCAGTCAGCCCTGAAAGCCCAGCCTCCCAGCACCCCCCACTTCTGTGCTGCTCCCAGGGGCTTGACCATAGGCAAGTGACGCTGTGGAAACTCTTGACTGTGGTGTCAACACAGGAAGGCGCAACAGACACACATGGTACGATTCTGCAGGAAAACAGCTCAGCAATGGCACACACACAATGTGTGAACATTGGCCTTTTCTTATGTGTGTGTATGCATGAGTGGATAGGCATACGTGTATGTATGCATGTGTGGATAGGTATACTGTCACACACACTACCTAGCAAACAGCTAAAAACAGTAAAGTAAAAACAGTATTTGATGTTTGCTCTTCAAAGCATTTGGTATGACTGGCTACCACTGCTCTGGCTTCCCGAGTTCTGCAGCAGATATAGTGAGAGTTCTTCTGCCAGGCCACCAGAGGGCCCTGTGGGCCAAGACAGAGAAAGAAAAGCACCCCTCCCCCATTGGCCAACCAACCAACTTTCTGCGACTTTCATTTAAAAATGGTCATGTGAATAGCAAAACGAAGTTTTGTCATTAGTTTTCCATTCACTCAGAATGCTCTATCAGAAGTGCAGTTTTCAGTCTCAGTGCTCAATCACCACTCTTCTATCCCTTCTGTGTACATGTAACACTGCTGTGGACATGAGGGATAAGACACCAATGTCATTAGCAAACAATTAGGACAAACATCTGTTTACAGTGCAGGTCTACCATCTCGTCCGTGTGTGTCTGCGCGCGCGTGTGTGTTTTGGATGTGTGTGTGTGTGCCCAGAAGAACAAACCTATGACAGACAATCATGATGGCTACACTTAACTCACAACCACTCTGACTGAAGATTAACTACACAGATATGCGCACACACACACACACACACACACACACACACACACACACACACACACACACACACACACACACGTGAATGTCAGCAGCACAGGAAACAATCCTGCCTGCTGTGCACACATACTCGCTGGCATGCATGAACTCACACACATGCGTTCACAACTAGGATGACTGGGCTGAACCAAAACGGATCAAATAAGAAAAAACAGAATGGAGAAGAGAGGGGGAGGGACAAGCGCACATGGGAAAGACAGACGAGGCTTGGAGGGAGTCGGGGGGGCTGGGCAGGGGGGCAGTGGGAACACGTGAGGGTTTAAAAGTAACAGAGGGTTTATTGTTTATGACTCTTTGGAGATGGGAGGAGGGAACCACTGTGCCTGGCACAGAGAGCAGGGCCCAGATCCACCTGCGTCCCTCTAACCCCTACCCTTTCAGTCCAGCATGGAGAAAGTGTTACTGCAGAATCCGCCCATACACACGTGCACAGGTGTGCGCACACACGCCGTCCGCAAAAAAAGTACAGTCCTACTGCACAACTTGCAAATGCTAGCAGGCCTATGTGCGCTTACATGCTCATCCACGGTTGGCGAAAGATACCATAGCACTAAGATCACAAAATAGGTCTTTAATGCCTTTCAGATATTAAAATGTTGTGATTTATCCTGCAGGTCATGCTTCTTAATTGAACCCAGGCAAGAGATTGATGAGAATCTTCAGAGCCCTGAAACTGATGTCTCTGCCAACATGAAAAGGGCAGCCAAAACACAGAGAACAAATTAAGGTTACCTGCAAGGCTGCTGGAGAGACGGGCTGATGATCGCAATATATAAGGCCTTGGCAACCAGGTTGTGTATATGCGCTCGCTCTCTCTCTCTCTCTCTCTCTCTCTCTCTCTCTCTCTCTCTCTCTCTCGTTGTGTATATGCTCTTTCTCTCTCTCTCTCTCTCTCTCTCTCTCTCTCTCTCTCTCTCGTTGTGTATATGCTCTTTCTCTCTCTCTCTCTCTCTCTCTCTCTCTCTCTCTGACAGATTTTAACCAAATAGCAGCAAACAAGCAATTATTTCTGGCAGCCGGAGCCCATGGTTCCTTTCCAAGAAAGCGAAAGAGCAGAGGGAGAGGGGGTGGATGAAGTCACCCTCACAGATGGGATTTAAATCAATATTACATTATATGTCCTTATTTATTAAAAAAAGAAACAGGAAACCAACCCAAAAAGGGCCTGAAAGCGTTGAACACTGCTCCACAGTGATGGAGTAATTGCTTTTAATATATATGCCCCCCACTCCACCACTACTTTAATTTCCTCCCCCCTCCAGTGTCCTATTTAGGTGCTTGAAGTCACAGTGATCTTTGCAGTATAAAATAATACCTAAAGAAAAAAACGTAGCTGTCAAGTGTTGAGGTCTAACAGAAACCATCTGGAATGGAGTTTAGATAAAACGCTTTCTGAGTTATGCTGACAAAGAGGAAGAGGAGGGAGATGAAGAGTGCAGGGAAAAGCGAAGCAGATGCACCGATACTGAAGGTTAAGTGATAGACTTATGAATAATTCTTAGATGTGGTATAAATTCAGTCAATATACAGATGCTTTGCTGATTTTAAACAAAAACCCACTGATATTTACTATACTAACAGGCCCAAAGGAGCATGTTTTAAATAACAAACATCATAAAATAATGTGGATTAAATATTCACTACAAGAAAAGCTATTACAATTCACTTTGAACTGAACCATTATAATCAACTGCTAAACTGTCAGATGGGCAGTCCCTTTTTAGGACAAAAAAATTCAAACCCAACATTCATGTTTTTTTGTCCAAGCAATACATTTGATAATAACTTATTAAAACTCCTAAAATGTATTATTTTCATTATTGAAATGGTGTACTGATTTATCAGTGTGATTAGAGCAGTGCAGATGGACTCTCTGGGTCTTTTCCCTATATACAGATAAAGCTCGGCAGAAGTCCAAGCTGCACATTTCATCACCTTTGGAACAACCTCACTGCCACTGTGACAACCTTAAAGTCAAAAGACAAAAAAGCTGAAAACATTTGAATGAAACACTAAACGTGTTGAACGAACACACACACAGAGAGACATATGTCTGTCTGTGTGTGTGTTCAATTATATATATAAAATTGAATAATAATAATAATAATAATAATAATAATGATAAACTATTGAAGTTATTGCTTCATATTATTTTAGCAATTTAAGCATAGTTGGATGAAGGTTTGAATGCCACAATAATGCAATGAGTCACAGTCAGAGGTCTCGCAGTGAGAGGTGATCAGCGCAAAGTTTCACTTTTGTAGTGGTTTGAGTTCAGCAGATTAACAGAAGTGTTGTTACTTTACAAGAATCTGGGCCCCAATAATAGCTAGATTAATTCACACACACACACACACACACACACACACACACACACACACACACACACACACACACACACACACACACACACACACACACACACAGAGACACAGACACACTACATATATATATATATAAACTAGCGCAGAGTCAACCGCATAAATTCGAGTTCCCTTCAGGTTCCCTTCAGGTCACAGTTCTGGGTACTGTGCACATCAGGGTAACACTGTCAGCTCTCTGGATACAAAAGTTCACACATTTACACTAGCAGAATGCCTTACTGGAGGTGACACAGAACCAAGAAAACACACAGACAGCCAGGTTTCTATGGTGATTGATGGCAGCATGGTAGGAAGGGTAAGGCATGTGCTCCATCCTCCACCTACCTCCTTCAGCGTTTAGTAATGTCTCGCCCTGAGATGTTCCACCGGAACTGAATTATACTGTGTTCCAAGTTAACCCTTTAATTTATTTATCAGTTTTGCTAGTTAGCACTGTGATCATTATGGATATAGAAACCTTTATACATTATTACAGTCAGTCTCTGAAGAGGAGCGCTATTAGGGACTGGGATTACCTCTGTTATCCCCATAGGTAGGACTCCATTCCTCTAGCCATAATATACACTTTCTGCAGACAAATATTCAATAGCAAGTCATTCCTAGTACCACTTGAAATATCTGCTAACACTATTAAAAATATGCATGCCGACAGACACTCAGGGGTATGTGTAGACAGACAGAAAGACACACACACACACACACACACACACACACACACACACACACACACACACACACACACACACACACACACACACACACACACACACACACACACACACACACATACACACACAGAGTGTTTCCTTACCTGTGGATGGGATGATAGAAAGACCAGAGGCCAACAGCACATGGGAGAGGAAGAGAAAAGAGAAACCATGATCAGAATGGTGATTGTAACATGGCTCCCTGTCCTTCAGAGCTGTGTAATTCTTCAGGCTGGTGTCTGGCGTTAAGTGGAGCTGTGGGGGGAAATGAAAGAGCTGGCTGGCTGCGCTCGAAGGCGGTGGGTGAGAGAAACGCGCCAGTATGTGTGTGAGTGTGATAGCGTTTCTGTGGCGGTGAGAGTTTGCTTGTGAACTACACAATCTTAATTGGGTCTTTTGTTTTTTTTGCACCATCTGTGGCTTATCAATGCCGGGGAAATGCAAAGTGCTGCGGAACATAAATTGCTTTCGCTTGGTTACGAGCTGTTTGCTTCAGACATACATGGTCGGAGGAAAAAGAGAGACCTTCACTGTCTCATGGTTTCACACAGACTCTGTCCCAAATACTCCACAGCCCCAGCTTTGCTCAGAAAAGTGCAGCAGTGTGGTTTAGTTGTAATTACGTACTCTTCAATCATCTAGCAACGCACTGCTTCATCTAGAGGCCTTCCACTGCCCATCTGTCCCAGCTGTTTACTGAGGATTTACCGGCAAGAGAAAACGTTGCGCAAAGAAAGAAAGAAAGAAAGAAAGAAAGAAAGAAAGGATGATAAAAGAAAGAAAATAAGAAAAAGGAAAAGGAGAAAGAAAACGAGAGTGTTTTGCGCGTGTCTTGTGTGGCGCGGCCCACTGTCTGCCCGAGGCTGGAAGCGATCTGGCGCTGCGACGCAGAGCGGAGAGAGGAACGGGGGAGGAGTGGAACAGAAGAGAAAGTGAGAGGGGGAGAGGGAAGCACGGTTGTTTTAACCTCTGACCCCGGCACGCTTCACACAAGCCACTTCAAACCCACCCCACCAACCAGAGGGGGGGGGGGGCTGGTTCAGTGACTACGCTGCCACACTGCCCCCTCTCTGCCATTTCAGCTTCTCACTTGCCAAGGTTTAAAAGGAACCAAAATGTCAATTAAAACATTATTATTTGTTCTTCTTTGCCTTGTGAGTATTTAATAGAATGTATTTATTTTCAGAAATGCTTACACAATTATTCCCTAGTCTGTAATTTTAGGGTTTCATAGACCAGCTTGGGTAGACATGAGTTAGTTTCAGCTTTCTATAGATACCCTGAAATTCAAATAGCCCTCTTGCCATGTCAGTGACTGTTAGCTAATGTAACCAGAGCATTTCCCTACCAGAGAATGAAAAAATGTCTCCAACTTACATTGGAGGTAAGTGTGTGTTTTCTATATTTCTTTGTCCTGTTGATAAACTCTAAAGACTAATACTAATGACTAATTCTAGTGACTAATTTTCCATTCACTACAGAGGAAATGGATATGACTGAAAGACTAATTTCATTACAGAGTGCAGTTGGCCCAGTCGGCCTTGAGGTCTATGTGGGTGTGTGTGTGTGTGTGTGTGTGTGTGTGCGTGTGTGTTTATCTACTCTATTCTTTTTGGCAGGGTTCTGTTTAACCCGTTGAAATCCGTTTCGGAAGGCCAACAGAGAAGGAAAGAGAAGGCTATATGGTCTGAGTGTTGGAAATGTGATCCAATTCTGCAGAGAAATTTCAGACAGCTTCCTCTCACACCCCTGCAATATTCTTGTCCTCCATAAATATGTGTGACCCTCACATACGTACATGCACACACACACACACACACACACACACACACACACACAAACTTTGCACAAACACAAACATACTGACACACTCAATTATACATACAGACACACTCATCTACACATACATTCTTACTCAAGTAAACACAGATACACATATTTGTAATCAACAAACAAACAAAAAACTCATGCTTATTAATGACCACCTCAGACCTTGCTATCTTTTAATATCATGCATATAAAGAACAAATGATGTACGAAAGCAGAGTTCATCTTATTTGTCATTAAGCTACAAAAAAAAATAGGAAAAGTGCAGTGGAACAAAACCATGCTCATACTGACACATTTGATAATCAAACGTTTCCTCTACTCTTCCCCAGGCATCTGCAGGAGAAGCCAGCACTGTGGGCCATAGGGAGGGTGCTGTGGGGAGGGGGGCCGCAGGCAGGGGGGCTTTGGTCTGGCTGACCGTGGTAAGCATGGAAAGGCAGAGGGAGAGACCTAGAGGCTGTTTACAGCTAGCACATAATTGATCTTATCTACCGATGAGGAAAGGATGGTGCGCTGAGAGAGTGATGTAAACACAGAGAGCTAGCAGGAGGGAGGAAGTGAGAAAGAGAAAAGCAGACAGAGAGACAGACTGAAAGAAATAGAGAGAGATAGATAGAGGGAGGGAGGGAGGGAGAGAAGAAGCAGATTGACTAATAAGTTTGGCTAATATATCATTACCATCAGGTAATATGAACTTCAGTTTATAGTAAGACAGAGGTTTTGGCTTGGAGATTGTTGTGGGTGGGGCCAGGGAGGTTAAGGGGAATTGCACTGGGTTAGATGGGGGTGGGGGAGGACACAGTTACATCTGGCCAAGCTCGTTCAACCTTGCCAGTGATTTAAGTGTTGACAGAGTGGGCTATATCATACACAGCATACAACTTAACTACTAAACAGACTGGACACACCACGAGCACAGCAGAGCGATCAGGGTTGCTGAGAAGAAGTAGGCAATGGAAAAATGAGGAGAAAATGTTAGTAAGGACAGACAGAACGTTGTGGAAGAAAATGCCAGCTGAGTTGAGTATGTATAGGCTTGAATGGGTTTGAAGGGTGGGAATGTTGAGTGATCATCTGAAAATGTTCCTCCCAGACATTAATTTAACCCCGGTTAATTTCAGACTAATGTGTCATAAGTGCAGTATTACTGTAATTAAGCTCTCAAAACCCTGCTATAATTGATATTACCTTTGGCATTTCTATGGGAATACATCATGCCTTAAAAGAAAAATGCTTAAATGTGTGTATATGTGTGTGTGTGTGTGTGTGTGTATTGCACCAGTGCATGGCAATAGCACCATCACTTTTCCCATTCACACATACCACAGCTAGCTGACACACACACACACACACACACACACACACACACACACACACACAAACACACACATATATATACAAATATACACACACAAAGCACAATAAACACAGCTGGAGATTCGTTAGAAAAATGGAGCCCTCCCCCTCTGCCCGATGCAGCTAACGAGCCCTCCCTCTGCCCGCCTGCGCGTCTCAGCCTCTCCTCACACGGGCTCTGGTTTCCACTCCCAGGCCTGGAAAGGGGCGCTCCATGTCGACCCAAGGGCCAAAATGGCTAGTGTGTCGGTGCAGGGCCGGGGGGTGGTATGAATGCTGTAGTCAGGTTTGAGGTCGACACCGAGGCCACTGGCGTAATGAAGATAATGAATGTGGTTCCGCTGTGATCATACTTGCAGACCGCAACGTGAGACAACCGCCTCCCACACACACTGGAGAGATAGCTGTGGCCAACGAACACATGCAGGCACCAGAGCGCCTGCGCATGCACACACACACACACACAACCACACACGCAAACACTGAAGAGAGAGCCATGGCCAACAAACACAAGTAGCTACCAGAGCACTCACACACACAAGCATGCACACACACACACAGACACACAGCACATGAGCACACTCAAGTGTACTGTCAAATGTTTTATATATGCTTTATAAAACATTACCATGAAGAACTGCTATCTGCTACACAAGCGATAAATAATATACTAACTAGTGATATGTAAAGTATGTGATATGTGCTCACCCTGTTTCTTGTGGATACACACACACACACACACGCACACAGAGAGAGAGAGAGAGAGAGAGAGAGAGGGAGAAAGCCATTCAACTGTGAATGGTTTAGTTTCTTTACACCCTCCCGCCCACTGACTCCTACACCCTTCCTTTCTGCCCAGTTCAAATCTAAACAAAAGAAACATCTGGTCTCTCTCTCCTTCTGCCTGCCTCATTCTCTCTCACCATCATCTCTCTTTATCTCTTCCTCTCAGTCTCTCTCTCTGTCTCTCCATCTTTCTCTCTGTCTATCTCTCTATATCTCTCTCCATCTCTCTGTCCATTCTCCAACTTCTCCTCCTCCTTGTTGGTGTTGAGGGTCAAACATGAAGCTGTAATGCATGATTAACTTGCCTTCTATTGAAAAGCTCAGCTTCAGAAAACTGCAACACATAGTTGAATCTGTGTGATGTAAAAGCCACAATACCATGAACGAATCGTGAGTTTAATGCCACACATTTCCATACGTTATGTTACACAAAGTAATGTTTTTATTCCTGACGCCTCACTACATATGGAATCGGCCTTCAGCATCAATACGCATTACATGTCATAGATGGAGCCATGTGAACAGTCTGTCAAATCAAAAACCTATTTACAGAAGAGCAACTGTAATATTTACTTTGAAAAGTAAATAACATACTGGAAAATACTAGTATGCATTCTGTTGTTTGCTTTTCTCTCTCGGTTATATAGGACATCTATTTTGTTGTGAATGCTGTCCTTTCACCACACACACACACACACACACACACACACACACACACACACATACGCACACAAATTAAAGTCAGAAAAGATTCACCAGATTTTTAGGAACTCCAAGACCACAAGCCACAGACAAGCTGATAGGAATCCTCCTGACACACACTTGGAATCACCAGTCGAGACTCTTTGGCCTCAAGGAGTGTATGAAACTGTGTATGTGTCTGGCTCTGTGTGTGTGTGTGTGTGTGTGTGTGTGTGTGTGTGTGAGCCTGCTGGCTTAAGACCACTCAGCCTAAAAGAGGCTTTGACAGTGACTGTGTTTGTGTGACAAATCAAGACACTGTGGTCTTGTGACTCTCTCTGTGTTTGTGTGTATGTGTTATAGGTACAGGTGGGTCTTTGAACACAAGGGTCAGTCTCAGGTCAGGTCCTCTTCTCACTCCTACGCTTGCACATCTGGAGCTGAGATGCTATTATCACACAGCAACGGTTCTCCGTCCTCTCGTCTTCTTCCCTGCCTCTCACTCCCCTTTCCCACCCCCACCCAGCCAACCTTTTCTCCTCTTTGATATGAAAACATTCCTCATCCCCAGCACTGTGCTCGAGAAACCTGCTGCTTACTGTCAGGGCCTTAAATTGATAGCAAATGTGAGGACAGATTTCTCTCTCTCTCTCTTTCCCTCCCTCTCTGGCATGTGGGTCGAGAATACGTGGAACATTTTCTTGGCTGAACTACACTCTGTTTTTATGTTTCTGAAGGTGTTTTCTTTTACATTTAAGCCCCATGTGTTTTTGTAGAATTGACGGGAAAAAAGAATCTGAAGTCTAAGAGTCTCTTTTGGTGTACGTATGAGTCATAGACTTTCTTTTTTTTTTAAATAAAAGCAAAAAAGTATCCATCTACACACATGCATGTGCACACACACGCACACACACACACAGTATGGGGGATAGGCGGTCTGTGCCTATAAATCACAACTCATTTTCCATATTATGGGCCATCACGACTTTCCTTAGCGCCTTCTTTGCCAAAGTACACGGTGAGTTCCTTAGGCTCAATATAGAATCCATCATCATCTTCTTGTGGGCATTTTGGATGGAAACATAACCTTTGATCCTAACCCATTTAAATACCTTTGAATTAAATACTTGAATAAAATTAAATACTTTCTTCAATTACAACATTCTTCTATTAAATACAATTACAGTTTTGTTGATTTTTTATTAGCACTTCACAATTTCTTTTTTTTTTTTTAGTGAATGATCTGATAATTCATTTGAAACCTCAGTATAACACATATTAGCCTTCACCTGAAAGGGGTTATTGAGCAGTTTGTTCCTATCAGCACTGAATCTGGTGTATGCTGTATGTTTTCCCTGCAGTGTGTGTGTGGGTTCTGAATGGGTTCCTGCTGGCCCCGAGGCCCACAGAGGAGTGTGGGTCCGACAAGGCTGGTGGACTGGCCCTGCGTGTTTGTGTTGGCCACTGCACAGCATTCCACATGTCTTTGTGAGCTCTTCAGTTCTGACCTCAGGAGACCGAGGCCAGCATCACAGATGAGCCTCGACCCATGGAATCTCATTGGTCAGGAGACTCTCCTATTGGTTATGGGACTCTCCTATTGGTCAGAACATTTGCAGAGAGTAGGCTGGGCTATTTCTGGAAGGTGCATGTGGCTGTTATATGCTAACTGTCTTGTAAAGGTTTTTTGTTTTGTTGGCCCTGCAAAGGATACATTTGAAATGATTTTCAAATCAGATGTGGCAGAAAAGCAGAATTCTGTTCGTGTGAGACCTCCGATTAAATGTATTTAACAGTGTTACGACCGGTTCAGGTTGGCCCAAAATCACAAATTTAAATTGCATTAAAAAAAATTTTTTTTCTTTCTAGATGCCATAATTTCTTCCACATCGAGAAGGTTCTTAAAAACATTCATTCTTAACAATAAATCATTTTGTCAATTACTTTTGCTATAAAGCTAGCGACAGCCAGTTGCAGATAAAGTGAAAATTTAAAAATGGACAAGGCCTGGTGAAATATCTTCTGTTCAGAATATTTTATGGTTGGCTAAGTTTCTCTAGGAGATCACATTTAGCCTTGGGACTTTCCAAGTGATAGTAATAAGCAATCAGGAAGTACTGAGCTAATTACATAGGCAATTCTCCTTGAGAAAGGAACCCACAGATGCACAGCAAGTGAGACCGGCAGGAGTGGTGGTGCAGTTCAGGTCCACTGAACAGTTCCATCCCAGCTAGTGCGTCATTCCACCAACCATCCAAATTATGGACTAACAAAGCTAGTCACGCTAATGATGGCTTCATACTAACAGTGTGAGGCACACAAAGGGTGGAAATCTATATTCAGCCCTAAAGCACAGGCCTGGGATCAGTTAGTCCCTATGGTTTAGTTTTACTGCTCTTTCTTCCTGAAAGTCAGCAAGTTTGAATCCTTAGGGTTATCCATAAAGCTTTGAAAATGTCTGGAGAATACATCGGTTTCTGGAGAATACATTGACGTCCATACATCTGTAGTTTATGAGTGTACCTTCATCACCCGAAGTACACATATCATATCACTCTGTATGAGTATAAAGGGGAAAAAAGGAAAAAACATCTCCAGTCCATCTTTTAAAAAGTTTAATTTATATGCTGAACTGCT
Organism: Electrophorus electricus; assembly: GCF_041902795.1. Taxonomy (NCBI): domain Eukaryota; kingdom Metazoa; phylum Chordata; class Actinopteri; order Gymnotiformes; family Gymnotidae; genus Electrophorus; species Electrophorus electricus. The sequence continues at coordinate 31,041,421 of NC_137499.1, forward strand.
GTTTGAGTACATTTTATTTAATTCAGTTTGAATGACTTGCAGACTTTTCAGGACACATGCAAAAGCCATGGTAAATACTGCTAGGGGAAGCAGAGTCGTTGTTGAGAACTAATAATGCAAAGCATTTATAATGCCATACCGTGCATAAGCAAACTGACACTGAAATGTAGAACAGATGTGATCAGAGAGACAGAGAGAACAAGAAAGAGATCAAGAAGAGATTCCTTATACTGTTAGTCATGAAATCTTCGAAAAGTCCTCATCAATCAAATTAGCCCTGCCTATTGCTCTTCCCGTGTGACCCTGAACTCACCTACGCAAAGACACACCCCATATTTCCAACTCACACTCACACAAACACACACAGAGAGGAGGCGGGGGGATCTTTACCTTCGTTCTCCTCACCTCTGAGGTAAGAAGAAAAGAGGAGGAACTCCAGACCTGGCAGAGAGAACAGTCAGGGCCCAAGGGCTGAGAGCGCCAAACTGGATTTACCTGCCTTGTGTCCTCAGCTGATCTGCACTGCTCTCAGACAGGCAACACCCTACTTCTCTTCATCTTCCTGTCTTTCCCTCGCACACTCCCTCACCCGCCCCCCATCCAATGCTGCACCGGCCCCGTCTCATTCTGTGCACTCCGTTCCTCTGATTCTAACTCATGACCCAATCAGAGCCATTTGCACCGAGCTGGTCAGCAATAGTGTCAAGCTCTAGTGTTTAATAAACTCAAGCAGAGGCTGGTGAACGGCAGTGTCTGTGTGGGTCTGCATGCTCCACAGGCTCACAGGCCCACACGCTCCCTCACGGAGCTTTCTCCAACACAGCAGGCCAGCAGGTCACGAGGGCACATCATCACTGGAAAGCACACATAATAAGCGCTGGCAGGTCGTCTCAGAGCAGAACAATGAGGCTTGGAGACAGAATCATCTGCCCTTTCACCAAAACACTTCAGATATATGTGTGTGTGTGTGTGTGTGTGTGTGTGTGTGTGTGTATGTATGTGTATGTAACAGCAGCAGACTTTCCAAGCTTAAAGCAACAAATATTCTCTCATGTCAACAGTGTGACAGAGGGGTGCGGCTGCAAGAGAGAAAATAAGACACGGTGAAAGAGGGAAAGAAAAAGAGAGACAGACAGTGAGGCGTGTGTATGACCTGCATAGGACAGAGAGAGAGAAGAGCGAAAGCCAGAAAGGGCAGGACCAAGACAGAGGGAAAGTGGCTTTAAAAACGGCCATAATGAGAGGCCCCAGTCCCACCCACTGACCACATCAAGGCTGTAGTAATGACATGGCATTACTCTCACAGGCTTGAGGGAGTGAATATGTGACTGTGTGTGTGTGTGTGTGTGTGTGTGTGTGTGTGTGTGTGTGTGTGTGTGTGTGTGTGTGTGTGTGCATGTGTGTGCATGCATATGTGTATGTGTACGCATAGATGTTCAAGAATAGTTTCTTTTTTCTTACACATGTTAACACGCAACTTTTACACAGCTGAAAGTCACTACTTACTAAATGTCACATGGAGAAAATCTACAGTAAAGCTACTGTTAGAATATTTATAATATGCTTACAAACCTCTTAAGAACACTGCAATTACTTTCAGATTCTCTCATCATAGATTTTCAGCATGTGAAGCACGTGTATGCTATTGCTCTGTAAATGCGATGCATCTGAGACACATAAATATGTGTCAGCCCATATAGAAGAGTTGGGAAAAAACTGGTGTTACTCTATATAATTCAATGGTCAAAGCCCAATCGGTACCTCGAGTACTTCAAACCACAAGTACGGCTTGGCTTGGAATACCATGCTTCAAGTATTATGGAAGACAAGCATCGAGACTATTCTCTGCCCTGTCTCCCAGATGGTGGAATGAACTTCCACTTGCTGTCCAGACAGCAGAGTCCCTTGCAGTCTTCAAACGCAGACTGAAAACCCATCTATTCGTGGAATATTTAAACGAGCACTAACCCTGCTCCTATATTGACTAACAAAACTAGTACTTATTGTAGGGTATTGTTTATTACACTGATGTTGTCTAACAAACTCTAGTACTTGTTGTTTATTGCACTTATCATTGTTTAAGATACATCTTATGTATTTTGTACTTCTAGGCATCAGCAGTGATCCTTGTATTTCTACAATATTCTAGATAACTGGTATATTGAACTCTAACCTACTCTACTGGCTAGGGTGTGTTCTATGAGTAAATGACAAAGAGCGTCCACTAAATGCAATTAAATGTAAATGTAAATGAGCATGTGCATGTGTAAAATATATATGTGTGTGGGGGGGGTGAGTTATATACTGTTCCTGGAGTATATATTTGTGTGACAACAAAACAAACAAGCAAACAAACAAACAAACAAACAATATATATATATATATATATATATATATATATATATATATATATATATATATATATATATATATATATATATATATATATAAACAATCATGTCTTGTGTGTGTGTTTGTGGTCACTATGAGTTTCTATGGCTTTGTGCCCTGGTGTGATGAACTGCATGTGTAAGACATGATTGTTTACTAAGCAAACAAGAGAGAAAGAAACAGGGATGGGTATGAGAGAGGGGAGAGAGAGAGAGAGAGAGAGAGAGAGAGAGAGAGCAAGAGAGAGAGAGAGTAAGAGGGAGGGAGAGAGAGAAAGCAAGAGAAATAGAGAGGGAGAGCGGTAGGGAGGGAAGTGGAGTGAGAGCACTGTACCATCTAGAAAAAGGAAAGCACAAGAGCAATCCTGCTTTTTTTCACAAACACCTTGTGAAAGAAAGTAACCACAAAGGCCCTCTGTGCTAAAGAGCAATTGAAGCAGAGGTCTAGCCAGGACAACACCCTAGAGACATAAGGGGAGGAGGAAAATGCTCTAAAGCTGAGAAACATCTACAGTGACTCAACATGGAGGGGAAGGAGATGGCAATATGGGACCGTTTGTCTTGCATCACGTTATCTAACATTAGGAAATAAACCTCCAAGGAGAAAGAGGAGGCAAAGAGCTGAGAATAAGCTGGGTTTCCCAGCTTCAGTTAGCGTTCTGGTCAGGCATCAGAGACGTGGCACTCTTAAACGTGTCAATCTTAAGGCCATTACACTTTAGAACCAGTGCTAGTCCTAACAATAAAGGTTGCCACTATACAGTATGGAACCTGTCCTAGAACAACACGGAAACAAAAGCAAAACAATGAGGTCAACTGTTATAATAGTTACTTCTGAGGATCAGTGACTCAGTACTGCTATAGTGATATCATATATTTTTCTTGGACTCCTAAGAGTGAAGAATTGTAATGTACTGCGTAGAGGCAACTTACTCCTTTTGATGCAGATTTTGTCTAACACTGATATATCTTAATAGTAGTAGTAGCACTGGTGTATCTTAGTAGTAGTAACACTAGAATGTCTTAGTAGTAGTAACACTGGTGTATCTTAGTAGTAGTAACATTTCATCTTAGTAGTCATAGCACTGCTGTATCTTAGTAGTAGTAACATTTCATCATAGTAGTAGTAACACTGGTGTATCTTAGTAGTAGTTACACTAGTATAACTTAGTCATAGCACTAAGTAGTAGTGCTAAATTGCTAAAAATAAAAATAGCAGTTCTAAATTAAATAAAAATATTAATGATCTATTGTACATACTTTTGTTTAATCACTCAAACTTAAATGGACCCAATCATATTTCCAATCAAACTACAACTATGTAACTACTGTATTCTAAACTGTTGACAACCATAACCCTAAGCCAAGTTTTGTGAGTTGTGTGTCTCATGATAAGGGGTACATATGCATTAACTAATCCAATTTTAAGATTTGCTACATAAAAAAATCAAGTCTAATTAATTACGTAAAAAAGAAGAAAAATTGTTTAAGACAATTGAGAAGAGATGAAGAATGAGCTCACATTCTTTGTTCTGACTGTACATCTACAATGGCGTCATCCCCTCGACATATACAGCGATGTCCCATGGCATGAGCCGCATGAGGATGTGCATTTGCTCAGTTGGCAGCTCTGTCTTGCCAAAGATGACAGATGAGATGAACATGTTGTGCTGCATTTTCAATGTCATTGGAAATAGCCACATAATACGGTGACAGCTGAAGATCATCTTCCACTGTATGCAAATAGCGTAACCATACCCTAACCTTTCATGCTTTACTGATACACCTGAAAAACCTCCTTGGTGACTGGTGGTTAAAGATCTAGCTGCTTCCTCTTATCATCTTTTAACACAGCACCACAGTCTAGCCCAAGCTACACTAGCTGTGCATGCTTGGGGGAAACTGTATTCATGAGGAAACACATCAAGAATTTTGTGTTGAGCTGTTTATATAATTAACATGAATTAATGTCTTAACTTTGACAGCCTTGTACATATGATGTGAGCAACCTCTGCCAAAACAAACACCATGTCACTCAGTGACTTGACATTTTGCTGCAACAAATGTGTACAGTCACATACAATGCTACAGCTGGCTGGGAGTTCATTCAAGAATTATACAGCAGAAGAATGAAAATCCTCTTCTGCAGAGAACCTAATATACAGCCATGGGGAACCTTGATGGGAAACTCAGATGTTCCCTGCAAATCAACACCCCCACATGTGTCAGTCAAATATGGGACCTTAGGAATAATAAATTCATATGCTGAAAATAATAAACGTATAAAGACTAGTTTGAAATGGTGGTGGCAGTGGTGAAGATGGTGGATGTGGGGTTTTGGTGGTGGTGGTGGGAAGGGTGGGGTGCTGTTTGTTTCTGAGCCAAAACCACTGATAATAATCCAACCACAAAACACAGCAGCAAGGCAATAGAGTCAGAGAGAAAAGGGGAAAGGACAAACAGGGGGGGGGGGGGGTAAACAGAGGGAAAGAAAGGGAATATATAGAGGGAGAGAAAGCACCATATATTATCCTAAATATTCAGCAGAACCGAAGAAAAGCAGACCTGCTGTGCTCTGCTAGGGTTAGCTGAGCTGAACACTTTAATACTGCCCAGACCTGGCTAAAAAAGGGAGTCTCCTCTGACCCTGCAGACTCTGCATGCATATATGCCCATTTCATGAGGGTGCTGTTTTTATGTTATGGGCCTCTTTTGTATTTAGTTATCATGTTCACAGGTTGATAGCATACAGGGTTATGATATGCAAATGAGGCTAAAAAAAAATCACAAAATGTTTTAGCAGTTTTCTCAGACTCTGTGCGTCTTGACTGATGTTCGAGTGTTCTGTGGGTGTTTTGATATATCGCAAAATTTCACATAATCCAAGAATAATCCAAATGATTTTGATAAATGCAGGGCTATCTTTATGCATATCACATCATTGGTTCAGCAATGCGTATTAATAAACAACAAGGCACAGTGCAAGTGCAATAAAAATGTACTTGCAATCAGTGGTTACTAAATGGCTACAGCGTTTATCTGAACTCTCCTAAAGCCCTGTCATGTAAAGCAGCTGTAGATGGACAGGTGAGCAGTAGCCAATCTGGAACCAGTGATGAGAGCAAGTCAAACCCATGAGCACCTCCTTTCCAAACCCAGCACCACCCCTCTGCACTCAGCAGCAGCCAGGCGAGCTCTGGAGGTAGGGCCTACTGTGGGAGTCCTGGGTCCCATCTGTGCTTGTGGGGGAGTGCGGGAGTACACAGCCACCCAGCATCAGGTGTGAAATGGGGTGCAGGTGTTGTTAAGCGTGTCTGAGTGTGTTCGAGTGTGCGCGAGCACAGTGTGCGTTGTGGGAGGAGGGGAGTCCAGTGGTGGCTTGGCTGCCATATGCTACTTTGCAGATGCTGTTTGTTGTGGCCTAGCCTTGTGCTGTAGCACACATGTGCCCAACCACGTACACACGTCTGCGCGTGCATACACAGACGCACACAAACAAACACGCTCACACACTCACGCAAACACACACGCACACATACAAACGCACATGCACACAACCACGTACACGTCAGTGCATGAACGCACACACGCACACACACACACACACACACGCACACACACTTAAACAAACAAAACACACACACATAAGCGCAAACACACACAAACCTTAGAACACTTTCCCATAGCTCTAGTCTTCTACAGTAAGTCACCAGGGATGTTAGACTTTGAAGAGAAAAGCAGATTGAGCCTGAAGGAAAAAGTAGTGCTGCATTTATGAGGGAGTAAGCATGTTTGACTGCTTCACACTCTCAGGGGGAAACCCTCAGAGGAGTGGGTCTATTGCCATTCACTGCAACTCATCTGCCTTTCAAGCCATCTACAGCAACTGAAAACTGAAAACTTCTAGAAATCAAGTACAACAGAATTGACTGCTATCTAAACCAATGTCGCAGCACATTAATGGACTTCTGAAAATGTAATGTACCATTAGTCTGTTGTGTGAAATGAAAGTTTGAAAGTTTAGTGTAATGTTTGATGAATGGGAAATAATAGGAATGTGTGTACATGGTGACAGTCAGGCAGGTTGTAATGAGGATTAAAATAATACCTAACAAGAAAGAGTTCTAAATATTATTTATGTCAAAGTAAAAAATATTTGTGCTTGGAAGGTGGGAGTGAAAGAGGCAGAAATAGGAAGAGAGAATGGGGGAGAGAGAGAGTGTGTGTGTGTGTGTGTGTGTTTCTAGTCTCAGTAAGCTTGATGAAGGGAAACACACTGTAATTAAAGCCACTGCATAAAATTAGACAAAAAGGAGAGCAAGCGTCCGCAATAAATCTACTCTAATCACTGCACCTGTCCTGGCCACCAAAACAACCTTGCCCTGGCTTGTGTGTGTGTGTGTGTGTGTGTGTGTGTGTGTGTGTGTGTGTGTGTGTGTGTGTGTGTGTGTGTGTGTGTGTGTAAGTGTGTGTGTGTGTGTGTGTATTTGTGTGTGTGTGTGTGTATGTGTGTGTGTGTGTGTGTGTGTGTGCGCGTACATGTATGTGAAAAGTCAAGCCAGAGTAGCAGAAAGCAGGATGTGTACGCGTGCGTGCGTGTGTGTGTGTGCATGTGCGTGTGTGTGTGTGTGTGTGTGTGTGCGTGTGTGTGAAGGTGTGAGACAGCACAGCATGGCCAGCGGGTGGTGGTGGGTGGAGAGGGAGGGAGTGGAGGCTCAGGCCTGCTGGCACAGAGCAACATCAGAGACCCAGCACACAGCAGCAAGCAGCCACACAGATGTTCCCCCACTGGAGACCCGCCACCCTGCAAACCCCTGGGGCGTGTGTGTGTGTGTGTGTGTGTGTGTGTGTGTGTGTGTGTGTGTGTGTGTGTGTGTGAGTGTGTGTGTGTGTGTGTGTGTGTGTGTGTGTGTGTGTGTGTGTTTGGATGAAAAAAAAAAGATATGTAAATACTGAAATTTTCGGACCACATTAGCTTTGCTCTGGGGCCAGTTTCCTAAAAGCATCACAGTGTTAGGACAGTCTCCAGTATTAGCGAGAATGTTCCAAATGATAATCACTGTCATTATAATATGATTACTTTATGAATCATTACTTTGTGGTCGCTCAATGTAACTTTACCCATTCTAAGGTAGTGATTATATGAATATATGTAATATATAAAATTACATATGTGTATTTCATATAATAGATTCTTCAATTCATAAAGAAAACAAATTCCTTAAATTAAAAGGAGCATAACAGATTCCTTTTTTAACGATGTGCACACTTAACCTGGCATCAGACTGTCATCAAAGCCTGGTCTACTTGGTCATGGCTAATAACCTTGTTTCTCAGTAACACCCCCCCCCCCCCAATCATCTAGGTCTCTGTCTCTTCTGCGTGTGTCTCTCCTTGCAGATACACTCTGCTAGAGATGCTCAGCTGCTTGAAAATGTGGCAGCTTAATTTATTTATTCCATTCCCATTAATTAGAACATTTGCGCTGACAAAACAGGCAAAGGGATACATTAGCACCTAGTTTACACCCAGGGTCCCCGAGCTAGCATGAAAAGCATGCTCTCATAAACACACACGGGCACGCACACACACACACACACGCACACACACACACAACTGGTGTTTTCACTAATAGGGAGTAGCATGAAGTAGCAACTGCAGGGTAACTGTGTCAAAGTATCAGCTTAACACACATAGACATAGACCTTACTCTGCTCTCTATATACACTGGCAACAGGCCAATCAGATTAAAACTGTAAGATTACAGCATCTCCATAAAACAAGTTAAAAACAACAACAAGCTGAACTATTTTATTCATTTTATCTGTTGGTACATTCTGCTTGTGTGTCTGTGCTGCATGGACTGAGCTGGTGAACACTGCTGCAAGGATCTATGAGCCACGTGAAGATCAATCCTGACTCTCGTAAGACATTAACCTTACCATGCCCCTCACCTCAGTCAAATACCAGATCTGGAGACCCACATTCTCCCTGTCGCTCTCACTCTTAGACCCACACACACATAAAAAAGACGCACAATGCACACACACACCCCCACACCCACACACACAGGCTCGCTCTCTGTGCAGGACAAAAGGCTGGCTCTGGGAGCCGCAGGAAGACCCCTGAGGAGAAGAAAGGCAGGGTGCTGCTGAGCGTCAGTGAATGGGCCCTTTCCACACCAGCAGAGTGCTGTTTACCCTAGTGCAATAATGCTTCTCATTTTCCAATCATTATTCCCCTCACTCACACTGCTGCGATTAGCCTGTCCAGGCCGTCACTCCCACTGGCAGCCTTGTTCTCTCAGGCACTCACACGCGAACACACGCACGCAGACGCACACACACACCATGTCATACCCATATGCAGAGATTAACGATGCACTAACATAAATACAAACAGACCCACATCCACATGAACCTCATCTCATACCCATATGCAGAGATTAATAATGCACAAATAAATGCAGATACACTTACAGATACACTTACTCACACACACACACACAGAACTGACAGCTACTCCAAGATGCATTCATACACATTCGCACTGACCTTAATAAGGTGTCATTTCTGTGTTTGTGTGTGTGTGTGTGTGTGTGTGTGTGTGTGTCTTTGCACACTGTCTTACCCTACTCTAGTACACATAGACATGAACAGATACACCAATAGAAAAAAAGTCCATGCTAAAACTTTAGCTCTGAGGGCCCCAGTAGTGCATGTGCTTCAAATAATCACTGGAAAGTAGAAGCACTTACACAAAAATAAACCCTTGGACTTGACTACACATTGTTTATATAAGTAGCCAAATAATAACTAATAAAAGTCTACTAGTGCTTCCCCATGACCATGTCAGCATCAGCTACATGAGACCGGACACAGCGCTACATGAGACCAGGCTCAGTGCTGCCAAAGCCTCCATTTTGATTTGGAACACGGACACCATCATAGGGGATCATCTGCTGCAGGAATCCATGAAGCGTCTCAGAATCACACGGACCACTTTTTTGGGGAAAAATACCTCCAAATCATAGGAGCTTTTCTTGAAGTGTTCAGGATTTATTAATTTTTTTTTCCGAAAAAGCACCTTCCTTATTTGTGCAGAGACGGTTTTTCCTCTTCCGTCTACGATTTGAAAGAGGTGTCAAACAGCACACAGGAGAGAGAGAGAGAGAGAGAGAGAGAGAGAGAGAGCACTCAGACGGGGGGAGAGAAGTGCTCATGGAAAGAGAGGAGGACAGGCAGGAGGAGAAGCAGTTTAAAAAACAAGAGCGACAGTAAGAAAGGAGGGATGTTGGCAGCGGGCGCGAGGGTGGTTTGAAAAGCTGGCATCCTGCACACAGGCCTGCCAGACAGGGCCGGCAGTCCGGGCTCCCTGCGCACGCAGCCTTTTGTCTCCAGCCTGGCATCTCACACTGTCTTTATTCTCACCCTATTCTGCTACTTCATACTGGCTTGTTTCAAGTAAAATCATTATTAGTGTGGCTTTTAGTCACACTAGACTGTCATTAAGTCTCAGAAAATAATTCTCACGAGTTCTACATTAAGGTGTAACTGTAAATTAGTCCATCTGCACTTGATGTTGTTGCACATCTACCAGAGTTCGGTCCAAGGCTGTCTGTTCTCTCTCTCTCTCTCTCTCTCTCTCTCTCTCTCTCTATATATATATATATATATATATATATATATATATATATATATATATATATATATAGAGAGAGAGAGAGAGAGAGAGAGAGAGAGAGAGAGAGAGAGAGAGAGAGAAATCTAGCACCAGATCCTGGACAGGAGCCTGAGCAGCCTGTCCTGTCTCCAGTCCTGTCCTGCCATTATGCTTGGATAGCCCACATGGTAACATGGCCAAAAGCTGCAGTAGGCATAACGATTTTTTATATTACATTTTAATAGATTTAATTTGATTGTAATCAAGTGACAACAAAAGTAAATAATGAAGATTACTCTGTATTTTATATTGCTGTGACCATTTGTACCTTGCCTACATAAGGAGCAAATGTGCTGCACTGGTGTCATTTCAATTGTTATCACTTTAGGACTAACTGCTAAGGTTGCTTTACATTATCGTTACAATGTCATTAAGTGCTATGTGAAGAAATTAAATAATCTCAAATTATCTAAAGGTATCTAAAATTATGTAACAAAGCACACTGTGGCATGGCAACTATCTCAAAGCCGACCTATTACATAGAATGAAGTATGCTTACTTACACACACAAAAATATTTGTAAGTTAATTTACTTTTACACATCAGAGCAAAAAGTTGCAAATCAACCTTTTTATATATATATATTGAAAAACTGACTATGATATTAAAATATTGAGTAAGAACATTTGCATTTTAAAAACATTAAACCAGAACAAGACAGCATGTAAATCAGCATGTAAATTTCTAAAGCAGGGCTGTTTTGCATCTTTTTATTGACTGAAATTGAACTAGGCAGGAATAATGGATTTAGCTGCAACTCTGTGACTCTCAGTCTCACTTTGTATCTCTTTCTCTTTGACATGCAGACACACAAAGAGGAATGAGGAAAGCTGGCTTTCAAGCAAGTCCATTTGTGGTCAGAATGGTGAACTACCTCTTAATATGGCACAAACATGTCACCAAAAATCACTGTACTGTACTGCAAATCACTCTGACTCATTTCAGCTTGTACACGAATGAGGCGAAGCAAACGCTGGGAGAGCCCCAGGAAAAGGCCTGTATAAAATGTTCGCACTAGCAGGCAACGAGTTCTTTATTTAATCCTGGATGAAGGACCAGGGCTTGGTTGCGGGGGCGACTAGCCGTGGGCCTGGTTCCGGCTTGAGCAGCGTGAAGCTGCTCACCATCCAAAACACGCCACTCCGCCTCGTTAGCGGCCAAGACCATACGCAAGCGTTTTCTTCTAGCTGAAAGACTCACCGCCTCTTGGCGACCTTATCTCTCTCTTTGTTTCGTGTCAAGTCTGAGGGACAAAACACGCTTGGCCAGAGTGTGCTGCACGCAGACTTGGAAGGGAATGCAGTGGTGGGGCCCAGACTTCCAGATTACACGACACACACTAGAAGACAGAGAGTGTTAGGGAACCCGGACAAACTATTCCTCCGACTCACACCATACACAGATGCTTATGCGGTGCCATACTAAGATGCTTTATGTCCTGCTCAGTTTGCTAAGGAGCTGCAATGTTTCCCAGATATCTTCAACACCTATAAAGGATGGTGAAATTATTCCAAGATCATTCAGTTACTGTGAAACACGGATTTCACAGGACTCTAAAACAATATTAGTGTGACTTTCTTTTTGGAGACGGAAAAACACCACGATCAGCTGTACTGCCTTCACTGTCATTTGGTCTCTCTCTGTCACTGTCTGGCTGTGCGTGTCTCTCTCTGCTTTTCTAGTCTACAAAATGCAGACTTGGCACTGCGATCTGCTACCCTTTGCAGCCTCTGATCTGGGCCCTGGCTTCGTTAGCCATGCGAGCAGACACATGTTCCTAGTATGACTGTGTGAGAATATGAGTGCCACGAGAAGACTCACTCCAAACATGACTGATGCTGGAGACATTATCCATCACTATTACACACACACACACACACACACACACACACACGACACATGCACACTGCTCTGAACCAAACAAATGAACAATGCTGAACTATGAACGATGTATGGTCTGAACTATGAACGATGTATGGTCTGAATATTCTGAAGTTTGAAAGTAATGTACAGTGTAAATTACATTATAAAAGCTGTTCTCATGTGCATCATCAACAGAGACTGAGAATAGAACTAGGATACTATTAAGGTCAATTCTGTAAAGACACTACTGATATAGCAAAGTCTTGGTGTAGCACTGCCTCTGCTAGTTTGCATTAAAGATAGCTGAGCGCTGAGGGAAGGGACTCCTTCACTTTATAAACTCCCTGTATAACTAGAAGTGAATTCTGATGACAGTGAACTAGCTCTCTTAGAACAATTAAGATCAACAGAGAGTAATATCCCTTTCAATACAGTACATAACCTTCATTTGAAAGGCTTGTTGAAATGCTTTGTAAATGTCATTTGCACCCAATGTGGTTCTGTGACCTCAGCCAGACCGCACTCTGAAGAAATGCAAAGGCGATAATCCAGACCTCACTGTGTATATATGCTCCCCCAAACCACCCCACTCCCTCCCAATGGCCCTTAACCGAATGAGAGGAGAGAGCAGCCCTCTCTGTGAGCGCGATATGGCCTGTGTTATAGAAACAAGGAGCTGGAGCACAACTGGCCGCATAGGTTAAAGGGCACAGTTTAAAGGGCTCTGGATATGGGCCCCGAGCAGCGGGGGTTAGGCAGAGAGGGGCCATGGTGTGGGAGAGGGAGAGAGAATGGTGGGACACAGCTGCCAATGCTGCCTCAACTGCTGAAAGGAGTTCTGCACAGGGCAGCAACTCCCACTGGCGCTGCGTTCCAGAGAGCCACGGCGCGGCCAAACGGTCGCACCCGGCGGGGAAGAGCGCGCAGACACGCGGCCACGGCGACAGAGACCAGCGACAGCTGAGCAGAAGTGTGCTCTTAAGAGGTGCAAACCCATGTGGATTCAAGTTTAGAAACTAAATTCGGAAATGCAGCTTTATAAGTATGTTTATACAATGCAGAAGTTTTGAGGCGAACAAAGATTACAGTAAGTAATTAGAAATTAGAAAAAGGATATTAAAAAAAATGTCCAAATGCATATCGATTTCAGGTCCAAATTTGTTCCGCATTTGTTCCAATTTGTTTATTCTGTAAGTCTTCAGGTTCTGCTTAAACATGCCTGTTTTATATTCGTTCTACTAGTGTTCTCTTCTATCAATTTATATCATTACAAAATACTAAAAAGCTAGAACAAATGAATTAAATTTGTGTCTTCTATTAATTTAGGTGATTAACATCAAATTGCTTTAGTAATTTTAATACCATTTACCTCTATACAATTGAAATATAATTTAAATTTTCAAGGAAATTGATATACTGCCTAAAAATAATTTAATTGCAGATAAAGACATTCCAGCCCCGCAGTGAATGGGGAAGGAGTTTTCTGTAAACAGGCTGTTGATGTGTGTGTGCATAATCACAAGACATACAGGGGGGACTCTTGGTAAGGGGCCTGTGTGTTTGTGTGTTTAGAGACTATGGGACAAGAGGTCTGTGTGTGTGTGTGTGTGTGTGTATCACTGGGCTCAGTCTGTGGCAGGGTACAGACGGGGTTGTTCTCCTCTTCAAACAAGCTGGGAGACGGCCAGCTGTCACTATACCACCACCACAATACATACCCAAATTAACACACACACAAGATACAGTTACACAGGAGCATATCATACTACAACTTGGCAAAAACACAAAGTCAGCGCCTCTTATTCAACAACTGATATACATACATACATGCAAATATATCTATCTAAAATGTATAAGGTATATAAAATTTGTCACACACATACACACACACATACATACATCAAAATTTAACAGAATATATATATATATATATATATATATATATATATATATATATATATATATATATATATATATATATATATATATATATATATATATATAAAATCATGTGATTTATATTCCTTCAGGTGTGCATGCAACTGCAACTACAACTACAAAAAACCCACAAATCAATTAATACATTAATTAATTTGTATTAATTGTTATTGCTACTAGTATTATTCTTGTTAATAATAGTAATAATAACAACAACAACAACAACAAGCAAGACAGAAAAATACAAAACACAATCACACCTAACTCATAAAATTCACACCTTTTCCCAAACACATCTGTTAAATTTTGTCAACATTAACATCTGTTTGCTCAAGTAACTCATTGCACTGCTGTATATTTGACTAATTGCCAGCAGAAGAATCTCTGACTTCAAGTGTTCATACGTGTGCGCGTGTTCATACGTACGAGTGTGCTCATGTTCAAACGTGTGAGTGCACATGTTCATACATGTGAGTTTGTGCGCGTTCATACGTGTAAGTGCGAGCACCCAACTGACCTGGCGAGTGAACGAAGTAGGCCAGGTAGAGGTCCAGCTCCTTGACGGAGACGCCGATGTGGTGCGGCTGCACACAGAGGCCGTGGTTGGTGCACTGCGGCGACTTGACAAGCCGCTCGCCATCTGTGCTCTCCAGCGGGCTGCCCTTGAACAGGATCACCATCACCAGGTCCAGCCGCCACACCTTGTCCGCCTGCCGCAGACAGTCAATGCGACGGATCTTGCCCTTCTGGTCAGGGTTGGACAGCACGCAGCATGGCGCCTTCTTCCCCGTGATGGTGAGCACGAAGTCCTCACGGAACTCGGGCCGGATGTCCTTGCGCAGCTTGGCCAGCAGGCGCGACGCCCACTTCTGCTTGATCTCGGGCTTCTCGCCCAGCAGTTCGTCCTTCACGGCGCGCTCCTCATCCTTGGACATACGCTTCTCGTGCTTCTTGAAGTACTTGCGCTTGCGGGCCTGCAGGTTGAACCAGGTATAGGAGAAGGCACGCACGTGCGGGAGCAGCGCCTCGATGAACGGGTGGAACTCATCCTGTGGACGGGAGGAAGAGGCGAGAGGGAGCGCTGTGAGTCCTCCAGCTCGGGACAAATGCAAACGGTATTAGAGAGAAAAGGCATTAGTTGATCCTTAAAGTGGAAAAACAAACACAGTAACGATGGAACGGAAAGGCAGTTTGAAGAGCAATGCCTGGGAACGACTGACCAAGCTGAGTTGAATACGTTAGGAAACAAGTGAAAATCAGATTAATAAAAACACTTTAAGCACTCCAAAGTTATGATCATAAAGCTAATATTTCCGATGAATTCTAAAGCAAAATTCACTTAAAGGCCTTGTTACTTGGATTATAAAAATAACAGCTCTAAATCATAATTTAATTTAAGGCTGCTTTAAAAATAGTTTAACCATTTTAGAAGCACTGAGCGTGTAACGGAATTCCGTAGTTCAGTGATTCAGTGCGAGCAGCCTTCTCCAGTCAGGTCAGGCCAAGACAAGTTTGGCGATCCCGGCGGCAACAGAAGCCCCATTCAGCTGGGCAGGAATACCTTCAGCATACAGCGCTCTGTGACAAAGCTTAACCCGCGCCACGGCACCCCCATGCCAGGGCCACCGTGCTCCAGCCCCTCGCCGCCAACCCTCGCCACCACGAGACCACGCTTAAATTGCACCGCTTCAAGACCGGCGGCCATCGCAACCTCTCGCCGGGCTGCTAGCACACGACAGAAGTCCAGGCATGTTCAGATCGCTACGAATGAGGAAGCAGGCTCCACCATCAAACCCACACTGCAGAAAGAGGTAGAACGAGAAAGCCTGATAGTTACCATGTTGCACTCTCATCATAAATTTGGCACGCCGTTCAGAATGGGGAGCATAGAAAAAAAAAATGAAGACACCGCCTGCACCAGTCTTTAGCCGACTGCCGCCAAAGCAACTGCTGGTTTGGCAGAGACCACAAAATTTGGCAGAAAGTGAAAGAACTTGGAAAAAAAAAATGGAAGAACTCTGAGGAAGCTCCAGATGCTACCGAAGAAAAGGACGAAAAATATTTTTAATCATTAAAAAATGTAAAACAAATAATTTTTAAAAAAACATCCCCTGTTTAGAAAGAGGTCATTGCTGTAGAAAAAAAAATCTGGTAAAAATCAAGAAGAAGGAAATCAAATTTGGAAAAACAATACAGAGAAAAAATGTGAATAGTAAGGTAAGAGACAAAAAAATGCGCGAGTAGAACAACTGGTGAAGTCACAGTCTAAATAAACACTGCTTTCACGCTTTCCAAAAGAAAAAAAGAAAAAATAAAAACAAAGAAAAACTTAATGAAGCCGGACAAAAAAAAATCCTTGGCAAAGCGTAATTGGTAGTGGTATTTGCTTAGATCTCTGAGTCCAGCAGAAGACTCAGAAAGAGAAAGCCACACACACACACACACACACACACACGCTCCCTCTCGCACGCACATACATACACACTCCTGCAAAGGAGGGAGCTGGCGAGAGCGAAGCGCAGAATATGGGCAGGAAAAAAAAGAGAGTCGAATCAGTGTTGGACGAGCTTGTACGACCGCTGGCAAACCCGAGTGCTGCTTCTTTTTTCCTTTCTTTCTCTCCAACGCTCGCTCTCTCTCTCGTGCTTGCTTGATCACTCACTCTCTCTCTCTCACTCACTCACTCTCTCTCTCTCTCTCTCTCTCGCTCCCTCATGCTTGCTCGCTCACTCTCTCGCCCGTGCTGTGCTCCTTCCCTAACCATTGCCTGAGTCTTTGCCAACGTGCGTAGGGCCCACCTATTTGGCAACAAGATGCCTGTAGCCCAGCCAATGCGTTCGCTTCTCGAGCTGAAAGGGAGGGAAAAAGAGAAGCGGGGCGGAGGAGGTGGAGAGAGAGAGGGAGAGAGGGAGGGGAAAAGAGGGTGGGGGTTAAGAGTATGCTGTCCGGCCCGATGGGACACAGTTTGCCAATGTGACAAGTTCCTATCTGCCACAGAGGTAAAGTTCAGCAGACATACACTTCTCACACACCAATCCCATCACCAGCGTGGAGTCTCGTTCTCCTGTCATAGCGGCCCTCGACTTGACAACCCGACCCCCCCCCCCCTCTCTCTCACACACACACACACACCACACACTCACTCCCCTACCCCACCCCACCCCACCCCACTGCCACCCACCCCCGCTCCCAGCTTGCGTAATGCCACCTTGGCACAGGATGATGGGAGAAAGAGCACAGAGCTCCCAAAAACTCCCGGCCGAGCCTGCACCCGGCAGCTGCTCCTGGGTTTAGCGCCCTGAAACAAAGGCGTGGGAGTGTGAGGCACCCCGTCTTCCCCAGCACTGGTGTGCGCATCTCCCATTTAAAAACAAACATATGCCGTGCTTGTCCACCGCAGCAGCAAACAAGCAGGGCTTTACTAGACTGGCCCAGGGACAGGGACACTAGCAGTTTCTGCTCCTCTCTGTCACCCATCCATGCACGTCCTGTCGGCGGAAGCTACCATTACGGTTGAGTGTGTCTTGGTACTTTCGCATTCAACAACAATGCTATGGAACAATGTCCCAACAATGCTGTCATTACTATCTGCAGGAATGACATGCAAGATTGAGGTAACAGAATTTGTATTGATTTGTGCCTTTGTTTACACACAGCAGAGAGGGCCACAGTGCGTTTGCCAGAGGTCTGTCTACATGTGGAGATGGTTTGATCTATCAGAGTGCTGTTTAGCTGTGGGAGGAAGTCGAGGGGAGAGGAGTGACAGCCAGAGAGGATTTTCAATATGCACATTTTTAATGCATGTGCTGGACTGAAGCTATAATAGGCTGCATCTCTATGCACATCCAAGACCAGAGCCAAAATCAACCCACTATTAAATCAATTTGACTTTTCATAAGCTTTATTTTTAATTAGCCATAGCATAACCTGACTGAAAAGCTACTGGTGGTGTATTTGTGTGTGTGAGTATGTCCAAAATGTTTTGTTTCTGTGGAAGGCTTATATAGGCCTACTACACTAAATGTTTTACTATTTTATTACTTCTCTATGTATTGTATTGTATTATATTACATTGTTAGTTAGATGACTTAAGACATCTGGAATTTTACATAGCGGTAAAAATCGTGATAAAGGCTACAGATCTAGCAACACGAAATCATTTGTTCTCGCAGAACCATTTACATCTTGTTTTCAGATCAGAAACAATATAAAGACTGCTCTGTCTCTAGAATACAAAACTAAATTGCAGTGGTCCAATTCGGACACGGCAGATGAACTACTCATTCAAACGTCCGACAGAGGACACAAACCATATGCTTCCGTTTCCTGAATTTACAGGCCGAGTTGCTACGGAACGGTTCGGCTGCAAGCACAAATAACTAACTGTACGCAAAAACATGGCTTTTCTAAACAAGCAGGCGAAATTGACAGATGTAAATGTGATCGTAGAAGGAAGGGGGGGAAAAAAGGTGGAATGGCGCGTTAAAAATAGACTCCTTCTCCAAGCCAAAGTGGAGTTTGTTATGGTAGCTGCCGGTGTACATTTTGCAACCACTGGATCCCACCTTAGCCACAGATCCACAACCTCGGCCTGGGTTTCAAATGCCAGACTATCATACACATGCAAATAAATAGCCCTCGAATCAAACAGGATATGCGCCGCACCAGCTGAAGGGTGCAGCGATAATAGCCGCTATACAAATCCACCTGTCACAACGCAAACATCCCTCTTGTTTACCTTAAACCTCTTCATTACTATGATCTCTTTCAAACAGGATTCAATGTGTCAAAAACAGCACCTGCTTGAGGTCTTTTGTAAGATGCTAATTGAAGCAGAACCTAAGGTGAGGTGCATTTGTTTATGAATGCAGTCGGTTCAGATACAGACAGTACCCATATGTAAAACAAATAATCTGCTTTCTGTATGAAATACAGTCTTTAATGACTTCCTTGAGTGTTGCCAGAACCACTGTGAGATTAATTGGACCAGAGCAGTATGTGCTTTTGAAGTTCTTTGTGATTTTAGCGCCAGTATCTTGTTCCGGGGAAGTGCACGTAGAACTGGCAAAATTCCAAAAATAAATAAACAAATAAATAGATTAGATAAATAAATACATAAAAGAAACTGACATTTTAGGTATACATTTTAGATTGAAGTCAATAACATGTCTCTTATTTTGACATGAAGCAAAACACGTCGAAGATGGCTTGAGGTTTCTTTCTTGGTCTATTTATTTTTAACCTTTCGTATGATGCATGCTTTTCAGCTGTGATGTTGCCAGGCTTTCACGCTGCTCAGCGTCAAGAAGCGACTATACATTCCACTTGCTTAGTGTGCAGGAAGCGTCTTGGAGCATTTGCGCAGGCTCTTCGGCCGGCCAGCAGGGCAGTCACTGACAGCTAAAGGGCAGGAAGCGCTCCAGTCCGCGAGCAGACCCGAACTACGCCTGAAACTCGCGACTGTTTATGACAAGCCTGCCAAAAAAAAAAAAAAAAAAAAAAAGCCGCCTAAACGCGAGGGAATTGCTGGGGTTACTAGCCTCTCCAACAATTGCGGTAGGTAGACAGCTGTACGTTTCTGCTACACACATAACCGCCAGTTTTATACAAATGTATACATTTCCTGTGTATTGATAGGTTGTAGCTAAATGTATATAAAGGTCTCAATTCAAATACATCACCAATATACTGTCGAGCTAAAAATAAATATGCTACCTATTGCTGTTATGGTTTCTGCAATTAAAATATGGAGCAGTTAAACCGCTATAGAGAAACTACAGAAATAATTTAGCCCATAATTTATTTGGAAATAAATTGCAAATAATATTTATTGTGATGTGTTAGACCTGTAACTTTTTTTTTTTTTTTTACAAATTATAACATAACTTTAATTTTTAATTAGGAAATGTCCTTATCTTAGACTTTGTAGGTATAACAATCTGAGGTTTTCTATTTCCACGCTTAAATAGAGAAAAAAATTATCTACAGGAAAAACCAATGTGACACAAGCTAATGGCTGGCGTAAGGCAAAAAGCCTCTACCACCTTCTCAATACGCAGCTCGATCTGCAAACTAAGAGCAGCCGTGCTCGATAATCTTACATTAAGGCCTATTATTGATTATAGAAGACGAATCAAATCTTAAAATCTTTCTAAATTGCCACCAAATAACATCAAGAGGGCGACAAGAGATCACATCCGTTATTC
Source organism: Electrophorus electricus (assembly GCF_041902795.1). Classification (NCBI taxonomy): domain Eukaryota; kingdom Metazoa; phylum Chordata; class Actinopteri; order Gymnotiformes; family Gymnotidae; genus Electrophorus; species Electrophorus electricus. The sequence goes on from NC_137499.1 coordinate 31,061,540, forward strand.
ATGCCTCAAGTGTCTAGGCCGGTCCGTCAGTTTGGCCAGCGACTCTGAAGACCTCGAGTTCCTTGCCAACTCAATTAAACAGGCAGTATTTTTTCCTTACCCTGCACTTACAATATTAATGGTTAAAAAGAGACAAGACATCATCTAGCAAGAGTCTGCCAGCTTCCGGATGGAAATGAGCGGGCTGGAAAGACGGCTTGGCATTCCACACCAACGAACCATTTGTGTTACTTTGTCACAGTCGGTAAAATCCGGCTCCAATTAATAATAACAGAAATATACACAAACACCTACAAATAAATGCAGCTAAATTACAATTTGGCCGGGAAAGAATGTGTTCAAGTCCCAGGCATGGACAATGCTGAATAATGTATACGAAGTGAATCATTTCATAGCCTGCAAAAAAATCTCTCGTGTGGCCAAACTCATTAGCTAATATATTTTCCTGGCATAAAATCCATATGCACAGAGAGAAATTACGCTTTTGTTAAAATGGAAAGAATATGGCCTACGTTAATCTTTTACTAGCTCAAAGCAAAAACAGCGTACAACACTGTCATATTCTAGGACTTATGCTCAAAATCTATAATAATACAAATATACGGTCAAATATAATATATTAACCTGCTAGAGTACTGGTATATTTTGAGTCAAACATTACGTGCTATTGCCTTCTAAAATTTAGTTTAGTTTAGCCCATCAAATGAGATTTGGGGACAGATGGTATTGCTTACGTTTAATAAATGATTATATTGGTTACTATTGATCATAACTTTATAATTTTTTATAATCTTTAGTTTGTCAGTTCTTAATTTGTACCTATTTTGTAAAATGGAACATATTTTTGATAACATGCATTAAAGAATATAAAATATTTAAGAATAAAAATGGAAATGTATGCTATTAATGTATGCAAAAGTAGTGTACCATCTAAATGAGAATACTCAATTTGTCCTTCACCTCTCCCACCAGTTTCTCACTGGCGGCTCATGCAAATTAACAGTAACTCTACATTTTCAAGATCCGCCATCATTTAACCTGGTTTATCGAGCCTATCAAGCTTGTCTAATGCTGCGACGAGAGGAATCGGTTCAAAAGTGAGCCAAACAAAAATATGTCGCCTCGTGCTACACGAGAAGGCCATGACAGACCAGTCCGCTTCTTTGATAAAACTTGCCACAAACGAACTCGCTCGTTGCAGTAGTCTCCTAAATCAATATCCTAAAACACACCCTCTTACAGCAGTTCTACTGACTATACTTTCAATTTAAAGTCTTCAAGGAAAGCGGTAAAATGTATGTATATAATGGGTGAGCATAACTGTTCTGTTTCGCAGAAGTGTAAAAGGAAAAGCTTTGTTGTCTCGGTTAGTCTGGATTCTCTGCGCGTAGGCCTAAGCAGCGTTCTGCAGACTTTGCCAAGAGCCAAATTAACTCTTTCAGCGAAAATGAACTCAGACAATCCCAGAAACTCGCGAAAGGTTGTGGCGCACTTTATTCAGTTCATGTCAATGCGCAATGTTCAATGTAAAAACCCTCAATAACGTTAAGTACAGTTGGTACGTAATTGTTACTTGATTAAAAAAACCTTACTGCCTACTTAATATTACGTTGGAATTTAAGGGCCTCAATGAACGTTTGGTGTAAATTCTTAAGGCACAAATATCAAAGCACTAATATCATTTTGAAACGAATTCAAACTAGTATACCTTTCATAATTACCGACTATGATTTTAACTCCTACTGGAATCTTTTTTTTTTTTTTTGCTAAGGCTTGACCTCGAGCAAAACTGCATACTAAGCCTTCAGTAAATGCTTTATATTATCGTAAAGCACGTGTCCATAACAAAGTTAAACAAAATTAGTAAAACTACTGAGGCATTTATTTGGATCTCTACCACATATTATAGCTGTTTGAAAGAAATATCTGTTTTTATAACGCTAAGATACATTCTACTTCGGTCTGTTTAGTCACATGATTTGTCAAAAATAAATAGCCTATAAGAACATTATATTTTAGAATATAAGAGGGATTTTTATGGGCCTCAGCATTTATCACAGTATCTTTTTACTTTCGGTTACTTATCTCATTTAATGCAATGTTTATTTTTCATAAGCTGTGCCATGACAGTGCACTGTTCAAATTCAAACAGAAAGAATCATGTTGACTGCGAGATCGTCGTCTTCGTCGTATCCTCTACTTCATCAGCTAGCCTTTGATATTCTGTTTTGTTTGCTTAATCGACACGCGTGCAACAATTGCTGCGTGAAGAAGCATTTTGCACGTCGTTCTGTTGGCATGCCATGAGTCGTGTGTTCAGCCACTGTTCAGTCCAGCGTCCACATGAGCATCAATTCGTCAGTATGTTTAACCTGCTGTTGGTTATATTTTACTCATACACAGAATTTGTTTGACAATAAGTGGATTAAACAGATGTTCCTGGTGAAAACCTCTGTGTTCATTGACAGGATAATCTCCAGGAATAAAATATTTAGGGAGCACTCTTGACGAGACGCGCATCCTCATCATATAGTAAAGTCAGCTGTCAAGAAAAGCAGGGGCTCGACCACAAATGGTTGCGATGTTCACTTCGCAAAATTCACCAACATCCAACAAAATCTAACAGCGAGCGGACAATATCTGAACCCAAGCTGTTTCTTTTGGGAGAGAGGACAAACTCAAACAGCAATTTCAAACGTTTCCCCACAAAACGGAAATTCATTAACTTAATGCATTACGAGTAAAGGCAGAATAGTGTCCGTTTTGTTGAAAAATCGAGTTGATGACAAAATACCGAGCAAGTAATTTTGGTTTTAAAATTCGCACGCCCCCTTATACCATAGGTTAATTTAGTACAGCAGAGCGCTCCGACCAAACATTGTGGATTTGTTAATAGAAACACTTCAGAAGCAAAACTTGGACTTGCACAGAAACAGGCTTCTGCAAACAGTACACCTAACTGACTTGGAAAGAAGGTAGTATGCGGTCACATTTATAAATCACATTATTAAAAATTATAGCGCAAAAGTTATGTTTCATGCATATCTGTTAGTGTGGAATGATGTGGTCACACGTTCTAAAAACAGGCTCCTATTTGTGAAAGTGAAAATTACCACGCCTTCTCCCCATGACAATGCACATTTGAAACAGGTCCAGCTGAGCATGATTCTGTCTTTAAGGATGTCTGAGGCACATCTTTGAGCCCTGGAGAGCAAGAGCTGCCCAGGTTCATCTCTGACCTGCAGTTGCCCATCGCGCTGTGATGGGCAGTGGAGGCCTTAATTAGAGTGATCTGGGTTCGCGAGGCCCGCTGTGTGTGCCTGATCCTGCCAGGGGGTGACCATGACCCTGACACGCTACAGGGAAGAAAGACTGGGCCACAGCAATTGCCTTTGCCCTCTGACACCACCATCACACGCCTGCCAGAGGGGGCTGGGGGGGGGGGGGGGGGAACGATGTCAAAAAAGGAGAAGTGAAAGAGCAGGGAAGGCTCATTCAAAAAATGAAAGGAAATACAGGGCCACAGGAAACACAGGGAAGCAGACAGGCAGGACAGACCTAGAGTGAAAGTGAGAGACAGTGTAAAAGTGAGCCAGACTGGGAGGAGGGTGTAAGCAGAAGAGTCATGTGCTAGATCATGGTGTCTTGGGGTTGCCAGCCCAGACACGCCAGCGTGCCAGAGCAAAGAACACTCCACTACAAAGAGCAAGCAGACTCGGATAATGCACGGTCATCCCCTCCACCACAAAGTTTGTCAGACTGGAACATACCCCTGTCAGTACAAACACACACACCCAAACACACACACCCTTTTACGCTCAGATCCTGCGACTGTGTGCTGATGATTATGCGGAGGTGTGAGGCAGGGAGCAGGTGTGTATGTGAGTGTGTGAGTGTGTGCTGGCACAGGTAATACGTAGCAGCATGTCGGCACCTCCTCTCTTTAACATTCTGCTGCAAGTCTGTTTTGCGTTCTCCACAGAGAGAGAGCCAAACACTCAGATGAGTCAGAAACAATAAAGGCCAAGGCAGGCAGACACACACACATGCACGCATGCACACGCATGCACGCGCACACACACACACACACACACACACACACACACACACACACACACACACACACACCTAAATAATAGCTCAAACATACAAACACTCAACTTTTTATGTGCTACACTGACATCATCTCATTCTTCCCAGCCACACCCACACAAACGTTATAGTGTCACCCACCCCCCATCCTATCAGGCTGACTACCACAGCACAGACTCTTCCTTTGTGAGCAAACAATCCAACCAAGTATCAATTCAACTCCACATACCTAAGTGTCATTCAGTTCAGGGTAATCTGGGTATCATATGAAAACGAACTATTTCCCACATCTATCTATGTCCAAAGGCTAGAGCACATTGTTTTTTCTTTCTTCTGGGGTCTCTGGCCCACACCCTCTCCCCACCCTTTCTCTCCCTTTCTCTTCCTCTCCCTTCTTCCTTCTGTAAATACATGTGAGAGCAGCCTTGTAAATGTCCTTTGGTAATCAGTCTAATCACTACCTCTGGCCCAGTTCATTATTGAACTCCACACCAGGAATAATGAAGACAGACCAAAAACTTTACCAAGAAGAAATACTCTCACTGACACACACACACACACACACACACACACACACACACACACACAGGTCGTGGGCGAGTCAGTGATGCGGAAAGATCTTTGAAGCAGTGCTTGGCGTTGTTTGTAATTACCCCAGTTTACAAACCGGCATGTTACTATGTGTGAAAAATCTGCAAGCAATTTGTGGGCGTGGAGGCAGCAGAGGCAGGGCTCAGCATGGCGCTGCGTCCCGACGGCCCCCACAGCCACCAGGCACGTCCCGCACATTCCAAGCCCACTGCCGGCACCGCCTTATCAGGTGCACCATTCACAAGCTTCCCTGCCAACGCTCAGCCCCAGAGACCCACCACGAGGACTTTAAGTCAACACCTGAGGTGTGCCACGCTGTATTTACTGCACAGCATGCCGGGTTACCGCAGCAACACCATACAGCAACCACTATATTAAACAAACACCGTTCTGTAAACTGTTGGAAGATAGCAGGGCAGATGGCATTCATGATGTGCCATGACTAAAGTAAAAGAAATATATGTGCTGAACAGGCTCTGCAACGGTCAACAGACAACATCATTTATAGTCTATACTTTACATTATTATGATAGCAGGCATGTTGGAATTTTTTCTCTGTATCTTATCTAGCAGGGTGTACGCATGTACTGCACTGCAGTCTAAACACAACTATATGTAGCACACAGATAAAATGATTTATGTAAAAAGAAATTCCCCGTTGGTCTCAGGAGATAAGTACAGCGTGCATGCAATGGAGATATCTGGGTTTAATTAAGTCCACTGCGGCAATTAAAATGGCCGGAGGTTTTTATTTTCCAAAAGGGAGTTTATAACCTTAGGACACCTCCAATGCCTGGAATTAACACTGTAATACCAGCTAAGCTCCCCCATCCATAATCCATCCACCTCACTGCTGACTAAGAATGTGTTTCTGGACCACCTCCCTGCTCTGAGCATGCATGCAAGTGTGTACAAGGTGTGAGACTGAGTGTGCGCGAGTGTGTGCTCGAGTGTGTGTGGGAGAGCGTGTGTGCACGTGCACGTGGCGAGGGCTGCTCGAGCCTCCACAGGCAGGCCTGCTTGTTCGCTGGGGGCAGCGCCAGCATCCTGAGTCACACTATCAGTGCAAAATCTCCACCCAGCACTTCAACCTGCAACAGACACTAATTCAGGCCAGCAGATTCAGAGGCCGGGACCTGACAGACAAAACCTCAGAATCTGGAGATAGATAACAAGAGAAAAATGGGTTTATGAGGGAAAAGATGAGCACGACTCTATATGTAAATGTCCTGGCAATCTTTTAGATTAATTTCATTTATTCAAATGAAATTAATCTGTTTTTCCTAACACAGTCCACTTCACAGGGATGCTCTGCCTCTAATCGCCCTGGGTAAATCTTTTGTGCCATGATGGGTTACAGATCACAGTTAAATCTGGACAAAAAGAAAGAAACCTCCAGTGGTAGAATTTATTGGCTGTTTATTATTCTCCTTCTGGCTGAGCTGCTTTGATGTGCCGATAGCATTGTTATTGCAGCATTATCGGAAATCTCGAGCTTACTTAACTTGGGTCTGATTTCGACATACCACAAAGTTATCTGCATGGGCCACTGCGCGCGGCTGGCAGTGGTCTGGTGTTCATGTTCATTGAGATTCAAGTCGAGGCTTAGCTTTGTCAGGCCTGGGGAGAATGGTAGCGAGGAGAGCAAACTTTGAAAGCACAATCAGGACAGCATATCGGCACCAACCTTTTTATTCACGCCTTCACACAGTACTTTGACATGCCTGGATAAAAAAAATAATAAAATAAACTGGAAATGCAACAGTTAAAAAGGAGTCTTTGTTATGAATGCTGGATTCATATAATTAACAAAAAAAGAGAAATAGCCATTCCTTTGGTCAGGCTGTCTCACATCATCTACTATCACACTGACCATCACTGTTCTTCGGCAGAGATCTGACATCATCTAACAACGCCACCCTTGCAACACTCTGGTTCTGAATGGACAAAGCACAGCCCACACCAAGTATAAACAGTTTCGAGACCTCCTAACCTTAACCAATCATAACCTGTTTTTAACCCCTGCTCTGACACCTCACTTAAATCAACTGAAATCTGCACTGGAAATTGCCGGATGACGTCCATATTGATGCTTGTGATGACCAAAGAACCACAGAAACCAGGAGTGAATGTGCTCGCATATAGTACTGGAGTATGCGGTGGTTCGCTAACAAATATCCGAGCATGGTGAAAAGTTGATGACAGGTGCTTGTGGAGAACAGGAGGGAGATGTGAGCAGTAGGACGGACAGACGCGTGCTGAGGGTCCGAGCCTGACTCCATGGGGTGAGCCCCCTGTAGGCTGTGTGACATCGGAGCTGGGTGGATGAGAGGGTGGTGGGGGCAGGAGGCATACTGCCCGACAGTGTCCAAGTGCGGCTCCTGATTTCAGGGAAACTGTGCAGATTCTCACCCAGTGTGCACACGGATTCAAAACAGACAGTACAGTTGCTGAGCGCTAAACGCGTCGCAATCAAAGACATAAAGGGGCAATCTAGCGCACAAACAAGAGGTTTCCCCATCGCTGCTGCCAACGCAGCCAGGCCCTCCTCTCACAGAACAAGGGATGTACTATTGACTAAATCCTCCCCTCCCCCCACCCTCCCGTTTTTCTCCCGCTCTACTATTTTTTCTCTCTCCCCCTCTGCCAGTCTGCGAGGCGTGGTGCCAACCCTTTCCACCGCCGGGCACTCTGCCCTGCCCTTTATGCAAATGCTTCAGTGCCGGCCCCAACTCCCAGCTCTTGCTGTCTCTTCTCTGCTTGTGTCTGCTCTGCACTCTCCCTCTCTCTCGTTTTTCTTACACCCTTTCATTGTCACTCTTTATCACCATCTCCACGAACTCACAGGCCCTAGTGATCCCCTCTGCCACGTCTGGGCACGACCCTCTCTTTCTCTCTCTCTTTCTCGCTCCGTCTCTCCTTAGTCACTCTTTCTTCCGTGCTTCCTTTCGTCATTATGATGTCCTTAAAATCCTCACCCATCTGTCTGACATATTTGCATGTCTCCTGTGTTTAGTAGGGAGCATGGGTATATATAAACATGTAAGAAGGTATATAAGTAAGAAGTAAACAGAACTATGTGCAACCGTGTCCTTGAGTTGACTGGCTCTGCATGGGCCACATATGTGTCTGCAGTGGGCCAGACAAAGCATGCATGAAAGGGGGGTGTGTGTGTGCGTGTGTGTGTGTGTGTGTGTGTGTATTAGTGAATGTATGTATGTGTGTACTGTTGTATAACTATCTGTATTAATAACCTATTTCACTGAGACCAGTGAGAGTGACATGAAAAAGTGGGCTACACAAAGAGAAATAGACCAGTGTCACTACTGGGGTGAGGACTGCATGCACACCCACACCCACACCAAGCCCCGCACAGGAAAGGACCACCATAGAGATATGTCTGTGCAATACACGGACCTACACCCAGTTCTATATGGAATTCAGGCAGTGTGGAACCAAGGAAATTTATCTCACATTGTCTTAACACGAATAATCTATATTAATGTCAGATTAAGTTAATAACTGAACATTTAACATTGCCAGAAAAATATCAGTAGAAACAACTGAACTAATCCCAGATGAGGCTGTATTCCTTTCATGGATTTTGGGGTCATTTGCTACAATGGGATAAACATGGCTCAGGACTAGAAAAAGAAAAATCATCAAGGAGGAGCTTGTAACTTGACACAAATATGTGCCTAACCATTACTTACAATAATTTCAAGTTCCTTAAGAGACACAGAAAATGCTGGACAAGGACACTGAGTGTTTTGAGGTGAGTGGGACTCCTGAACACCCTTTTCCTGTCAGTAAATATGACTGCCCAACCTTTCCCCTTTCTGCTCTTCCTGAGCAAACTTCCTCATGCTGGATTAATAAAGATGCAGCAACCTTGTAGCACCAGGAAACCAGAAAGATGACGACAAACAGCAGCAGGAGGGGTAAACAAAACAAAACAACAGCCAATCAAGAGGCTGAACTTTCCCCATGGCAATGCTTTAAGACAACCCATGGCCAACTGGGACTCAGCATGTAAATGGTATGCCTTAAAATTGAAAGATTTCACTGGCTGGAGGAAACCACACATCTTTCTCAACAGACCCATGTTGGCAGCTCCAGGACCCCAAGTGCATGAACAGGATTTTTATTTTGCACGAAAAGTTAATAAATGGAAAAGCAAACAAAAAATGACAGTTCCAAATGCCACCACCACAGCACACCATGCCACACCACACCTTGTTCTTCAACCTGCACTTCCAATCAGGTGCCTCTATATTTCCAGACCATCTGAACAGTTGTCCTCTCAGCCAACAAGCTGCATCCAAAGCGCTTCTGCACCCATAAAGCGCAGGTTTGGTGGGACGGAAATGAATGAGGTCTTTTTCTTTAAGCTCCCAGATCAGGATTCTTAAGTATGGGATTTGGTAGCGGAGTCTATCTCTCCCCCTCTCCCTCTGGAGGGGCGTAATTGGGTTATGGAGCACAACCGCATCATTGTTTTAACAGTGGAGGGATTGTACGGGCCAAAGTCCCACTAGCGACATGCCTCACTCACGACAAATGTATTTTGAGGAAGAAAGCTTCTCTTTTTTCTGGTCCTAGCTGCTGGTGGGTCCTGTTTTCTGGTCCAGGTGCTAGTGGTTCCTATGTTCTAGTCCTAGCTGCTAGTGGGTCCTGTTTTCTGGTCCAGGTGCTAGTGGTTCCTATGTTCTAGTCCTAGCTGCTAGTGGGTCCTGTTTTAGAGGTCCTAGCTGTTTGTTGTTTTCAGATAATGGCTGAGGAGGCCGTATGTCCCCATGCTGCCTAGGTCTTCACGCTGCTCTAGCCTTCACACTGCCCTAATCTTGGCACAGTGAATGCCTCCTAACCTGTATAATATGGTTATGATACATTTCACATTCCTTCCACTCCTGAGGGAAATATGATAGGCCCGTATCGGCTGTTTTAATCACATGCTGCTTCCAGGGCAAAGAAAGAGGAGAATGCAAATAGCCTCATGCAAAAACAAGTTTTCTTTTTTGGTATCCAAATTGTGACTTTTAAAATATGTAGTATATTGATGGGGAGAAAATTTGTTCTCTACGGAGTAGTAACTGCAGAAGAAGTAACTGCACTTAAATGGCCCCATTTATATGAACTAAAATGAAGTTTTCTGTGTTTTGCTTATTGAAGAAACTGGATGACTGTTGATCAAAAGGTAGGACCTAATATCTGAACAGAAAGCTGACAGTACAATCAATCCAACAACCATAAGAAAAACATTTCTCTATAAATTTCAAGATATATTAATGGAAGTATGCAGGCCAGTATGTTTCTCAGGAGGCTAGATTTTGAGATGATGCACATGCTCTACTGGTTGAGGTTTGAACGTGACTCTGTGCAAGCATGTGTGTTGCTTTGCTATGTGCAATTCTTCAGTTCACATGTGGTTCCTGTTCCAGACATATTCATCAGAGCTACGTCAGGCGCTCTGCAGCTGGACTGAAACAAACGCAGGTGGGGGGGGGGGAGAGAGAGAGAGAGAGAGAGAGAGAGAGATGCATAGAGAATAAGAGAGACAGAGAGAAGGAAAGATAGAGCAGAGGAAGGCCCATAAAGACAGCAACAAAAAAGACAAGGCAAGTGAGGAAGAGAGAGACAGATAGAATGAGAGAGAGAGAAAGATCGAGCGAGAGAGAGAATTACGAGATTCAACCAATATCAAATCTGCACCAACAAATCCATGGCCCTATTTAATTGCTGGTGGCTGCATCCTCATCTGCTCAATGAGCTGTAAGAAATCCACTCTGTCACAAATTCGCTGTCAGCACCAGAGAGGGGGAGCCTGGAGGAGTCTTAAATTAGCATTACTGTCCTGGCATGTAAACACAAGGACAAAAGCCCACTGGGCTCCTTCCTGTCCACGTCATTCTCTGCACTTCACTTCAACCAAAGCCAATACCTGAATTTCAAAAGCTTAACCTCAACATCCACGCCTAAGCACCAACATTGCTTCTGTATGTTATTCGGGGCTTGGCGATGTTTTGTGGATATGTGACAGTGATGTGGATGGCCGAGAACCCCAGCAGTGAACTCTGCTCCTGAGGTTCTTATTTACGGAGCGGATAGGAAGTGCACATGCAAGCAAGTGCAGCCATTTGAAACTAAATGGGAAAGAATATAAGGTCAGCAGGGCTGCTCATTTTGGGGGCCCTGGTCTGTTCTTAGCTTGGAGCGTTTCAGTGTGCATGGTAAATGCCGTCCCACTGCAGGATGGCAGCAGAGTGTGCCTGCGAGCAGGGATGTTATTGTTGAACCATTCCAGGCCTGTGGAGAATGCGGAATTAAACCGACAGGAGGTTGCTGCTTTCTCTGTCTTTCTTCACCTTTACCAACCTTTCATTTAGGACTTTGAAAAAAAATAAGGATGCCCTGGAATATTGGGCCACTGTCAGGATCTGAAATGGCCACATGAGAACGGAAGTCTGGAAGGTGGAAGAAGCCCGGCTGGGTGTCTTATTAGTTGTGCATGAAGTAGCTGGCTGAGGAGAGAAAGCCCAGGCCTCTGCCTCAGGCTGCCTGTTTGAAGTGTGGAGTCTTCTCTGAGAAGTCAGCTGGGGCTACGCTAACACATGCTCCCTCTCTCACAGGCCAGCACAGTGATATCATGACCTAGCCTGGCCTTAAAACTGTTAGCTGATTTGTAAAAAGGCATAAAATGAATGTTTTCCAGAAATTGGAATAAATGCAGAGTACCAAAGAAAAGAAACCCTAGATTTTGTTCTTTTTTTAGTATTTGGTCTAAAAGTACTAAACTGTCCTTTGCTTCAAGTTTCTGAAACTTTTGCTAGAATGTCTGGGCCAGCAGCTGGTGTGTGGCACAGGCGAGCAGTGTTCACTGCTGAACAGTAACAGCCAGAAACTGATCCCTGCCCTGCAATGTGCTACATTACACTGGGGCTGTCTCAAAAAGGCCTACAGCCTGTGGTCTGAAACCACAGCCAGCAAACGCTCACAGGAGTCTCTCTCTCTCCCTCAAACACACACGCGCGCATGCACACCCAGAGACGCACGCACGAGCGCGCACACACACAAACACACACACACACACACACACACACACACACACCCTCCCTCCTTTTCTCTCTGTTTGCTCACAGCTGCCGGGCCTCCTCTGGGTTCATATGAGGTAAAGATATGCTATATTATGCAACCGCATATAGATTTTCCACGGCTGGCGCTGGGCCAACTTCCTGCTTGCACAGAGAGAGGGAGAGAAGAAGAAGAGAGCAGCCATGCTTTGTTCCCGTCAGCAGCAGGCCGCTCTTTCCTTGCAGTATTAGCTCAACAGCACACGACGCCATGCCATGCTGCCAGGAATCAGACATGTTCCCTTTCCCACCTTAGTGGGAACACACACACCAAAAAAATGATCATCAAGATACAGCCTCATCTCTCCACCGCACTAGCAGCAAGACCCAAGACAGGAAAGCTCTCTGTCTCTGATTTGTGGTTAACCCCTAAAATGCCTGACAAGGTTTCCCAAAGACTGACTCACTTCTTCCTCTCATTCTCCGGACAAACACTTAAGAATGAAAATTAAAATATACAACTTCCTCTAATAGTCACTAAATTAGTGATTTCTCTGGCTTAATAATGTTAATGGAGATCAATTGATAGGAACTCTCAACACTCATTACAGCACTTAGCCCACTCTACAAACTCCTTTTAGATCTGAAGAGTAGCCAAGGAAACTCAAAGACAGACAGTGCTGCCATATACAGTACTATTTACAAAACAAACTATGAAATAGAACACAAAAACCTTTACTGATAGACAATTAACTAAACAAACAGATTTCATGCCATTAGTGGCAAGAACCAATCACTGCTATTGCTGATGTCAAGTGCGCCACTGTACTTTTGTGTTGCTGTACATACTTATTTATGGTTGTGCGAAGGGGCGCCGATATGCTAAGGCAATTCATTTGGATAGTCAAAGAGTTCCGGAGGGGTCGAAGGGCACTGCCATATGGTTTAAGAGTCAGCTGAGGATGTGGCTCATGTGACACACTGGCTGCCTTTCTGGCCCCCATTACATTTTAGTCAAATTTTCTCAACCCCCCCCAACACTCACAGACACAGACACACAAACACACACAGTGTCAATGGTCACCACCAGATTGACGTGGATGAGTCAAGAATGCACACCTGCGTCCCATGTGCTTAAGTGTGTGCAGGTGTGAGAGGTAGGAGTGTGTGTGAGTGTGTGTTCACATGCATTATGCATGAGGGTAGACAGTTCTAAATGAGTCTGTTTAAATGACAGAGAGGGAGGACTGAGAAAGAGAGATGCAGACAGACAGGGATAGAGAGAGAGAGAGAGAGAGCGCTCAGATTTCACAGTTGTCATGGGTCATTGACGAAGATGGAGAGACTATATTAGGATTGGTCCGTATCAGATATAGGTCAGGCATTTACAGTGTCTACTTCTATTATTGGCAACAAGGTCATAGAGCACCTTTTCTGTGGAACTTCACAACAAGGGCATGGTCCTCAACCTAAAACCCTTTCACTCTGGTCTATAACTCACCTATGTAAGTCATAGCACTCAATAAGACCACCACTATGCTTAAGGCTATGTGTAACCAGGAGGCTGAGGAATGATTATTACGTTAGCCTTCATCCTTGTAAACCCTAACATACAGGCTGCTTCCTTAATACAGGGGCCCCGGTCCCATTCAGACACACACTTCCAGTGTACATCTCTGGCCAAGGGAGAGTGCTAATCTAAAACAAAGAGCAAACCGATCTCCTGAGACAAAGATGGAACCGGCGGAGCAGACAGCCAAAGCAGGAAAAGCTGCCTAGCAACAGGGCCATGTGTTGCCAAACCGACACCAAAGCTGGCAGAGCTATCCACTGCCACCATCCACACCCTCCCGCCTGGAGTCTCTCCTCTACACTAAGCAAACCATCTGAAACAGAGCCACAATGGCCAGCGAGAGACACGGGCACACCAAAAAGTCTTCCGAGTGTTTACAATGATGGCAAATCAGATTAAATACGTGGTACACAGCCTCGTTACTGACCGCCCTTCCCATTTATCAAACAGATGCAACATGACGCCATTTTGTCTGTACTTTTGCAAAAGGCCTTCTCTGTTTCTCCCAGAGATCTCAACTCTGATCAGCTCTGATCGTTTACTTACTTTCCATCCAGAAAGCGGGGGAAAAAAATACGGTTTCGTGGCATATGTATATGCAGACTCAATTATGTAATTTGTGCTTGTGTTCGAGTGTGTGTTCCATAACCATGGCAACAGCACAACATATCAGCAACCACAGAGCCGCAGTGGAGCTACGGGCACTGCCAGGGCTCTGCCAAGGCCTAATCCATGCCAGGAGTGACATGAGCGAAAGGGGAAGGGAGGAGAACAAACACACACACACACACACACACACACACACACACACTGGATATCCTCCTATTCTTCTTGGCTGGAGACTCCCATGGCAATAGCAGCAGGAGTCCATTCTCCACGGATACTGGGACAGCTGTGCAGATAGCAAACGAGGGGCGATCGATTCGGGCTCCTCTGCATACAGCTCAAGATAAAAAACTAAATGATGTTTAATTCTAAGCTACATTCCCGTCTGCCAACACACGTCCAATTCAGGCTGCCTTTGTTTAGGTCACAAGCGAATACACTGATAGGAAAACAACAAAAGCTCTTTAGGGATTTATTAACTAACTATGTGCTGAAAATGTACTCATGTACTGCCCTCTATAAAGCTAGATGTGTCCATGTTCAGATGCATTTTTTATTGCTGAATGTAAACCATTCTTGCTTATTTTTAACACACAATACAAACTGTGAACCTCAATTACAAAAGGCACTGACCACAACTTGGTTAATCTGAGACCACGGAGTATCACAATAGCTTGTTGTTTACAGGTTTTTCTCATCACTGACCCTGTGGACGAAGCGAACAGGAGCCATGGTGGCAGGCTACAGGAGAAGATGGAGGCCCCGGCTCCAATGAATAAGTAAAAGGAACACGATGTCCCTTTGCGAGGCTGGCACTGCCGCCGGCGCCGGGCACAGTTACAGCGCTGCCAAACAAGTCCGACCCGGTACCAGCGGACGGCCTTCCTCCACGGTACCTGCTTGCCTTTGGCATTAACGCACAGCACAGGGGTGTCTCTGCCTTGGGCAATGAACACAGAGCCTTCCCCTTCCCTGCCCTTCCTAATTTTCCAGCCGTTTTTTCAAGTTAGGAATTTTACAGGCAGCTTGTCATTTTTTATGAAGGAATTACCTTCATAATCTTCTTAGAATGTCACACCATTACCCCCAAACCCATCACCATTTCACTGGGACATGTGAAATATGGGCGAAGGGAGGTGCACTTTATATGCTTTATAAAATGCTTTATATTTTAATTCACTGCTCTAGTAGAATATTGGAATACATGTAGTAATACAATACCACTGAACACGTGGTCTGCAAAAGGTTTTCCTTCTATTCAAAAGTGTCCAGTGAGCCCTGCACATTGTGCTCACTGTCCAACCAGCCGACAGCTACTGCCATGCAGCTGCAGAGTGGTGCAAATGTAATTGGTGTTCCAGCCTAAAAAACTAAGATCCTGCAACACTGACTAAGCCAGTGATAATGCCACATGGACCTAATCTGCATCATGGCACTGGACAACTGCTTGAAATTGTGTGTTGGTGTGTGTGTGTAACAGTGAGAGTAATTAAATATGTAAGAAATAGAAGCTTGAATGAATGAATAAGTGAGACTATATTTGAGATGATTATGTAGCCATATTTGCGTGTGAATGAATTTGCAAGTGAGTTGTGGTGAATGTGTGCTTGTGTATGTGTGCCTTTAATTTTACAATGTCCCACAATTCTGTTTATTCAGACCATGGTTCCATCAGATTTTAATCCTCTGAACAGCTGTTCCAACTCATTTTCCAGGCCTGGAGAGTGAGAGAGTGCACACTGAGCTGCTGAAGATATATGGAGCATTCACCTCTCCAAATATGACTAAATGTAGTTTTCAGAGAAAAGTGTAGTCTATAGTAGCTAGATGACCTCAGTGCAAATATCCATCTGACTGGTAATAACACTCACTGTTCAGTATTGTGCACAGGCTAACATCTCCTACTGACCAATTTCCTAATAGTGGCTAAACCTTTATTCTGATGGACTTTATTAACCATCTTTGCAAGGTCTATAAAACCTGCACAGAGAACAATGGAAGTTGGACAAAAAAGCAAACTTTTTCTCTAAGTTTTAGCCTAATTATGCCATATGAAAAACTAATGTCTATGTAATCTAAGATTTATGTGGATTTTTTTAATGCTGTGCACAAGACATTTTAATGTGTTTTTAATTTTAAACCAGACTAATTGAATTAAAAGTGCCTTATCAAATAGGCTAAATTGTTTAAATGTGGAACGGTGCCATATTGAAAACATGCATTAGGTTTGATGTCGCCAACTGCACAACTTTCTTAGATTTTTCAGTCTGAGTATTACATAAGCGTTATATAATTGTAGCCTAATCATTTCAAGACCAAACAATTTGAAGGTTGTTTACAAATACGTTACCTAGTAGGTTTATAGTCTATACCCGACGCTGAAAGTCACGAAGCAATTCGTTTTGCTGGCGTGAACCTTATCTGACAGCGTCATCTCAACGTTCAGACACTGGAGCAAACCTGTATATAAAATTATAATTCAAAAATCGGAAATATGAGTTTTAAATTAAATAAACAGATTAATGGAGTATATTGGAAGGGGAATAGCCTGGCGTAGTTAGTGCACATGCCTCTATGAGAGGGTCAAGCTCGCGGCCCATCCTCAATGGACGTATAGCCTAATAAAGAAAGTACTTAACTTTGTTTAAGACTAGGATGACAGCAAATGGATACATCAGCAAAAACTAAAACAAACAAACAAACCTAGCACATCAATATAAACCGATAAATTGTGGGTTTGGGGGTAAAAACAACCCCTGCTCAATATACAGCTTGTGGTTTCTTAGACGAATTTACACAAATTAAACTCGTCTATATAAGTAGCCTACCATTCAACACAATCATATAGCTAGATTTTTGAAACGGAGCAAAAAATAACGATTTAATACGACCTAGGCTACACGTCCGGGACGGAGTAATAAAAATCAACACGCATTTTAGCCTTTGTGATCTCCCTGATATTTTTTATTTGTATTTTTTAATACAAGGCAAAAATAATAATACTGGCATACTAAAATGCGTTTTAGATTAGATTAAAACGTGCTGGAGAGAACAGACTGGAAGCATAAGTTTTAAACGGAGATCTGGAATTTCTAGACACAATAACCTTTTTGTTACCTAAATTAAAAAATGTAGTCAGATATCCTACCATCACCGAAAACGGAAGCTCACCTCATATATATGTCATTCCGTGTATTTGAATTTTGGCGTTTTAATAAGCGTCATTATGCATTATCCCCCGCAATCCAAACCGCACTACATCATTCCTTTCCATTCCATTCCACTCCAGTCCAGAAAAGCTTTTATCACTATCAATTATTCATTTGATTGTTTACATTTGTTGTCATATCTGACTTTTCCAATCCATTTTTAATTATGAACCGCAATTAAGCAAACAAAAATGTAAATGCATCTGTCAGACACGAAGCCCTAAAATTCCAAAGCAAAACTGAGGTCGCCCGGTGACGTGCCGTTGAGAGTTCTATTCCGCTGGAAGAATACGGCCATTGCATGCACAAAACGTTTTCAGCCCGGGGAAAGACTCCACTGTAGCAACTTGATATGTTACTTAAAAATAATACAAAATTCCTCTCACTTACTTATACACACTCATATGAAAACAACTAATGCATATGTGCACCACCTGTGTATTTGGCTCCTGGTTCTGTTATCAATTATTTTTTAATTAATGGAAAGTACACGCGCTGAACGCAAGCTCTATTGTTATACTATTCCTAAATGCTGCATAACAGCGACAATAATCACAAAACGTATTAATTCCAGAGGCCTTTTTTTATATTCTATGGAGAAAACCTCAAGGCTATAAAATGATAAGTGAACGGAGGAAAGAAAAAAAACTTCTCAAAAAATGCTCACACAGCAATTTTCTCTACATCCTTTAAAAAAATTTGGTCCAAGCCAAGAAAAGCCAGAGGCCATTTTGTAATATTACAATATTGTATAGCTTATTTGCTTTTCCAGTGGTATTTCATTCACTAATGCTGTTTCATCTAGAACAGAGGTACACAAGGTTCAATGCAACATAAGCCAGTAAATATGTGGATTTCAGACAAAGGAGATAATTCTGCCCTGATCTGCTTACAGAAACAGTACCCCTGGCTTAGAAATCCCTCACACTAAATGTAACTGATAAATAAATGTCCAACCTGTAGACAGTTTGCCATTTTCCCATAATGCACCATACGGGACACAGACCAAACTGCACTTTTAGTTATGTTTATAGACAGATGAATTGAGAATGAAACATTGAAAAGAGTATCCAGTTACTCACAACTGCAGGTACTTATTCAGTTCACCTGACAATGGCCTTAAAAAATTGCACATTTCATTGAGAAATAAGGCTGTTTCTTGTGATTCAGAAATATAACTGTGATAACTACTGTTAAACATTTCAAAATGCAAAGCAGGCTATAGCCCACAAACCCTAAGAAACACACAATCTCTCTATGTGTGTTTCGCTCCCGCTCTGTCAACACTGCTCTATACCAGTTACAGAGGCATGAAAGTGCAGCTCTTTTAATAAGACTACTGATCAGGAATTAATTACACCTCTCACAAGCTCTAACGGCTGACTGTCTGCCCTGGGATAAATAACTGTCGTGACCCAGCAAGGAGGCCTAAACCTGCACAGCCAACCTTCTGGAAGTGGCCAGGAATGTGCTAAAGGGTGGCTAATATTTGTCACTCCCGCTGGGTAAGAGGAAATACTACGGCTTCAGCAAAAGCAAGCTGAAGGGCTCGACAGTACACCTCAGAAACAGATCCATTCGAGTTACGCAGGAAAACACTAGGCATGTCAACTCTGCTACTGGAGGAAAGAAACCATACAAACTGTGGGTTCAGAGAAGCTGATGAAGGAGAGAGTTTGTGTTCTGGTAGGTCGAAATGAAATGAGGAAATTATGGAGGCATTTGGATGACTGTGGCATTTCTCAGTGAAAACAGACAGTTTGTGGTCTCTCCGTGTGTAAACCTCCACCGCTTTGTCCTCCCCACACACACCCTGCTGCCAAACTAAAGAACTAAAGAAATTCCTGATCAATTGCACAACATCTAAAAAGGTACAGTGCTTTTCTGCTGTTCACTGAAACATAGCTAAAATAAATTTTCATGTGATGGGGGACGGGTGATCGCAATATCGTAGCCATCTTGACCAGCTCTTTTTAGAAAATGAAAATTACATTATGTCAGTATCTGCAGAAAGCTGGAACTATAATTGACATGTTACTCTATTGTAAAACTATAATAACAAACATACTTTCCACTTTTTAATAGCAGCACAAAAACCGATGTTTGGTTCGAGTGCCAAACATACAATATTATTCGTTTTTGTTTTTTTTAGGACAAGAAAACATACACAAAGAGCTCTTTTTCTGAACTGCAAGAGGAACATACTAAATGCCCAAAGCAATATAAAAATAAAAGTTATAAACAATGCTATATAGACATGAATGCAGTTACCCCCAAAAAACAAGAAGAGTTCATCTTAAGGAGATGAGGTTTGGCACATCACCACATCATCTTAAAGTAATGCTTTTTATTATGAACAAAAGCCTGGAGAAATCGTCTATTATTGCACATCCTATTT
Organism: Electrophorus electricus; assembly: GCF_041902795.1. Lineage (NCBI taxonomy): Eukaryota > Metazoa > Chordata > Actinopteri > Gymnotiformes > Gymnotidae > Electrophorus > Electrophorus electricus. The sequence goes on from NC_137499.1 coordinate 31,081,079, forward strand.
TTAGAGCATGAATCAGATCTGATGGGCAAACACCAGCCAAATTTAATACAAAACTGTTTTGATTTTCTTTTTTATAGGAATTAGTTACAACTGCAGCAAATGCTAAAATAAAACAGTACATTTCTGCTACACCATTCTATATTTGAAGAAGGCTATAAAATTCTAATTTAAAAGTATTTTTAACTTAAGTTGTGTAGAATCCAAAAACCTAGAACAGCTTTAGGGAAAGTATCACAGGTTTGGATAATAAGCATAACTGTTAAGAGCGATGACCATAAAAATCCCAACTGTCAGTGCATTTAAGCAATAATGATTCTAAGAGGACCCACATTTTCCCCACCAAAACCCATGTTTTTATTTCTGTGCATATATTCATTTGAATTCCACAGCAAAAATGTCCTTGAAACAGCAATATTTTCTGGATGCCTTATAAGTAAGTTATCATATGGAGGGGTTCAGTTCTTCATAACAAATTCCATATTTGCAATAGATCCACATCGGACGAATGACACCAGATGATTTCCCATGTTGCAAAACAGTTCGTTAACTGTTATCTACATAAATGCATTACGCCATTCATTGTTTAGTATGGAAAAAAGCTGGCAGAACGCTACATTCAATGTGTGACAGTGGTGGCGACCTTTGGCTTACCCCAAAAAAAAATATTTCAACAATCAGTATCTATAGGATTGACGGCCGAACACACTCAACAAAAGCACTCACATTAAACTGCTAAGAAACGATTTTTTTTACTAAGATTTAATTTTCTGCAACCGCGAACCTCCAACGTCTCTTGTGTTTTCCTTGGTCGAGACTTGGATTCGGAAGTGAAAATGAGATGTAACTCTAAACTGAAGTCCAAAGTCTATCTGCGCTCGCGCTTGTCCTCCTCCTCTTCTCCCTCCTTTTATATTAAATAGATTCGAGCGAAGCGCCATTTTCTTCACAAACCATGTGCAATGTATCGCGTAAGAAAGTCAGCTGGAAAAATGCCATCAAACACGGAAAGTGACGGAGATATTCTGTTAAATAGAACCAGAGAGCGGCAGAGACCGAAATGAGCTCAAACACAATTATTAAATAGTCGCAAGTAGGGGGAACACCTAACAACAAACTCAACGTTAACGGAAGTGCAAGTAATAAAGTAATCATTACATTTACCTGTGTCAAGCAGTACGGGGAGTACATGGTTATTTTTAGATTTGAAAACTGGAGAGCTTAGTTAAGTTGGATAGAAGTTCGCTGTAGTGCTGCATTGCAATCGCTCGCCGTCTTGCCTCGGTCACTCCATGCTGTACTGCTAACCCCGCCTAGGCGGCTGAAAGTGAAAGCTCACACAAAGTTTTGAGAAGAAAAAACTTTCTCTCCCTCCCACTACCACTGCCTCTCTCGCGCTCCCTCTCTCCCCGCTCTAGCTCAGGGGAGCGCCACGAACGATTAAATTAACGGCTTATCAGTGTGCCTACCGCGTTGACTTGAAGAGGATGCTATGCTCCACATGAAAACGCTTACGAGTCGTACGACTAGTGATTTTGTAAATCAGTGCGCACAAATCGAGCGCTGGCGAACGCGAGTACGGACCAGGCAGCTTTGGCCAAGCAAAAGGTCGTTTTGTGACGGAACGATCACGGCGCAGACCAGACTCTACGACTGTGAATGCAAAATGTATGTCTACATGTTATATCCCAGTTAGTAAAGACGTGATGAATGATTTTATATTTTAAGAGACAACATAATCTTTCGCAGAATTAACAGCGAACTATATTTCATGTGGCTCTTGAAGCAAGCGCATGTCAGATCGAATAAAAAACGAATAATAATCCTGGTAAATTATCAAAAAAAACAAAAATAGTTTATGTAGGCTACAGAAATAAAACACGTTGGTGCAACGTACCATGCTAAATAACTACAGTGATGGAGCCTGACTTAATTCTGTGCATCTATTAAATATATATAAAATAACAGTATAAACAAGGATTTCTCCAAAGTTTCAACACTAGAACATTAACATTTGTTATAAGTTGCTACAAGCTATACAGCGCAAGCTAAATAACAGCATATTGCAAACAGTTTGCTTTTAAGAGGCATAGTAAAATCATATTCAAAACAGAACACTTGCGGTATTTGAGAATGGAGGAGAAAACTGGAAAAATACCAGGTTTAGGTTGATGGCTAAAATGGCTCTGTACACAATGCTATACACAAGTTTTCCAAGACCTGAATGTACGATAGTTGAAGCAGCTTATATTATAAATTAAAGAGAAACGTGTCAGATAGAATACAGAGGAATATGCATTACAAAGGCAGGAGGTGTAGGAAAATCAAGTGAGGTTCTAGAGACTGTCTCTAGGTGGGGGGTGGGGGGGGGGGCTTGGTGGGGGTGAAGCAGTGCTGAAGTTTGGAGCTGACACCCAAGGCCTCCAGATTTATGAGGCCTGCCGCCTGTGCAGAAACACCACAAGCCACTGCAGGGGAAACAAAGAGCGAAGTAGACACTGTGTGGCCAATAACCACACACAGTCAACGGAGAGATGCAATGAGGGAAGGGGGAAGGAGGCTGCGCTTGGGCAGTGGTGGGGAGGTGGGAGGGTTGGGGGGCATGAGGTTAGGTCAGACCACATCAGCTGCACATACTGTAGCTAAATGAGAACAGGTAGTGGAGCACATTCCCTGACAGTGTTGGTGACCATGCATGACCGTTGCAACTGCATGCATAAGTTCAACCTAAAAAGGTCATGTTCTCCCGTGAGGAACCTCCTCAAAGTACTGAGGTGCTCTGAACACACTATGGGAGGATCCAGCTGCCTTTGCCACTACTACATCATAACTTCTCGTGGTTACACAAGGCATAACTGAGTTGAAGGTATGGTCTGATATTTAGAAGGGAATTTTCCTGACACTGATGAACAATGTTTAAGAAGGTGCATGTAGCATACAGCATTTAGTGGTGGGAGTGGATAACCTTCTCATTTACTACCACATGGAAGAACCATATGCTGGGGCTAGATTGGATATGATATGTACTAAGCTTTGATGTGACGTGGCAGCATCTGCAAGGTGTTAAGTTATTCTTAAATCTTCTGTATTACAGCTGTGTAGTGTGGAGATGGTTCAAACACTGACTGCTACCATGTTAACTATAAGGCTAAAACTTACTCTCATCAAGACAAACAGGACACCAGCAAGACTCGGCGATCAGCCACAAAACGTTTCTGGTGCTCCGAGGACAATAAGCCTCTGAGAGCTTTCATTATAACCACAAGGGTCACCAAAGATATATGGACTGAATTAGCACTTTTTCTGTTCTGATGTTTTTACCATATTACTCAAGTGCAGGACTGCTTCACCAGGCACGTTCCTCATACTTGCAGTTTCACTGATCCCTAATATCCAATATAGTCATTTAGATGTCCCACCCTCTCCCCTACTTCTCCACCAATCATGCCCTGCCATTTTCCCTCCATTTTCAGCTAACTCTGCACCCCAAGACACTCGATATGCCAGAGCAACCCAGATTTTCTCGGAGAAACTTGGCAAAAGCTATCCGTTGGAAACAAAAAGAAACAAAGACAAGAAAACCGGCTCCCAGCTCATTAGCTGCCCCATTTTCAGTCATCTATGAGCTTAGAGAGCCATCCCTCCATCCCTCCATCCCTCCCTGTCTCAACCCCTCATCCCACCAGCGTTTTATCCCATCCCCCTATTTTTATGAGCATTTTATTTTACTCCCTTTTCTGTAAACACAAATGAGCTGAGTGGAATTTTAAACAATGAGCCTTTTTTTTAGGTGTGTGCAGTCAATTTTAGAACTCTCTCACCTCCCCTTCCTTGTCTCCCTCCTTCTCTTCCCTCCATTTCGTCTTCTTATTTGATTCAAGTGTACTGCACATTATTGTTATAATTTTCGTTCCCACGAGAGAGCGGTACTTTGGCTGAGTTGTAATGTTTCTTCTTTTTCTGCTTTAAGTGTGTGTGGAAATAATGATGGTAATGGCTTGCAGCTGAGTTGTGAATGACATTATGACTGCGGTGTAATTATCAAGAGCATGAAAGTGGACACTCCATCACTGTAATTACAGCTGACTTAAATAACAAATCAATAATAACAACAATAAGGATAATAATAATTGCAATAATAGGGATAATAGTAATAGTGAAGCATACCCTGTAGGAATCAGACACTACAAAGCATTCTGGCATCCCAGGACCTCTGGATGGGTCTTCATTCACCAGAAAGGTTTCGGTGGCCTGAAATGTAATATAAAAGTCAAATCTCCATTATTGCAGTTTCTCTCACATCTTTTTATTTCTCATCAACATTATTTGCAAGATTATCCTAGTTATAATTCATTTACCAAAACAATGGCATATTTATATTTTTATAGAGTATCTTCCTGTCCAAATCACAAGAAAGATGCTGACATTAATCTCGTTGTTCAACAGTTATTATCTTGTAATCAACAACAAAAGCATTTCCTGCATCGTTTGTCCACACGGAGTTGCCCTGTGCTGGCTGTCCAGAGCAGCTGGCCCAGACATAAGCACATTGTACATTGCACATTGTACCAATATAAGCACACTTCCCAGGTACCAGTGTGGGCCTCAGTATGTGCCCGCCACATCTCTCAGCGGGTCACTCGATGGCCCCTCAATGCCCCTCTTTGGGTCGAGCACAGCCTAACCGGCTGTGTGCGGCTGGTCCCAGTGCTCACCTGCTGACTCCCCACTATAGCCGTGACTCATTTGGCATTGGGCAGGAGCGCAGCAGGGCCCTTTTCCCCACACGGCCGCCCAGGTGGTTTGTGTTGTCGGCAAGTGTCAGCCCCATTCACACCGAGTCATTTGTATGCTGAGGAAGAGCCATGGCCGAGCTGGCTGATTGAGATCTCTCTCCCACTATAGCCTCAACAGAGCTGCTAGACCAGGCAGCATGGCAGCACACAAAGCCAGGATATATCGAGCCAGGGAGCAAGAGCACTGTACCCAGGCCAGTGGGTTTCGAGCACAAAGTTATGTTTTCGAGCACAAAGTCACTGTTATGTGATCAATGTATAGCAGGAAATCTGTCCCAGGTCAGCAATGTTTGCCTAAAATTGTATGTAGCTATGTAAACATGCAGACCTATTTCATTACACAGGCAACTCTGATGAAACTTGGCTCAGTTTTAGGCTGAGACTGTAAAATCCCTGTGAATTTAACAAATCAGATAACATGCATTTGATTCAAACTTGAGCATGCACACACATGTTAAAAAGGTTCAGTCCACTGCCATATACTCTCATATAATAATACACACAACATTAACATAACGGACATATGCACAGGCACACACACGTACACCCACACCCACACCCACACACAGTGCACTATAATAAGTCCCAGACTCTGGCTAACCAAGCTGTGGCTGCTACACAAGCTATTCATATCCCCAGCACTGAGTGACTGCCTGCCTTTCCCTCCCTCTCCCTGCAGCCTCTACAAACCTCAGAATGTATAAACATGCGTTCGAAGGCTGAACTGATTAAACTGCACTGGTGCGTGATAACAATGCAGTACTTCTCAGTTACACAAAATTGTATCTCAACAATATTCCATCCAAAAATGAATCAGTGTGTGTACAGATGGCCATTTTGCTTTTGGAAGCAGGGTGTTCTTTACTGTGTTTGTCTTGGAGATCAACACTACAAGGCCAAGCTTAACCGTTACTTCCTCTGGTTAATTCCATAAGCTTTTCATGCCTCCCATGAACCAGCCAATTTCATAAAATCATCTGAAATTACTGTCAGAGTTCACATTGCATATCATGAATTTGCCTTTAAAAGACATAATATGATGAAAAATCTAATTTACATGATTGTCCAGTGGCCACAAGTATGGTCAATCATCCAAGGCAGGGCTGAGTTGGTACATTGCTAACTTAGCATTGCAGTGAAGCATTGCACAAGTAATGAAAGGTATTTTCTACTAATTTCCATGATGCACAATGCACACCAATATTGTAATCTATTTCCATCAGAAGATGCTGTGTGTTGAAGAACTGCCATTTAAAAAATTATTCTCTAAAATGTCAGAATGTTATTTTTTTACTATTGTAAAATATGAAGCATAATTACCTTCATATCCAACACATGCTTAAATATGTAGGGTGATTTACCTTTGCTAGCTGTCATAGTATTCCCATTCACTAAGTTATGTCTAAGTTTGATGCACATATGTGCATTCATGTTACATTGTTTCTGCACATGGTGAGAAATAGTGGCTTAAAATTTGACAAAAACATTTAAATTTGTACAAATCTATGTGAAAATAAAATACTGCTACCACTGCAATGTTCATCTGTTATGGAACAAATTAAATTCACAGTGCCAATAATTACTTGGACAACTCAATATCTGCTTTATAAATTGACATAATTTTTGGCATTCATGTGATAGATTTGGTGTGCACTTTACATCATTAGCTCCTGCTGCTTGAAGCAATGTTGATCCACTTTGCTTGAGGTAAGTGGAAAATCTGATTTGGTCAAACACTTGCTTTGGCACATTTTATGTGTGCTGCAAGATACCTGGAGAGCCATATGCAACTCTTGGCATATTGATTCCTTTTTCCATAATAATGGTAACTTTTACTTAATTAATTATCTTGAAACTGTTTATAAAAGACACTGATCACATACAAACATGACAGGGTCCTCAAAATGAGCTGTTTACATAAGCATCCTCATAAGGTGTTGTTTACTTAAGTGACAATGAACAGAGAGTTAGACTGAAAGATTGTAAACAAACATTCAACTGTCAACAGTGTCAACAGTCTTTCTCTCTCTCTCTCTCTCTCTCTCTCTCTCTCTGTGTGTATTTGTCTCCATCTCTCTCTGTCTAGATCCTGCTTAATTTGCTTACACACTTTAAAGAGGCATCATTTGTTTGATTCTGCACTGATCATTTGTTTGAGTCTGCCCTGATCACTTGAGTCTGCCCTGATCATTTGAGTCTGCCCTGATCGTTTGTTTAAGTCTGCCCTGATCGTTTGATGTCATCCCCTTTAGCACTGGCCTCCTTTTCCCTCTCTATGGGTTTTTTTATGGAGCATGGTATCAATTATATATACCATGCTTTTCTACATATATGCAGCATATGCCCAATCCATATGGCCAGCCCTCAGCAAAATGGCCTCTCTTAATTAATACATTCAAAGAAACAAGGCCCTGTGACCTACATGAGGATTCAAAGAACCTGATAATTAGGAAATGGTAAACAGAAATACTTAAAGTATGCTACTTCTATTTACTTGAGTTGTTAGATCTGTGGTCTGCAATAAAGATATAAGCCATCAGCAGCTAATGTAGTAATAATAAAAATTGCTGATTTGCTGCAAGCTCCCCTTGCTTCATAATACTTTCTCTCTCTCACACTCCCTCTCTCATTTACTCCCTCTCTTGCCCCCCCCCCCACAATGATTTATTTTAAACAGTATGTATGTAGATTGAGAGATGGCCCACTTGGCATTTAGTCATGGCAGTGAATAAATCAAAGCACATGGAGACAGCATAACCCCCCATCCATTAGCTATCCCTCCACTACACGAGCCCTGCTACACACATCACAACCCATGGGGCTGGCATGCAACTCTGACACACCAACAACAATTCTTCCTGTTTCTTGGGAATATTTCCTCAGATCATCATTGACTTCACCATCACCATCAACTCAGTAACAATCAACAACCCACTGTGATTCTCCCGCGCCTTTTGCAGATAGCACATTTCGAGTGGGTGAGTGGGAATTCACAGGATCTCTACATGCCCATTAACTCTCTCCAAACCTAGGTAATATGGCAAACCCATCAAAGACAAATGGGAGGGGGGCAGACTTGTTTGTTAAAAATTGCTGTGTGGAGGGGGGTGTATATAAAAGGAGAAATGTACGCTGTGTGAACACCTGCCAGGGCCACTTCAGGGAAAAATGCTGGAAAATGTGATATTTCATACCTGCATCTCTGGAGAGGAGGAAAGAAAACTGCATGGATGGGGGATATAATGGTGAAAGAAAGGGGGCTGTAGATGGGAGACTGCTTATTGTTTGTTGGCAAGGCCTGTGGAGCTATATGCTGCTATAATTTCCTTCCATAGAGGCAATATGGTTTAAAGTCATTGTAAAGTCCTCTCATGAAATATTATGGGGAATACAAAATTTGTATTGGATATGCAGAAGCCCTTGGTTTGTGCTGTTATTTTTAAGGTGGGGGGAGGGATGGTTCTGTCATATTGTATTCACACAAAAAAGCAGCAATAAGGATCAATGTATGATTACTTTTCCAGTATGTGAGTATGGCCTTAGCCATAATACTGAAACAGCGAGGTTTGTTGCTGGGCCATGGCACCATGCAGCACTGAACCATAGGGCACTAATATGATCTGTACTCGTACCCCTGTTGATATGACTATCCCATCTGTAGGGAGGGACAACCAAAGAGTAAATAAAAAAAATATTCTGAATATGTTTCTCATTTTCTGAAACATCTCTCATTTTCTCTTGGAGATGAGATAAATGTATCTTTGCTGCATTATGAATTGAACTTTCACAAAAAGGTCCACTAAATAATTGACAACACTCCCAATTCCAATTCTTCAAAAAGAACATAGTTGGACTTGTAGCAGGGCTACAATCCCTATTTTAGATATAGATAGGAAGCTTCACATTTTTGTAGCATCCACACATTAAAGTGAATAATAAGAAGACTACGTTGAGCTCCCACACATTCAGATGAGACTCAAACTGAGAGAGAGACCATTTGATGAAGGTGTATATTGCTGTGCCAACTCGACGCTTACTCTGACAAACATCCAATACCACAATAGTCTGAGCTGTCAGCTTTTAGCCATTAAAAGTTTACAGCTTTGATTGTTGTTTGGAAACAAGTAATTAAATGTGGCTCAGTCTTCGGGTTTTAAAGAGAAGATGATAATCCCAAGCAGAGCCCAGGACTGAATACAGTCCCTCGATTCCTTCAAAAAGTGGCCTATTTGGACATGTGCCATTTCAAAAAGCAAGTAAACAAATAATTATCCATATTTAAGCACTTTCATACTGGCCCGCCTGGAACTCATCAACAGCTTCAAGGTTGCATCTCATCTGCAGAACCAGCTGAACCTGAGTGATCCCAGCACCTCTCGCAGCTCCTGAGAGATCAGGAACCAAAAACCATCTTGTCAGGTCATGGCCTCTCTGACTTAAAGACACTGATGAACCAGTGTCCTTTTATTCTGATTTGTAAGGATGTGGATCACCCAGCTCTAAAGGAAAGCATCCTCATCAAGCTCAGGTCAGTTCTGACAAGTCAGACAACTCTTCAGATATTTAAAAAAAAAGGCAAAAAAAAGTCCCTGGAGGAAACTGCAGAAGAAATGATCTTCCAGTTCATTTAGGCAATGGTGGGTTTTAAAATGATGTGCAGAAAGACAGATTTGATCAGTGATTGCTTTGTAAAAGAGACAAAACATCTCCAGCTTTTGATGTTTAGTAGAAACAGACACAGCTACTGCTAGTTATAGACTGTTCACATTACATATTCAGGTTGGTTGGACTATACAAATTTTAGGGCATGATTAATCCAAAATGGTTTTCCCTCATATATTTTATTTCATTGTATACAAATTGTAGTCACCAGTAAACATAGAATAAGGGCACAGTCCTGATATGCAATGTGTAAGATAAAGGTTTAAAGCCATGTCATTGAAAATTAGTAGAATATTTCACTTGCGTTTGTGTGTGAGTGTAGCTATAGGTCTATAGGTCTATAGCTATAGGTAACTAGACCTAATATCTTCAGTAAAAAGCTAGGTGCAGTGTAGTGAAAAGGTAGTGTATCAGGCCCTCTGCAGAATTGACATAACTGTAACGTTTGAATGAATTGCACCCAGGGATTTAAAAAAAACAAAACAAAAACACGGCCTCTAGCATACAGTTTACTTCGACAGAGCAGAAACGGTCACTGTCACCCCGGGCCTTTTAGCTTCGGTAGGCTACATGTGACATACTGCGTTGTGACAATTTTAAGTGTTAGCATGCTACAAGTGTATGTGTTAGATAAGCTCCACATGATAGAAGTATAGATAGTTCATTGGAATTACGTTCTAAGTGTACTAACTACATAATTTTAAAAAAGCGCACTAGTACTAGTCAAAAACATTTTAAGATTCTGTTTTTATATCCTCTGTGTTAATAATTGGTAATATATAACAAGTCTGGTTAAACACACCAGCACAAACTTGGAAAAAGTAAAGGTGTTGCTTTTTTTGCTTTTCTTGGTGGTTAAATGGGTCCTACCTACTACCTGACAACTTAGGGAGCTACGTATTTTTCAAGCACTTATAGTGCGCTGGTTTAAACATTCAACTGCCTTATAAACATTTAGAGGAATCAGACGTGATATAAAATACTTGCGAATTTGAGAACATATTTTCTTCTATACACAGGCTAATCGACATCGTGCAAATAAACTCTACTACTTGATGTTGAATCAACGTAAGATTTGCATTGAACCAGAATACAAAACCTTTTGTGCTGTTTTACGTGGAGTTTGTGAGGTATCCTGAAGCAAGTGGAATGATATTCTAATGGCGCAGACAGTGCCTGGCATTAGAACAATGTATTTCATTTTGTTTTTACTTACTAACATCTTTAAATTATCAAAAAGAACAAATTGTTGATTTACACAGCACGTACCATTGTGGAGTGGGGATTACTGCCAACAGCCTCAAAGACCCATTTTCCTCCTTCAGAAAAAAAGTAAAAAAAAAAAAAAAAAAAAAAAGTGTGTGAGAGGGAGCGCAAATGACTTGGTTTCTTCGGTAACACCGAAAGCAAAAGAACCTTATTGCTGCACGCTCTTAGGGCCTCCGAACATTTTTGCTAAAATATCACTTTATACAGTATGCGAACTCCGTAAGAAGGGAATTATCCAAACTAGTTTTTCAGTTGCATGCGCTGTGTTTCTGTCCTCTGTCGGTAAGCGTTACTTTGCTCAAATTGTGAGCTGCGGCACCGGGACTTTGAGGGAGTGCTGGGTGCAGCAAGGGTGACAGATATCGTCCCTTCCGCCCTCCAAATTACCCCGCGCGGTAAGTCGTTCGCGGCCACAACGTGTAGTCAGCGACAGCGGCGAGATCCTGCCATTCGCCACAGTCAGCGAGAAGTTTCTGCTTACGTTGTTTCAAATCAGCTGTCGCGAACTCAGTCTCCCGGAGACTTCAGCCGTATCGGCGCTCGGTCTCCATCCTTTTCACCGGGAACTCTTCACCGTGGATCTCTCTTTGAATTCGCGGGACCTCCTGCTCTTCACTGTACAGACGAAATTATAGAGAGGACGTCATTTTGGGCGCAGTGGATATTGCGAAATCACAGCTCACGACGCATTAAAGAAATGCACTTTGATGCCAAGCGAACGACAATGACGCGCTAGTGCTGAGCCGCGCACGTCTAAATTCTATGAAATAATTGTAATAAGAAACAGAGTAGCTGCCAAAAAAGGTGAGACCCGGTCCAACGGTGAGTCGAGTCGTGGCCGTGGATGACGGTCGGAGACGTGCAATAGCTTGTGAATTATTAATAACCAAGAGCGGTTCACAGTCTGTCGTGTTCAGTGTGTAACCAGAGCGGCAGTTGGGGGTTTAAGGGAATTAAACACGGGCTTGGAGTAAACCATGGACGGCAGGGGATTACCATTCACCGGTAACAGCATAGCATAGCGGCAGAACGAGAGAGAGGGAGGGTGAAGAGAGAGACAGAAAGAGAGAGAGACGCCAAAGAGATAAGTGTAAGGAGTTTATCGTATGATTAAGATATTAAACTGTGAACTCCTGCAACCAATGATAAGTTAACTCATATGCAAACTACAGCGTTCGACAGTGGACTGACCATACACGTCGACACTGACTGACAGGATCCCTTCTTATTTAATAGTTCCCGTGGGAATACACTGAATAGCCATACATATAAACGATCGGTAGTAGAACAAAAGATGGCATGTGGTTATCATTACAACGTATAGTGAGCAGCCTAGATGAAGCACTGAAAAACGGTAAAGTAGAACTTGTGTGGAGCGAAAAGTAGCCTACATATTTCAGAGAGTGACTCTAAAAGTATCCTAAGCCATAGAACACTTTAAATTACGAATTTAAAGCATTCTACTTTGTAGTACGTTTTGCCCAGATTATGGTGTACCGAGTGTTTTCATAATCGATTTTTCTAAAGGGTGTGGGGCTGACCAGTTTAAAGTGATCAGCACAGGCAGGACTGGTTTTAAACAGGGGGCGCCCGATAAAATGTTTCTGCAACTGTAGACCGCTCGTTGGAAATGTGCTGTAAAACAAAAGATGCCATTGAAAACGCAGTCAAGTGCTGCTGTAATTTCAGAAATACTCGAAAGAGAACAAACCTTAGAAAAAAAGGTTAAACTCCTAGCAAATTAAGTGAAGTAGTATACGGTGCTGAAATGTATTGATAAATTGTGATGGACCTATTCATTGTGATATTTTACAAATCTATATAATTCAAATAAAGCCAAAAATGAATGTTCTCATGTGTCCTTTATGAGAGCAATATAAATCCGTATACGTGTCATGTATTAATCGTTTGGTTCCGGCCTTTAACAAGAAAGTAAAAGTGTAGTCTAACGTTTGGGCTTCTTAATAAAATACATGTACCAGAAGAATACATTCAGATACTACTTATTTAAAATCAGCAGCGTTTCAGTCCAAATTGTATCATTAATTAAGCAGGCTAAAAACAGAGGTGAAACTATAACCTACGTTAATGTAACGTTTTTGTCTTACCAATGAAGTCATAGCCTTTATTGAATTGTTCGCCGAGTAATTATCTCGTCTCCCTTAAGCTGTCTTGGCACATGCAAAGGTCATTTGCTTAGGTGAAACTGAAAAGTTCATGTCACCTGAGCCCCACTGTAAAACACCTCCCTTATACCATTAGAATAGACTATTCTAAAGTCACATTCAATATGACCCTGATCGTACATTATAACGTACACGAATTTAACAGTATACTCGCTTTCTTTGAACCAAACTTAATATACAAAATTATTTGGGGCTACACCAGAGAATAACACTAGCTACATCGAAGGTTCTTTTAAGAGGTAAACCGTACAACTTATTTGTTTGTCATCAAGGGGTTAGCTATATTGATATTCACACGAAATAATCTTTTGAAAATAAAATATACAAACCATTTAGCATTTATTTACACAGTTAAAATACACAGGTAAGATAGCCTAAAGACCATATTAGGTAATTCCATAATATTTAGGCTAGGCTTTGTTTATGATATAATAACAATTTATCAGTAAATGCATGCTATTGTTGTTTTAATAGTGAAATACTAGTTTTTTTTAATAGCCTGCTAGTTATATGGGGAAGAAATGCTTGGTGAAGGCCTGTTGTGTGGGAAAGATGGTGTTATAAGCAAATATTTGCAGATGTGGGACCTGTAGCGAACAGACTTGTGCTTAATTTCCAATTAATGCAAGCAACTACCTTTACGAGAAAATGAGACAATACTAGCAAATATATGTACACCAACACATTTTCAAATTAATTAGGACATAATTCCTTAAATTTGCCTATGTCGCAATAAGAAATTGAATTCCACACAAAATTGTGAACATATGAACAAAAAAATAATTGTTCGTTTCACCAAAGGTATTTGACTATGAACAGCGATAAACTAAAGAATAATGTATCAAATAAAGTAAAATGTAACATCACTCCCTATCTCGCTATAACATTATTTTGACGATGACAGATGAATTGGACGATCACTCTGGCTAGTTACTGCTTCTAACCTGTGGAGTATATTTAAATCCTTTTTGGACAACATTAAGCTATTCTTTTTTTCATAACACTACCTGCGCTTTATTTATAATACAGTATTCATAATATCAACTTGGGTATTTGTCATTTATAGGCATAGCCATTGTTATTTAAATGAAAAGTACAAAGCCATTTACAGTATTAAAGTAAAGCTTAATGTGCTGTCGTATTTAAATTATGTAAAATGTAAAAACAAAAACATCGAAAACGTTTAAAGTTGGCTTACCTTGTAACTGTCAAATTATTATTATGAATTAATTTATTACACTATAGACATATGGTGCTTTGTTCATTTGCATGTCTGTGCGCTACAGGTTAAGGTTTCGTTTTTCTTTCGTTCTTTCTTTTTTTCTCAAATATCGCTGTATGAATTTTCGTAGACTACAACATTATTTAGAGAAATAATAATGAAACAAAAAAAGACAACTGGTGTGGTCTTACATTTGCATTAAATTGCCCAGTTAAACAGGAATAAACTAATCAACGAAATTGTATAGATTTTTAGGTAAGTAGTCTGCATTTGAAAATAACTGGTTTATATTGAAAATAACTCGATCACAATTCAATTCCTTTAGGAAAAAAAAACAAAACTTTAATTGATTAGACTTATGAGCCCAAAAATACACAGTCTGTAAATAATTAGAGAAACACAGCCTGCCTGCAGCATTGTACATTAGAACCTACCTTTTTTTTGCGGTTGCAACGTGGAGAAGTGGCATCATTCAGGGTTTCAGAAATTAACGAAAGTGTGTCTTCCAACATATTAGGTCATCATAGACTGAGCATTTTCACCTTCAATATTTCTTCTCAGATTTAGCCTACTCTATAACCTAATTTTAACATTTGAAAAAACTTTAAAGGCACATATTAAAGAAGAACAATATCCATTTATTTTTCAACGGCTATCCACCTTAGTTTGCGTTTATGACCAGAATTATTTTAGAATATCATGAATGCGTTAGTTGTGTGGCAATAGCACTGTTTCATTTTTTTTAAATACACATTTTTTTACAGTACATGGGATGGCAGAGAAGATGAGGCCTGCTTAACCTTAAAAATAGCCTGTTACAAAATCTCTTGGGATGAAAGCCTTCTAACAGAATTACTCGGAGGTTTCATTAAGTTTCGGTTCATACCTTAGACCCTGTTGAAAATGTTTTGGTTTCTACGGATTAAGCCCTACTGAATCTTTCTTCCAATTTAATTAATCAGATACTAAAAGTATTGATTAGTCCCATACGATTTGATTGTTGTCATGACAGATTTTATGCAATGGCCTAATACAATTTATTAGCAAATTAGAATGTCTTCTTTGCTGTTGTGTGTGCATACCAATTCCCAAAAACTCGTTTCGTCTCATATTCTTCGCCATTCCAGAAAGACTAGGAGCGGCCAGGGCGGATGGCGCAATGGTCACTATAGCCACTTTAAAGTGTATTGCACTTAACATTCAAACGTATGCGCTTGCATGTCCAAATAGGCAGATACAGGAGAACATAGAAGAAACAGACTTAAACGGTTGCGTACCCTACGCATTAAATTCAGCATATTAAATATATAAACTATTTAAAATAGATAATGGTGGCCATTAAGGAGAACCCGCTACGATGCACATATCAAATCTCAAAAAGAAGCCTTTAATTTTGATATTACGAAGAGAAGTTTAATCTACAAATTTAATCTGCATAAGGTCTGCTTCAGTTAGGGCCTAAAGCCTGCGCGCAGAGGGCGTTGTTTGTGCAGTCTATACCGAATTTGCTATAGGCCTACCGAGCTACTTGGCTTACGTTTCACCTCCACTTACCCGCCTTCAATTTAGCGAACCTACTCTAAAACAGTCTGGGCTGAAAAGAGAACCGTGAACCGGGATTCAGCTAAGCAACGAGACGGTCAGGAATGCTGACCTTGGCGAGCACACGGGGCCAATGGATGAGATGGCGCGCCGCTCGAATCCCGAACCGAAGACTTTCCTTCACCTAAACATTCGAAACAAATGTACTGCGTACCGTGCAGGGCCGTTATTACATGCGTCTTCTTGCTGCCAAAAATACGGTGGCTGGCAAGCAAAATGACATATTTCAGAATATGATGCCCAGCCAGAAGAAAAAACAACTTTGCTTAAGAAGAAATCCTGTTTTACCACAAGAAGTACGTAACATTAATCTTAAACTGAAAGCCGTGGCCTAATTGAATTTTCAAAGTGGCTTTCATGTTAAAGGTAGGTTATAACCTACATTTCAGTGTCCCAAGACACTATACAGTTAATTTGGCAACCGCTGAGTAAGCTTTGAAACCACCCTGAAAATTGTAATCAAACGTAGCACGATAAGACGCGGCGAGATCAGTGGCCTGGCTTAAGAATCACTTAACTACATCTGGTTAAGCTTCACTGAATTTAATAATCTTTTTTTATACACCTGTAAGTTAATAGTGGTGCCTAACATGTTCAACCACTATAACGTAACTCAAAGCTTAATCAGTGCATGGCTAAGGCAGCATGGAAAAAGATATATGGCCACAATGCTGTAACAAAGATATAAGTCCCAACCACGCCAGGTAGAACGTTCCCGGACATCGATGAGTTAAACAACAGAGACCAGCGTTATGATTGGTCAACTGTAGCATGGCTCCATCGGGATTGGAGCAAAGTGTGGCTATCCCACCTTATCAGGCTCGCGCACAGCACTGCTGCAGGAGAACGAGTCTCCGGAGAGCACGCCTGCGAGCAGTCAGCTTATCTTACACCAGCAAGAAGGGTTTATACGTCTGATTAAGTGTGTGTGTGTGTGTGTGTGTGTGTGACTAAGAAAGAGGAAATCATAGATGGACAGAAGGGTGTATGCTTGAGTTGGTGAATGAGTGAGTGAATGAATGGGTCAGTAAGAGAGAAAGTGTGAGAGTGAGAGCTGTGTATGCTGATCAGTTTATTTTGTATTTTATGTCCTAAATTGTCCATCTTGGATTAGTAAAATGCATTATCTATATGGGTCTGGTGTGCGCATTTGTGTTTATTTAAATGTATCTACATATTGACCTATACTTTTATAATAAGGTGCTAAATAAACTTGACTGAATAGAGCATTGCGAGCATTGCTCACTGAAACCAGTTTCAGCTTACTGTTCTCAATGCTTATATATGAGCACAATAACAAAGGCCATGAATAGCACGTCTACTACACAGACAATAACTGTTCATTTAAAAAAATGTTCACCTGATTTGGTTTATGAGAAATATTTCCATTGTGGGTGAAGTGATTTGTCCAAAAACAAAATGCATTATATGTTGAAACAACATTTACTAAAATATTTTTAAGCATGACCTCTGATGCATATAAAGATAAAGATTTTATAAAATTTCAGATCAAATGTCTGAATGTAGGGAATGTATGTGCGTGTAACGATGCATGTGCATGTGTGACGCTGCAGCAGTGCTGAGGCTGGGTAAGATCCAGGCGGGTGTGGGGAGGATGTGAGGCTTAAGGGGCTGGGGGAGCAGGGGGAGCAGGGGGAGCAGGGTTGTCCTCCCCTGGAGAGACAGAGAGGAGGCCTGCTGTAATCTGCTTTCCTGGCTCCCCATGAAAGAAAGAGAGAAGAGGACACACCAGAGACTGGCCCCGTCAGATCCACCACTCCCCCAACTCTAGCCACCCTCATCTGGTAGCTCTCGTTACCGTTCTCCCTTTTCCTCCATCCTCACACACAGGTCTGTCCCACTCTGCCCATCTCGGCCTAATCTGGTGTTCAGCCTTTACTTCTCTTTTTTCTACCTCGTCCATCCTTTCTTTCATTGTTTCAATTCCACTTCTTTCTTTCTCTCTCCCCTCCCTCTCTTCTTCATTTCCTCATTCCTTTTCAACCTCTTAGATTTGACCACATTCTTAATATTTATCTACTTTTTTCCTCAAACACTCTATCCATAATGAATCCATCACCAAGACCATGCTACCTTCTCTGGTTCTGTGTTATCCACAAGTTGCCAGGCCTCTGTTCTCTCCAGTTCTCTAGGGCCTACAACATTACCACCATCATATCCATACATTACATTCAAATCCTTTTCTTTTTTCCATGGACACATCCTCATCTGAATGAGCACTTTACCAGCATCTAATCTGTGCCTCGAGCCTCATTCATTGACAGACCATTTTGTCAGTAAATGTGAGAACCATAAATTGAATTACTCAAAAAGCTGCCTTTGTGAATGAAGATTTTGGTTCAGATTCAGACATTTTATGTCGCTTTGATGATCTTCCAAATACCTAGTGCTCTGGAATAATCACAACATTTTATAGGACCATCACTCTTTTTCTATTGCCTCTCCCACTCTCTCTTTCTCTCCATGTCAGTTTCCTGTGCTCTTTCACACCTCAAAGATGAGAGTCTTGTTTGGTGGAACCAGGCCATGGGCTCTGGTCTGCTGCTTGGTCTATTCTCCCCCTCTCTCTCTCTCTCTCTCTCTAACACACTAGCTTTCATTCCCTCTTCCCCACCCCACAACCTCCACTCTGTCAAGGGGAGGGGCTTCCTTGGCAGTTCCAGGCTCTGTTTGGTAGAGTGGATCCAAGTGAACATGAATATTCATGAGTCAGCTCCCTCCCCTTCCCTAATGCCACGGCAACACTTGGTAGGAGCACATGGCGGGACAGCTGTTGCAGGCCATGCCAGGCATCTGTGCACAGAAAGAGTGAGATAGAGGGTGTACAAGAGAGAGAATGAGAAGACAGTGGGATGGGCATGTGAGAGGAAGCACTGATGGACAGATGGATAGATGGACAGATCAGGAGAGGGCAATGTTAAGGTGACTCTGAGCTCCAATCAGGGTTACATAGTGCAGAGTAAGAAGGGAGCCAGTGAACTTATGCTGGTAAAGATAGAAGAATGAGGTCAAAGTCATAGGAGCAGATAGTGTGACACCGGAGATGCCAACCAGAGATAAAATAAGCATGAGGCGTATCCCAAAAGCACCATAAATGTTTCTCACCATAGCCATGAGGCTGCATCTTGCTTTTATGAGTGTTCAGTTCAGTTTACAAGGCTTGTTTCTACCACATTAGAAGTAGGGTTAGCAGACCCAGGCCATCTTCAAATGGAAAGTGGAAACTGCACTAGTAAGCCATTCCCCTAGCAAACAACACCCTGTCCTCACAGCTCTCTGTGTTGAACAGTTCCAGCTCTTGCATACAACCCATGCACCTTTCCCCAGACCTGCTCGCAAACTCAGGGGGCTCAGTTTTAGTTAGCCACACACGCGCGCCCATAACACCGGCATCTGTGCTGTCCTACATAGGCTCTCATCCAGCAGACTGTGTGGCAGTGCCCAGGGGGCTTGAAACATGTCAGCTCCCCTGATAAAACACTGCATGCAGAGCTTGTTCTCAGATCCCCTCCCCCCCATCTGAGGGACAACTGGAGTTAGGCTCTGCCCCATGTGTCTCTTCCCCTAATTAATTAGGCTTAATTGAAAAGAGATAGTGTCACAAAACTGTTCATGTATTACATGGTTAATATATGACAAACTGTTTAAAATATTAACATTAAGCCTCTGGTAGCTAATGGCTGATAAAATGTGTGCATGTGTTCAACTTTGTTTATGTTGTATACATTTAAAGTAACTGCCAATAAAGAGAATAGGTGAAAGAACCCCAAAACCTATTAAAACCCAATCCAAAATACAATCACTATTATTTTGATGGAAAACAACAGTTTAACTAACTTTAACTAAAAAGCTCATGTTTAAGTAGGCCTAAGTCTGAAAAAAACAAGAAATTATAAGGTATTGACTTATTATCTGTAGTGATGCGCAAACTATTTAGCACATCAAACATGTGGAAGCAAAATGGGCCTCTTCAAGATGAACAAGTAAGGCCATTTGCTGGTTCAGAGAGGACCTTAGAAAGGAATTTAACATACAGGTAAGCAACGTCTGTGTAATGGCTTCAGCTGTTTCACAGTGTCTTATATCATTAATCATGACCACTCGAGCAATCAGGGAAAGCCAGCAGCAAATCTGAGCCTTAACTACACATGAGAATACAATTATTACCGTACACCACAACTCTCCACAGAGACACTGCCATCAAAGCTATTGCAGGCAGGCAATTCTGTGTTCAATCAGTTCGAAATGCGAGGTATGGAGGGATAGAAAAAGAGGGAAAGGAAGGGAGAGAGAGGAAGAGCAGTCATACCATCAGCCACGACCTGGCAGAGAAGTCGTAACACAGCTGCCACCTGAGCCCTGGGTCAGCCTGTCTGTTCACTGCCATTCCTGTGCTTTCCCGCCAAAAAAAATAGGAAGGAGGAAAAAAACCCCAACAACAGCAACAACAAGGATCCTCTTCTTTGGATGGCAGAAAATTAATAAATAAAAGGAAAAAACACGCAGCAAACACCAATCAGAAGGACTGCACTAGCAGGATGCGAGCATGCCTGTGTTTGCATGTGTGAGTGTGTTAGATGTGTGTGTATGTGTGTGAGAGAGAGAGCGAGAGAGAGAGAGAGAGATGGAAAGAGGACATTGACACAGAAAAATGCCAAGATGTGCTATCCAAGCAGCTGCAGCCATCCAGAGCCTCTCCAAGCAGGCTGCCATGTCCAGGCTTACAGACATACCAGCCCTGTGCAGCCAACCCACGCAGGGCTCTGGGTGTGATGCGAGTTTTTCTGTCGACATCAAAATATTTACTTTGAGGGGTGCATTTGCAGTTGAGAATGCAATACTGCTGATGTGCTGATATATAAATGTGTGTATGAGTGAGTGTGTGTTTCCTGGAGGGAAAGAGGGAGAGAAAAAGGCCACTGGGCAGAGGGAAATTACTGTTCTGTTCTTGTACATTCACTACAACTTTTCAGGAAAAATGAGGAAAAACATTTTATATTAAGAGCTGAAAAATGAACCTCTACTCAAGAAATTTGTTTCAGGTACCACTGAGCACACTGGTACCATTGGTAAATAAACTGACAAATGATAAATAATCTGTTGTCAATTTTATTGTTCCTAGCTTGGTTAATTCTTTTTAATTTTTTAATGAATTCCTCATTTGTGCCAGTAACATCCATGCATTCAGCCATTACACATTATATATCAGCAATGTATTTTTATATTCAATGAACATGTTGGTATTTCAGGCAAAACCACTAATG
This sequence comes from Electrophorus electricus, assembly GCF_041902795.1. Lineage (NCBI taxonomy): Eukaryota > Metazoa > Chordata > Actinopteri > Gymnotiformes > Gymnotidae > Electrophorus > Electrophorus electricus. Next base: position 31,102,098 of record NC_137499.1, read on the forward strand.
GCTGCTATTTCTAAATGATTTGAGAACAAACTTTCAGGCAGAACAGGTAAACTGCAGAGAAATCTCCACAACTCCATTTTCTGATGTGGTATCAATAAACAAACACAAAACACCAAATTTACTATCACACATACACACCATCCAATTTATTATCAAACCTAATTAACTAGAAACACCTTGTAGGTGTGGAGTATTCTGTTGTATATGTTACTATGCACAATTTACATTTGCCATCTTTCAACTTGATGTCACCAGTTTCGTTCTGACTACTGGATAACTGTTGGTAGGGGACTGTTGGGTGGCAGACAGCTCTCACGCCAGAAGAGGCATTCACATGTGGAAACATTGCAGGCTACAGTCTCTCCAGTGCTACATCCACCATCATGTCTTTGACACTGCAGGATACAGTCACACCAGTGCTACACCCACTCTTGTGTCTTTGTCACTGCAGGGAACAGTCACACCAGTGCTACACCCACTCTTGTGTCTTTGTCACTGCAGGGAACAGTCACACCAGTGCTACACCCACTCTTGTGTCTTTGTCACTGCTGTGTTGAGAGTGGGCTGCCATCTAAATATGTTTGGTCAATTGTCCACTGGAGATGAACAGTAATGCCACAGGATGCCTAACAAATTACACATTTTAAGAGATGAGTTACACTGAGTAATTGTACACCTAAAAAATGTACCTAAAAGGGTTGCATATCCAAGAAAGCATGTAGTGAGTGAAGGTGCGATGTGTTTCAAATAAGGTGAGAATGTAAAAACTATTAATGAGTGTGAAATTTAAAGCAAGAATAAATATAGCCTAAGCACAGCTATATTTAAACTGATGCCAGACGTACTAACCCAAGTGGTGTGCGCGCGCACACACACACACACACACACACACACACACACACACACACACACACACACCTTGAATATATCCTTTTCTACAACTAGAGTGACAGGTTGTCTTCCAAGGTCAGTTCACGAACACCTGTTGCTCAGAATGTTCAGAAACTGGCCGTGGAAAAAATATTCATGGTAATTCCAAGAATCTTACAAAGTCTTCAGTTGTGCTCAAGAACAAGGCAGAGGATTCTCTGCTGTGCGCCAACTCATGCCTACTGCTGTCCATGTTCACCAATGACTAATGGGCAGAGTGCTGAGGCTGGGAAATGCCTGTCCACTGATGGCCTTGCACGTGAGTGGAGCCAGTGAGGGCTCCCACGCAGTCCTGTGAGGGACGTGGGGGGAGATGCGGCGGGTGTGGGCGATGGGCCCCCGGGGGTCAGATGAGCGGTAATTATAAGCATGGTTCCAGGGCGATGGCTGACACTGTCCAGTCTGTGTTTGGCACAGCTCCCCAGTGTAAGGGAATTAAAACGCGCTAGACAACCCCCCCCCCCACGGCCTGGGATGTGTTTGGAGCTGGCACTGAGCTGCCGTGGCCTCAGAGAGGGCCCTTAACAGAGGGAAGTGCCTCAATGCCTAGATGACCCAGGGTAATATGGAAATCAACGGGTGAAGGGGGGCCGGGAGGACTGCAGACTGGAGACTCTTCAGTATACCATTTACACACGCACACATACACACACACACACACACACACACACACACACACACGAAACTCACTTAGACTAGGCCTGCCCAGTGTTAATTCCTGCCAATAATTAATGAGCGCTAGCTACTCAAGAGCCTTCCCACCCTGCTAACAAATGTACCATTAAAAAAAGAAGAGTTAATGGACTTCACATACATGTTCTCTCCTAAGACTGAGGCATGCTTAGCACCTACAGTAAGACCTTGATGTTCGAGAAGCTGAACAGATGTACAGTCTAACAGGTGTAGAGACAGTGGTATGATGTGGAGAAGCAGTCTTATGGCCACTGATGGACAGTAGCAGAGATGGTGGAAGATGATCAGCATTGCATCCTAGCTTTCACTGCAAAACACCATCAATTTTTCCATTTCTGCTGAAGTGCCCACCATGTGTCTCGGCTCCATTTAGAGCCAGGTTAAATTTGTGAGTTGAAACATGAGATACTAAAATCCTTGACTTTATCTGCTCTGCTGGCCAGTCTCTAAAACTCTCTACTGGCCTGTTTTGTGTACCCACTGGTTTCACTTATTAAGTTTCAAAGGTTTCTGGGCAACGTGGGTTATTCAAAGGGGGAAAAAAAAAGTTACTAGGCATTTTTTTGGCACACCATTGCTCGTTTCTTGCCCAGGACGAGAAGGTTACCATGGCATCGTTGGGCACCTCATAAAGCAAATCATTGTTGGGGGTTGGTGTGTGTGTATGCGCGTGTGTGTGAGTGCCACACTAAATGCCCAAATGCCATGCCAGCATCCTCCAAATACTAAAGGGCACTTGGTGACGCCAGCTTGGTTTTCATACACACCGTCTCCCTGCTTCTTTCTTTCTCACGCAAATTTTTCATCTGCCCGTCTATCGGGCTTCTCCAAAAATGTCACTGGGTGCCCCTCTCACCTGTCAAACTGCAGAGGCCTATCATTAAACTCACTTGATTGAGCCCTGGTTATGCTATTAACAATATCAACACGTTCACATATGTGAGAGAAATCAAGCAGAAAATGTAATCCAGGCTGGGAGGTACAGAACCCTGCTGCAAGGGGGAGAGTTGCTTGGAGAGTTTTAATAGCTCTGATCTATTGGGGACTTTTTAAAATTCGGTTCTGTTGCCAAATAAGCCTCATGCATCCTATCTGATGAATTCAGGTACTATATCAGAATACTTTATACACAGACAGAACAGTAGTTAGTTGTTTGGATAACTCGCATAATAATAATAATAATAATAATAATAACTACAAACATAAAAAAGAAGTGATCATAAATGTATATTTTCTATAAACCTAAATTCAGGTGTAGTGTCACCCTAAAATAATCTGAGTTAAAAAGTATACTGCCATACTAACTAATATATTACATACATACATACATACAGACATACAGACATACATACAGACACACACACACAGGTTATATATACTACAAATATCAGCTTTTCTCACAAAAACCCAGGAAATGTCTTCCACTACTCATTAATAAAAAATAAAACACTTCAGCCAGAAATATATGCTCCAGCTTTTGGGGGGTTTTTGCGGTTTTTTTGGTTTTTTTTACTGATTTTTATATTATGCTACTTTTCACTGTTTTTAAAAAAACATTATACTACTTTTGTATTGATTTCTTCATTATTTACTTTCTTTTACAATTGTATTATATTATACCCTTAATAATTCCTTGAATATTAGCAGCAGCATGGAAACCCTTGTATTCTGTGTATGCGGTACAGAAGACCAGATGTTTTAGTTTCTCAACTGCTGTTCTGAATTTCATCCAACGTTTAGGAAAGCTTGACTAAATCCACTCCTTTACTGTTACAGTTTTAGGGTAACTTACAAACTAGTTTGATTACAAACTATTGTACCTGAACCACGGTTTTGAAACTGGGGCCTGAACCACAAAACCGAAAGTCACAATATAACGCAAACGCTTGCACACCACCCAGTGTAGTATGACTAGGCTGAAAAACGCTGAAGATTAGATTTGTAGTAGGTCTACCCGTTGCAGTCTAATGTTAGACACAATTACTCCAAAGTCTGCGGGACAACGTAAAGCAAGGAAAACCGATGTTAGATCCAGTGACTCCTGAAATGTAATACAACGTTGCATTTAAAACCACATACTGAGAGCAATTAGTAAATAAATACATAATAGAACATAAAGAAAATAAGTAGGTTTAGAGTTCATTTATAAGGTATTCATATTAATTTGTCGGCTGTACATTTTTCATACTAGTGGTTTGTTGTCCTTTAGTTGCGGGAGATATTAGTCTATTCTATTTAATCATTTAGAAGTAAACATGTTTTCGTCTGGCCAACAAATTGATACTGATAAAAGAAGAAGTTATTTCACAATAGGCACAATCAAGAAATAATATTGTATCTTTTGTCCAAAGAGAGAAATATTTTCCATGTCTCCTGGCCTGACTATTAGCGAAGAAAGCACAGATTTGATTTTGAGACCTTGGTTGTTACAAATAATGCCATATCACGAGTTAGGGGAATGCGGAAACAATTTGTCGCTTACCCCAAATATCTGCGCGGGCAGAGCTAAAGTTTCTATTTTTGTACACTGTAGATGCAATGCTAGTGTAATGTAACGTCGGATAGATGTGAGTTTATTTGGTGCGCGACGATGGACCACGGACAATACTAGTCTGTCTCAGGTGTGATGAGACACTTTTAAAAGGAAATGAATACTCTATCGCCCTCTGCTGGCTGTCTGTTCACAATAACCGGAATGATGCCTCTCTTTACACTGTGATTATAAAACAATAAGAAGTAAACGAAAACCCCATATCTCAATATTTCATCTCATAGCTCATATTTTGGTTTACTTTATAATGGCAAAATCAGTGGCTTATTCTTGAAATCATCCAACATTGGACCTATAGACTATGTATAACCCTCTGCTTCCCCGTGTCTTAAAGAATTAAACCATTATTTGAACAGACCTTTAAACCACCGTTTGCAAAATTAGATCATGGTCTATTTGACACGAGACAAATATCACATTCCACCTTAAAATACAGTTCTGCTCCGCTCCATGTGCAACGCAGTTTGCATCTGGCCAGAGAATTGGACTACCTTTCAGGCACGTGAATAACAACACACAAAACACATTTACATCATCTCTACTAACAGAGTACAGGGAGTACAGGGACAGCAAAAAGACTGAAAGACACTCTTGGGACCAAAAGGACGAACAAAGGAAGGTAGGCAAGAAGGCTCGCTAATACAAAGACTCATACACTCAGGCGCTGCAGACAGCTGGGTTGTGATAGAGTGCACTGAGGCCTATATACTACATATGAACTATTGGTCAGTAACGCGAAACACAGCCTCCCTGTATCTGCGTTCATGTCAGCAAAACCAAGCAGAGCCGAAAGCATGTTTTAAGTCCCATAAGATGGGATATCTAATTAGTGTGAGCGCCGGCAAAAGAATATGGGTTTTAGTGGGTTAAACCTGAGATTTTTTTCTGTCTTGGCACAAGGAGGCATCGCCTGTTTTATACATGTGGAAAACAGCTCCAAACAGATTTTAGAGCGAGACAGGTGCCAGCATAACCATCTGCTTTGAGTTTCACCCCTCCTTTCCGTTCTCTCGGACTCACATAGGTCCGTATACACCCCCACCATCACCAGTCCTGCCTGTTCCGAAGACACCCCTGTTCTCTCTCCTCCTATCCAGGCGTAGCGTAAACTCTCCCGTCGCCTTAGACGCGTTTTAAGGCACCTGGTTGAATTCGGGTCGAAATAAATCAGCCCAATACACATTTGTGCAAATGCAGTGTGACACAAGCTCTCACAATTTTGCCTGAATACACGGTTTTACACTCACTATCATTATCAGGAAAAAATGAAGCCTTAGACTATTAAGCTACCACTAAAATGATCATATACGAAGTGTAACGTTACGAACTGAATAAACTAAGCAGAAAATTAAAACCTGCTGAAGAATTAAATGATCAGCAAAAGGGTGAGATCAACTCTAAAAGTCAAACACTTTGCAGGGCAGAAGAAAGCTGCTGAGTGGGTGTGCGCTGTCCTGAAATGAACCGAAAGCTGCCTCCCATCAGCGGAAAGCAGTTCCATAAATCACCTATGGAAGTATATGGGCCGTATTGTAGCCAGCGCTCTCCACGGAGCCGCGGGACTTCAGCCCAAACACAGGAAACCAAAAAGACTCAAACTTTATGTTCCATACTTCTTCTTTTAGCTTTGCCCACCGCTTCGCGCAGGGTGAAGCGAGGACCAATCAAACACAATAAGGCCGTGCTCAAACAAAAAAGACACTATTTTCTCCATGGGAATTCGGCATACGGTACGCATTCCAAGACCGTGAGTTCAATGCGAAGCCTGAACTCGAAAATATTTTTCATCAAAATAACCATTTTCCGGGCAAGGTTTCGAATATGTTTTCATTTAGACGAACCGGCATTATACGCAAACCTACCTAACTTAAGGTGACAAGCCTCATTTCGTGTATGGCGCCTGCGTTTATTAGCTTTATTATACCATCATGAGCGTCTATTTTTATTGGCACACGCTGTTAGTTAATGAGCCCATTTACACTTAAGGTGAGTTCTCAACGTGGAGAGGGAAACGCAAACAAGCAGGTGACAAACTGTTCGGGAAGAAATGGAAAATCTTCTATCGCGTCTCTGCGTTTGACAGTGTAGGCCAATGGATCAGGTGCCAAATCCGAGCTGACCAGCGGGGTTTTTAAAAGATCGCAAAGGAAAAGACTAGAGCTTCGCAGGTGTTCCTTTTAAAGACGATCCGTGCGCCAGACAATTTTGGCACAGCTTGTCGAGCTCTAGGTGGCATTTGTCTAGTTTGTTTACGTCTTCTCTTTTCAAGGCTTACTTTTTCTCCTTTAGGCCTACAACAATCACCTTTTCAGGCTATAAACATAAGACCGTTTCCAGTAAAGTAGCCTATTTAAGTTTTTTGTAGAATCCTGACAGATTTGGACCAGGGCATGAGTAGCATTTAACGTTATCATGAATGTAAACGTTCATGAATGTAGTAAAAAGTGTTCCAAAAATTTATATTTGTCACAATGTCAATACGTACATGTACCATTGCCAAACCAGGAACGAGTTCAAATAATGCTTCTGGCTATTGCTTAAGTACTATTAGAGGGGAACGATGTGACCTGAATACGGTGGTGTTATGTTGCAAGTTCTTTGCCGTGAGAAGCTTTTTTGTACCTGTTTCACGGTACTGTTTATGTCACCAGCCGAGCCTTCAGTTAATTAACTGGGCAGCGTGGTCATCACTAACTCTGTCAATAAATTAAGATCAGCGTGTTTGTCCGGTCCTGTGTTTAATTTACATCAGCCCGTGTGCCGTATCCAATACGTCATCTTTGAGTGCCTATTGATTTCATGTGATAAAACCACCTAGAGGGGCTGCCTGCCCGCCCCTCAACATTATCTCATTACATCGCCGTTGTAATCTATCCTGAAGCACAGCATCAGACAAAGAGCGCTTTGTGTTGAAGTGGTTATGCACACATGGCGCCGAGCCGCAGCACACCTTAGCAGTTCTGACCACATTAAATTGTTTATATATATATGAAGATCCCAGGAAGTAACTATGCAGTGTACACGCAAGGTTTTCAGAGAAACAGGACTTTTCCGACAGTTCCTTCATTAGCAAAGTTCCTTCACAAGCAAAGGTGCCTCAAAATTCTTCTTTATATATATATATATATATATATATATATGTGTGTGTGTGTGTGTGTGTGTGTGTGTGTGTGTGTGTGTGTGTGTGTACATGTATGTATGTGAACACTACTTACTTCAGAGCAGAGGATTGTGCCTTTGTATTAAGGCTTAGGGTTTTAAACACAAACACTGCCAATCCTTGTCTGACTTAGGTGTATTGTTCTCATTAAAAACAGTGCATGATGCACAGAGGACTCTGAGAAGGACCGTCAAAGGGGTTCAGCACAATATGGCGCCTTGGATCTCCTGAAGGCTACCTGAACATAGTGCATGCTCAATATTCAGTAAATCGCCTCATTCGGAATGACGCAAAGCGAGACGGGTGGGGGTGGGGGGTCTGGCGCTGGCCATCTGTCTGTAGTGAGACGTGGGAGAGGAGGGGAAAAATCTGGAAAAGGCATGACAAGAACCATAGCAACACCAGTGAAGACCTAAAGCTTGTGACTGGCACTTTGTCTCAGTCTCAGTGAACATAGTGCTTGCACCACCTTTTCATCTTTTCATCCCCTCCAACTGATAAAGAAAAGTAAGTAAAGTTAACTGGTTTCAGATTAGCTCTGAAAGTACCAAATAAAAATTCATATATACATATATGATTTGAAAGAGCCTATTCCGGGTCAGCACAAAGGGGGGCTTTCACAGAGACTCCCGGTCCACTACAGTTTGTGGATTACCAATTAGCTCCGAGGTATGCTTGCGAATTTGCTCGTTTGCTCGTTTGAGGTGCGGAAGACCCAGTGCCGTGCTGGCAGTGTCCATGCCCGCGTGGTCCACCGATAGAAACGCCAAGCGGCTTGCGGTAACAGTGGGCGACAAGGGCACCTTGGGCTTGCAGATGTTCAGGCCAATGACAGATGGCTGTGGCTGTGGCACAGGGAGCGGCGGGCCGGCGTCTGCGCCAACCCTGTGCCACCTGCACCCCTCTGCCACTCCCCATCTCCATAATACCCTCCAGAATGGAGCCGATAGGATGTGCTGTGGTGAGCATGGCGTGTGTGTGTGTGTGTGTGTGTGTGTATACAAGTGTGTGTGCATGGGTGATGACTCAGCTCTGAGGGGCAAATGGGTTCAGTCCTGAAATGTTTCAGGCCCACTGGATTGTTCTAATATGAGTGGACACAAAATGAAGGGTGCAGCTTTGCTTTGTTGAATATAAGATGGATTACTCCATTATGAAGCCATTAAATGGAATCTCCCTAAATTTTCTCAACCCTGTCTGACCATAGTGATATCTCTCCTATACTATTTCTGCTATATTTATCTGGATTTATTTTGGGTGTAAGTACGTTTGAGATGTTATCACGTATTTGATTAGAGCTGATAATGCTTATGAACTAAAGGGATGTGCATAAAGGGAAACATTAGAGGCTTGTGGACTGATTTCTAGACCTCCAGAGAGCAGATACCCAGACAATGGTGACATTTGAATTCATTTATTGACCATTAACAGTATTTAACGCCTTTGGCAATGCAGTTGTTTTCGGCAAGCCGCTGTGCGTCTGATTGGCTGGCGAAGCCTGCCAAATTCCCAGCGGCTGGAGGCACGAGCAGCGAAGGGCGAGCACGGGGAGGCGCGTTAGCGAAATGTCAAACCACTCATTAATGTGGACACACACAGCCAGTGCTGCATGGGACAAAATCTCCTCGCAAAGGCAGAGAAAGCAAAGAAAACCTGCCAATATTAATGTCGAACAGATTACCAAATACTGATAGTAGATGTTTCAATGTCTTAAGTCAAAAAACACAGGGCTGGAGGTGACGTTACATTTTGCGATCTTACCAAAATGCCTTGTTACACCTTTAAACCTTTTTTTTAAAATCCAGTCTGAGGAGTAAAGAACCTACACACAGCAGAATGGAGTGGCCCGAGAGGGAGGCACATTGGCAGTAATTACCCCATCCATCTTAATGGAGACTGGTGAGCACCCTCTCACAGATCAGGCCTCACTAAGCCCAGCATTTTGATAAATCTCTGCTTAAATTAGCCACCCCAGGAGCCTAGGGCCTCCTTCACCCACTCGCTCTCCATTCATCATTTCATTAAGGAGTTAGGGAAAGGCTGGCTGGGCTCTTCTTGTCCACTGGGAAATTTTAGGCCATTCTTGAGAAGATGTAAGTAAATGTTCATTGTTCTACTGCTCACTATTCTGTAGTATTTTGTGGCTTCATTGAGTAATAATGACAAAACTCTCCAAATCTATCACAAATGCAAAGGCTTACAAATGTATTACACATTTTATGCGGTGGACAGTAGGATTGCTTGTGTTTTGTTATTGCATCAAAACAATATGGCTGGCCATGACAGATGGATGACAGATCAGCGATGGTGGCTTAAAAGATGCTTCCACAAACATTAAACAAATTTTGAAGACAGCATTGGTTTGAATGGCTTTTTGCAGTTGTAGGCAATCAATTCTCTGTTCAGCAAAGCCCACAGTGACTTAGAACGTTACTGTCTGACTGGTATAATAGTGCTTTTTTCCACTGCCCTCTTTTTTGTCCATAAACATCCATTCAGCTTCTAAGCTCTAAATCCAGTTTCCCAAAAGTAAGTAAAACATCATTGTAAGATAGAAAAGGAGGTATGCCATTGAAATGACATTAGCACTTCAAGCATTTGCTACTGAAATTTGATATTGAAAATGTAACCTTTACTGAGTGTGACATCTTGTACTACAGGCAGCAGAAAACATTTTTGATTTGTGAATGGGAGGGTGTTTTCTGCTGTTTTCTAGCTGTTACTATCCTCACCCAGCTTCCAAAGGACTCTGTTTCTTGTTTGATTAAGTGAGGGGACAGCAAATGCTTATTGTAGAAAACTTGTAACACTTTTGCAAGCTGCATTTGTGACATATTTTAAAATAGCTTACATTTATGTTTACAGCACTTAACAGACACTAAAAGAGCAACTTACAAAAGAGCCTTGGAAAGCCAGTCATGCTGAATAATGTGAACAGCACAAAGTACTATTTGGGTAATTTTTCATATTTAAGATATACCTCTCCCCTGTAGAGATCCAGAGAACATTGTAAAAAAAAAAGTATGATACTAAGCTATACTGTTACATTTATCACTTAGCTTTTCAATAAAATATACAGAAATATAATAAAACAGCATGGCAGTGGCTTCATATCAAGTGACATGGAGAGGATCCTCATCAGATCCTTGTGGCCTTTCTTACAAAGATCAGTGCATGGACATCTTTCCATCTACACTCACTTTGTAGGAGTGCTAATGTCCTCACACATCTTAAACTACCAATGCTTTGCTGATGATGCTCAACTCATTCTCTCCTTCACTCCCTCAGACACTCACCATCTCACCTCAGATTTTGGCATGCCTATTTGACATCTGATCATGGTTGATTGCACATCATCTAAATCTAAATCCCACAAAACAGGGTTGTTGCATATCCTGATGATACCTTCCTGCATCAAGTGCTGGTGACTTGCCTTGAGAATTTTCTGATGATATCATCTAAAAAGGCAAAAAACTGGATGTTGTCCTGGACAACCAGCTATCATTCTCTGTCCATATTACTATAGCATGACCTGTACATGTAGGTTTCTCTTTTACAACATCAAGGGGGCTTAGCCCTTTCTTTCCAGAGATGTCGCTCAGTTGCTTGTCCAGTAACTCATCATCTGACTGAACTTCTATAACTGGCTTTTGGCAGGACTCTGTGTGCATGCTACTAGACCCTTGCAGCTAATCCAGAATACAGCTGTATGACTCATATTCAATCTTCCAAACTTCACACACACCACTCCACTGGCTTCTTATAGTCACCCAAATCAGATTTAAACCCATGATGCCAAGAAAGCCGAATATGGACCTTCCCCCTCCTGCATGAAAACACCCCACACAGTATCTTGCACCCTTCATGCCTCAAGTACAGTTTGTCATGTACCACCACCCCTCAAGTTGCAGGGAAAACACACCTCAAGACTTTTTTTCTGAATTAGCACCAGGTGGACTTTCACTATCTATTAAACTTTCACTATCTATTAAAAAGATGTATGTATTTTGTATGTATTTTGTGATCTCTGACAGGGTTCAGGCTTAATGTATCCTCATAAAGATTCTCACCTCATAAAGATTTTTTTTTCATAGACACACCAAAATACTTTTGTAAGATCCTCTGGACAAGAGAGAATGCTAAATGCTGTAAATGTAAATGTAAATATAATAACACCTAGCTCAAAACTAACCAAATTGGATAGCTCTGGGCATAATCTTAATATTCCAGTGAGCATGCTTCATTAACTCCTTGCCGTCAAAGACAGGCCGCCTGCTAAATTTGCAGAGCAAAATTTTGTGGTGAACCTGCCCATTCTGAACTTTCAGCAATAGATACACTTCATTCACAAGTGCTGATGGAATAGTATGTATTTATATTTCTATCAGGATAAAAATGTAAGTATATGCTTAGACCCAAATTTCACTGTAAAGAGAGGAAATTTAACATTTCTACAAATTTTAATGTAAATTAACCTAGCATAGCACCCACATTAAGTAAAGCTTATGTAAGCTTTATTGACATTTGGACCAGCTATGGAGAAATTTTGCAGAGGTTATCCATTTACTGAACTTTGGAATGGTATTCACAGGACACACTTTGTATATGTACAATTTTTGCCTAGGAAGGTTAACGGAATTAGAAATAAAACACAATTTATGGATCCATGTGGATTTGAACATTGTAAGATGCCAGATCTGAAAATAAAACGAGATTCTTGTATAACAGTTGCAGACTTCAGAGATACGAGCTGCTTGCTAAGCCTTATGTTGTGGACCTCTAAATGACATGAGCATCTTAGTAGGTGTACGCTGCTCACATGCATGTTAATTCAGATACTTGTACATATTAATTTCTGCTGATTCTCCTTCTACCCATTTAGTAATTTTTCTACTAAGAATCTGAGTGTTGCTGCTCTTGCTTTTGTTACTGTTCTATACTTTTGAATCATTTTAAGTGATCCCATTTTCAGAAGACTGCTGTAAATGTAGCATCAGCTCCATTTGTGCACCCAGCCCATCCTCTGCTGCACTACTGCTTCAAGACTATGAACATTAAATTAGATAAATGATGGCTGGCCTGCATGCTAAATGTAAATAGTAGTTGCCTGAGTTGTGGTGGAAAAATGAAGAAAAAAATTAAGTAAAATGGAGCCAAAGTATGCAGGAGCCATGATTGTGTGTGTGTGTGTGTTAATCGGGTTAAATCATATCACTTCTTCCGCAGGGAACAGTAAATTAAATGGCAAGTATGGGAGCCGGTGTCCCAGCCTCACATTTAATGCTGTTTTAGCTGCAAAGCAAGCAGAAATAAAAGCCTTCTCCAGAGCCCTCCCAGCCCTGCTAAGCTCTCTCCATCTTTCCATCTTTCTCTTCCTCCTCTGTCTCCTGTGGTGACAGAAACACATCACTAACTACAGCGCCATGTGGTACATCCATTACTGTAAACCACTTCACCACTCCCTACTGAATGCCCCCTTCTCCCCCCCACAAAAACATAATTTTTGCCTGTGGTTTTCAATTGGGCTCCTTCCCCATCGAACATTACTACGTGGGAGGTGTGCTGTTTAAACACAGCCATTCAGAAGTGCCATATCTCTGGAGTGACTTCCTTATCTCTCTGAAGGTCAATACCACAGCACTTTGACTGGATCTGAGATATTGACCTTTTCAATCTTTTTTTTTAAACTGGAAGAACAGTTAGAGGTGGTTGTTACTGTAAAGAGTATTCTGGGAGTATGGTTATTAGAAGCTCTTTACAATCTACATTGGCTAAGCCCCAGATGTGAATAGGCTATCTTCCAACATAATACCCCCTTCCCTTGTGAGATTGATGGTTTTTCTGTAGCTCATTTCAAAACAAGACCACCATTAGTAGCTGCTTCAATAGCTAATAAACTGAACAAATGCACAATTAATGTGCAAATTCACAGAACTGTTGTGGTTAATGTGGCAATTATGAGATTTTTTTGCTCCTTGTTGCAGGAAATGGCTATTATTAGCATTCATTTATTGCACTTCTCTATTTGACTGCCCACTGAACAGGGGACTTTTGCAGCCAAGTCTTTCTAATGGTGCCAATTCAAAAGCTTTACTTTCCTTTGTTTATTATCAACATTTGTGAACTATTTTCAGTCACTTTTTACTGTAACACCTTGGGGAAGGCTGGGGGGAAAACAGCTGCTTTAAACCGCTATGTTTAATGTTTAAGCATGACTCAAAGTGTGACGGCACAACCACCACACAAAGATAGATGAGATTTATCTTTAGAAAAGACTAATTTAACAGTGTGCTCAGCCAGTATTTCAGAACTTAGGCATTGCATGATATTTTCACACATGTGAATGAGAACCAAAAACAAAACCCAATTTGTATAAGTTTCAGAAGCAATACCAAAGATACAGAATGCACTGAGAGTTAATCCTATCAGCATTTCATTGCATGGCTTGAACAAATAGAAGACGTTATGACTCCTGTGAAAAAAAGGGGGTAAAAGGGTAAAAGGATCAAAAGTTCACTCCATGAATATCTGAAGAGCTCCCTTTGTTGCTAAGTGCAAGGCTGAAATCACTGCGGCTGGGCCACCCTGCAGGGAGGGGGGGATCACTCCATCCATTTTGCAACTTTTCCATGAATTTCTCATGAGTTGGTGGAAATGTGGAGGCATGTAAATTTTTAATCATAAGGCCATATGGATGGGCTCGGTGGGTATACTCAGTGGGGTTCCCATACAGATTCAATCCATAGCTCATATAATCCAACGTCTCTTCTCCACAGGACATCTGACCGAGGGCCCTCATGACTACAAGGTTGTTCTTCTGGGCTACTGCATGCCAGAGGAAGATGTTAGACATCCACCTAACTCATAGTACAAATGATACCACAGACTTATTATTGTTGCTACACATTGGACCCATAGAGGACACACAGCTGATTAAACTGCTACAAATTGGCAAATGCACATCCCAGCAGATCACTGCAACATTTAGTTTCACCCTGTATACTGTTAGTAACCCCGAAAACAGAGTCTTTATAGTTACAGTTGTACCGTCTCTTATTCTTACATAAAAATATGTCACTTAAATATCCCTGTATTTGGCTGACTTCTATAATGTGCTTTACAGTAGCAGTAGTATAGTCTCTCTGCTCTATAAGTAAGCTCTGTATATGTAATCTACTCTGAGCTCGCACTCTTGTTTACCCAGACACTAACACAAGACATATCTTTAAAGCATCTTTGGTTGGCACAGTGGTACTGGTGCCAAAATTAAGCCCCATGTCATGCCCGCGCTTGCCTCCTCCCCTCACCCCCACCCCCACCCCCACCCGCCATGGGAACGTTACATCTTTAATGACGAGCAAGGTCTCTCCTCTCTCTCCATGACACAAAAGCTCTGACATCTGTCTCTCCAAGAGCCGTCCTCAAAAAGCTGCACATTTGTCCCTATCTTTTCCTGCTTGAAAAGAAATCAAAAATAAAAGAAGAGAGGCGGAAGGAGGGGGAGGGTGCAGTGCTTAGAGAGGGAGGGATGGAGGGGTTAAAACAAAAGGCTTTTTTCTCTTCAAGTGTTAATTCCCTCCATAAAGCATTCCAAATATTCAAAGTACTTGTTAAAGAGGGTTCTCCTCCCCCCAGTGCTCCTATGCTTATTGTACAGTTCATCTGCCCATAGAAAACAACATGTATACATTAATGAGAGGACTATGGGAAGTAGGCCAGATATTATTTCATGATTAAAAGAGAACTATGGAAACAAAACCATGGAAATTTCTGTAATCTCACTATAGATTCTATTCAAACATACCTTTCCTCAACAAGGACACATATTATGAATGTTATAATAAATGTTAATGTTGGCCATAGTTGTTCATAATAACAATTCAGTTAATATTCTATCATTAAAATTGTATTTCAAATTATAAAATTTATTTTAAAAGTATTTATTTTAGGATATTGTGAGCAAAAAAAAATAGCAATGGATAGAAAATGTAATACATTTTGTAATAAAGGTGTTTAATATGTTGTGTACCCCCAATCCCCGAAGAAGAAAGATCAAAGAACAAAGATAATCTTTAAGTGGTACAGCGAGTATTACATTAAGCACACTCGCTCATTTAGAATAATCTTAACTCCACGATGATTTTTGGAAACGGGGCCTGTTTTGTAAAGCAGACCGCACTAACAGACTCTTGTTGACAGAGGGCAGTCTATCGCATCCTACCCACTAATTCACAAACTCTGAAGAACGTTCTCAAACATGGCAGCCTCCTTGCTAGGCAGGAGGACAGCTACGCTAGTTGGTCTTTCGAGTTTAAAATCTTTCCTACCGATTATTTCGCAGAGCTGCATCTTACAACAGACAGCTAGTTATAACCCAAAGCCACTTCGATTAAATTTAAAGGATCCTTATATTCCGGACAGGAACAGTGAAAAGACACCGGAATGGCAAAAGACAGACAAGTATGACCGCAAGCTTTTTGGTCGGTATGGCTATGCTTCCGGCGTGGATCCCGTGAAGCTGTGGCCCACTCCTGCTCAGCTACAGGAGGTCATCGCTGAAGAAAAAGAATGGTACCCTCCGCTCGAAGAGATCCTACAAAACATCGCGGTAAAACAGCAGGAGAAAGCTGCTAAACAACTTGCAAGGTATCGTTACCTGGCTAGCTATGCTGCTGACTACCTTATATCCAAGCTTCGTTAATTTTTAAGGCACATTTGGTTTTTTTTTTTCTTTTCAGTTTAAGATATTAGCCCGTAGACTAACTGAATTTTGGGCTGTTGTATCATTTGGGTCATTAGTTCGGATATGTCTGTGTAGAAATGCAAGGATGCCTGATGGTGATATAAAGAAAAGACTAATTTACTATATGTTTATCCACATGGCGAAGAGTACGCAGGCCTCAGATATTTTGTGTGCGTGTGTGTACATTTATATATGTACTCATACTTTATACTTCTTATACGTTTGTAAAAGAAGGCAGGGAAAGTTCTCCCACTGGCAAAAGTAAGTACTTTAGTGAGCTAGCTAACTGCATCTGCAGACACCTGGAGCAGGAGTAGAAGATACTTGAAAACTGCATTATGCTTTTCTGATTTTGTTAATGCTGGTGTTTTTCTCTTTAATTTTTGATTTTTTTAATCTCCTCACAGAGAGAAGCTCATAGCTGCCAACATGGCCAAAATGCCCAAGATGATTCTAGATTGGAAGAAGGAGAAGCAGGAGACCAAGAGAAAAGCCAAGGAGGAGAAGGCCAAGAAGGAGAGGCTCCTGGTATTGGCGCGTGAGCGTTTTGGCCATGCTGTGGACCCGCGTAGCCACAAATTCCAAGAGATGGTGGCCGAGATCGAGAAAGAGGAGAAGAAGAGGAGGAAGCTCCTGAAGCGCCAGAAGAGACAAGAAGAGCAGGGGCTGACTGCTCTTAGCCCCAATAGAGCTGGTTGAACTGGTTACCCCCAGCAGGTTACTGCAGCTGCAGTAGAGACAAACTGCATGGAACGCACAGACTCCTGTATATAGCTTTTCCTTAGTCCTACCAATCTTGTCCCTCTTTTGTTAAACTGAAATCTGTGTAAAAGATGTACAGCCAGGTAGTTAACCCAAGAAAACTGCATAAATACTGCAGCACAGCATATATGGATTCTTATTTTAGTCATCACTTGTTTAAAGCCACATTTTGTAGGCTATAATCTGATGTGTCTTGATGACACTACACTTGATTTACAAGCACCAAGGCATCTTAAATAAAGGGGGTCTCAGATTGTCCATGTGTGAACATAAAATGCCTTCTTTATAACTCAGCTACTTCTGGCAAAAATGGGGGGCACGTCTGCGTAGTGCCTAGGAATATTGTCATGTAAACATGGTTCCAGTAAATATTTCAGTATCATTTACCATAGTTACATCATTTTAGGTCTACTAAGGCTTATTCATCTGTTTAATATCAACTAATCACTTTAGTCAGGTGCCTCACATTAGCTCTTGTACTGAATATCACTCATTTTATGGGCTTTTCACTTCTTTAACTGCAATAGTAAATTAATAATCATATCAAGTAAACATAACCAGAATATTTGCCACAATCAGATCGCATGCTTGGCCTAGCATTTTTTTTTTTTTTGGTCAGACACTGAAAATTAGACAATCAATCTTAGATCCTGCCATTATGCATTTCCAGTTTCTAATTATTTAGAATATGCTCTGGTTTAACAAAATGTTGCAACATAGTTTTCTAGTTCTTCATTTCATCTACAGCCCAGTGATGAAACAGCAACTAGATACTGTTTAGAAAAACCCTCCCATGTTGCAAGCCAGCTTTCAAACGTAACTTACAATAAAAATACTATTAGTACCATTTTAGCTCTAGCTTACTGTGAGTTAACCAGTGTTACCTTATGCATTTTAAAGTGACACAAACAGAAAATGTTTTATAAGAACGGGAAACCTGGCTGTCAGACCAACTTTAGTAATTCTTCAAATACATTTGATCCATTATTCACAAACAGACACTAAAACAGGTGTGAACATGCACTTTGTATTAAGGTTTCCTTTGTTGATTTTGTCAAATTTAAAAAGGTGGCCCTTGGTTATTTTGCAGCTGACATGATGGAACAAAATCTACAGGCAAATCTGGAAAGTTTTAACATTAATAAAGCCATGAAATCCAGGGCATTCAGTTCCTTTGTGAAAATGGACAGTCTGGAATGTGCTCACATAAAGCCACTCAGACACTGCATCCAATTCAAGAATCCAAAAACTTGTAAATTTTTAAAAGCCTGAAAAAGGAATTCCCTCCTAAAAGTACAAACTGCAGTGTCAGGCAGTTTCTACAGTATAATACTCTTCATAAAAGCTGAAATCTTCAAGGTCTAACTATTGTCTATTACTTAATTTAGCTATTGCTTTTACACCAAGAAGGGTACAGTATATTTGTAGCTCCCCAGTGCAGTCTGACATGAGCCAGGTCCCTTTATAAATAACCTTTCAGGGTAGTACCAAGGGATGAAAACAGGTGAGGGCATGAGGGTGTCTCTTTGGTATTGCAGTTCACTGAAGAAGTCTTCAACAATGCTCTTCAGCTGAGCTTTTTTATAGAACAGTTATCTCGTCTTGGTCACTTGTGTCAGCCTTCAGTTTGGATAGTGCTGCATGGATCCGGAATTGAGTGCGGGACTCCATCGAGTACTCCTTGTAGTTATTCCTGAGAAGGAAAGAGGAAAACCATGATCGAAAGAAGCATATTTGAAAAGGAACGACCAGAGGCCATGTAGCACTAACGTTTAGGGACATATGGTCAGTATGCCATTTTATCCTTTTGAGGTTTTAAGGAAACCATAGCGGTGGAAAGTACATCCGTACAAATGACCAGTGAGAGCTAAGTTCAGCTTTGTCCTGTACTCTACTCACTTAGCTTTCTGCAGAAGTTTGATGGCTTG
Source organism: Electrophorus electricus (assembly GCF_041902795.1). NCBI lineage: Eukaryota > Metazoa > Chordata > Actinopteri > Gymnotiformes > Gymnotidae > Electrophorus > Electrophorus electricus. Next base: position 31,120,865 of record NC_137499.1, read on the forward strand.
CTCCCTCCTCCCTGTGTCAATATAAAGCAGGCCCAGCTCCAACAGCGAGTTAGGAATTAGGTAGTGATCAAACTTAAGCTTCTTCTCACTGCTCCACACAAACAGAAAAACAAGCATCACATTATCAATTAGCCTTGTAGCTTATTTCACTGAAAACCCACCACATTTGATATCCAGTATTCCAAGACTATCACATGAAGAGTAAATGTTTAGCACATCTGCAGCAGAGGAGCACTGTAAGGGTTTTTATTTCTTGACATTCTGTTCAATTCTTAAGAACAAAGCTTACAAAAAAAGACTGCAAATAGCTTGCTTTTAGTCTTGCCTGACAGTACGTGGAACTCTTCAGTACATTATATTACAGTACTAAAAGATTAATTGTAAGTTATGTCCATTCACTTTCTCTCCCAAGTTCTCGCATTTTGAACTTAAACAGAGTCCCAGGGTGGGCTTTTGCAATGCCAGTGGAGTGTGAGGCAGCACTGGCCTGCTGTAAACCTGGAGGAAGCACTCTTCTGCAGCCTGTATGCGGTTCTGGTTCTTCAGACACAGGCCCTTCAGCAACAGGAGCAGGCAGCGGTCATCTACCGTATACTCGTTCTCTTCGCCACACACGCACACATACAAACATTGCGGTTACTTAACATAATAGCCTAGACACTGGTAATTCAATTTTTAAATGCTGGATCTTTCCATTGTAACAAAGCCTAGATTTTATAACATTAGTTTACCTTAATTAATTACATTCAAATTGTAGTGTGTGTAGCAGAACTGAACTGCTCTTGCTAACATTTTTTTCCCCAGAGTGTACATTTTTCTCATTTGCAGACGTCATGCATTTTGCTTATTGCAGAATCAGCAAAAGCTATGCTTATGTGCAAGCTACATGTTAATGTTATAGAATGCCCATTCCAAACTCCATAATATAATATACAGGTTATTTTAAAAAAGACAAACTGCTGTTCACCAGACTTCATATCAGTTTCACTGCAGCAAACTAATCACATATATAACAAAATGAACTCACTCACCATGACAAAACCAAGCCTGAATCTATTGAACCTACTGGCTGTTTAATACACATCTGAAATGTGCAGGGTGAAGTACCAGGAGTTGCCTGCAGGGTGCGCTCTGCCTCCAGCAGTGTGTCCAGCATGCCCTCTGTGAGTTCCCGCTGCTTGCTTATCATGGAGAAGCCATTCCACATGTACATCATCTCCTGAAATGTGACCAATTAACTTTTATTGACTTTTCCTGGCATTGGAAGTATTATTTAAATTCGAGAGGTATAAAATAAAATGTAAGCTCCCAACAGGCTCGCTGCTTCTATACACAGTAACAGTGAGCCTGTTGGAAGCTGTGTGTGAGCTCTGCTGTCATACAAGCACTGGAACGGGCAGACGGACAGGGTTGCTGGCCCTGTAGCGCCGAGCTTTCCGGATGGCAAACTTCTCTGTGGGTGGAGACTTTCCTGCTATCTTCTGTTTTAAGGTCGGCACCTGTCTGAGAGCATGAGAGAGAAGCGGAGAGGGCAGGAAACAAACCATTCATCAACTTCAAAAAACAGTCTGACTGCAGGTGACAGGGTCATTTTATTTGTGCAATGGCTGGTCGTAAGGTGTGTGAGTGTGTTTACCTGAAGAGCTCCACCTCATTCTCCCCAAAGGGCCGCGCCTCCCCCACCGGCAGCATACTGAGACAAGCAGCCTTCATGTATACATACATAGCCTAAGAAAGACAGGTCATGTGACTGATTTTTGCTCCATGCACAACAATAAAAGCAACACAAATTAAACAGACAGCTGCAGTGGATGAACAACTGAGATCTGATCCAAGAGATTTAATGACATGAGACTTAATTCTGTGTTTAATGCTAGAGTTTAATAACCAAGAGTAAGCATACTGAAAAAGGCTTATTACACACATGCACACTCAGCTGCATGTACAATGTTAAATCTAACACATTAGACCTATGGAGTCCTGAGTTTTGACTTCTGCTTTGTGGCCAACACCTCTTAGAAATCTCAACCCTTCTACACATTCTCAATGCCAGGCTAAAGGGCTGACCTTGGACCAGCGACTCTCCTGGCTCAGCAGGTCAGCATAGAAGTAGGCCATCTTCCAGTGGCGCTTGTACGTGAAGCACCACATCAGCTCCCAGTAGCACATGTGGTGGAACTGCTTCCAGGCCTGCTGTGCCTTGCAACCATCCTCAAACAGCGCCACCGCCTGGACACACACAAAAAACAACAATAGCTAGCAAGAGTCCTTGGTTGAGGGGGAAGTACAGCAATTGTGGCTTTGCTTCAACTTTCTTGGCTCATAGCAAAGAAAAAACTCTTTCTAAAATGTAACAGTGTGTCCTTCCCTAGTATAGCAGTGGTGGTCTGTGCTACTGTTATGTTTTTTTAAGTAAACCATGCTAGTCATCTTATTTCAGATGTTGGAGCTGAATGTAGCCCCAGTCCATACCTAAAACCATATTTGGAAAATGGACTAAAACTAACAGGTTCATTGTTTTTGCAGGTATGCCAAACAATCTGGCTAAACCACCAGCTCAACAACACAAAAGCAAAGTGGCCTGATTAACATGAAAATGCAGCACAAATACTAGATTCGCACATAAATGCAAACTCATGCTTGGGACACTAAAGTGCTCTGCTCACTCACCTCATCCACATTGCCTTTGATCTCCTCCACTCTGCCTGCAAAGAAGAGGAAAATGGCCCCCTGTAGAAGAGAGATGGGAAAGGAAGCGGTGAGTTAGAGTCACGACAGTCTATTTCCAAAAGCCAGCACAAAATGCAAGAGCAGGGAGAAGTGGTGAGAGAGCCAGAGAAAAATGTATACATGTAGGCTACACACGCTTAGAGAAAGAGAGAGGGAAACAGGCACAAAAACCTACATGTGGGTATCGTAGGCGAAATGGGTTCAGCAGATTTTCAGCATCAGCTACATCCCCCTCACCTGTCCCTGCACAGAGAGAACAGAGGCCAGCATACATTCAGACTCCATTCCACACTCCACAGCACACACGCCCACTACAGCCATTATGAGTTCGGCCCCAAATGAAGAGCAATTGCTGCTACAAATTAAACCAAGCCTTGCACACTCAAAGCATCCACAGTTGGCTCCAGTTCCAAAATGTGGTGTCGCTAAGTAGCATGCATGTAAACATGCATGCATTGTCTTGTGCATGTGTATTATTAATGGGTAGCAAGGATGGGGGAGGAGACTTACTGTTACCTAAAATAAAGGAGAGGAACGTGTAGTAGCAGAGCAGCAGCAGAGCACACAGCATGGAGCGCAGGCTATGGGACGTGGCGCCTTCATACAGCCGACAAAGCCCATATTCCTGTGCGCATGCGCACACACACACACACACACACACACACACGGATCTAATTTAGGAATATGCATCCTGATATGTCTCTCATGTACATCTCAAAAACAAGTGTATATTACAAAGTTCACATTTACTTTGTGCAAACACTGTCCCATATGCATTGGACACCTTTCATTCTGTTCAACTACATGAAGTAATTACCTTATCCCCAGAAAAGCCAGCAAATTCCAATACCTTAAGTATTCGGGCAGGGAACAGGGAAAGGGTCTGCAGGATAATGATGAGGGACAAGATCAATCAATAGATTAAGCTCATTCTTCTTCATATACAATCTATGTCAAAATGCTTGTGGAACACACCAAGTTGAAAGCACCAATTCCAAATGCCACCCCTCCCTCCAAGTGCTTGTGATTTGGCCCTTTGAAAGAGCTGTGAGACTCGATAAAGGAGTGGAGCTCCCTGTGTGCAGAGTAACACTCAGCTCAGTCAAGAAACAACATGATTATTGCACTGTAGTCAATGATTGATGAGTGCAGTCTGAGGCTTTTGAATGGATGTCTATAATGTGAATACAGTGTTAAACAGCCATCAGCTTTCATAAGTCAAATGAAGCACAAACATAATCGCACAGGCTAATACACATATGAGAAACTTTAACTAAATTGTGGTCCATTTTCCATCAGTGCTACCTGAATTGCACATTCACCTGCCTTTTTTTGAGGAAAAAAAAAAAAGAAAAAAAAAGAACATTTCCAAAAACATTTCCATGTTTAACAGTTTTTAGAAAATTTAGAAAATTACAGACTTGCATTGCATTTAGGTCAATTACCTATAAAACTGGACACTCTAAATTTCCATTATAATTGACCTAACATTTTTTTCTTAAAGTTATGATGCTCCTCCTGTGTCCTGGAAGCCCTCAAACTCCAAACTTACTTGTAAATGAGGTAGCTACTGCGCACTTTGATTCCCCCTTTGATGAAGCTCACCATGTTCTCGTCCTGTGAGCAGAGGAAGAAAGCAGTGAAGACAAGAAGGCAGGAGGAAAGAGAGAACCTGGGAGCATCTCTCCCTGAGAGGAGGTGGAGAGGCCTGTCTGCACAAGGCACAAGGACTGTGGTAATTATTTTGTCATGCAAAGCGACAACTGGGTCACTAGTTTAACCAGTGGAAGACAGTCCTATCAGAATTTGTCCCTTCACCCTCACCTTTGTGAAATTGCAATATCCAAGAGCAAAGTGTGGACAGTGTGTTATTATGAGATAGGATATGAGACACAGTAGTGCATGTGCATAGGTGTACGTATGCGCGCACAAGTTCAACAGATGTAACTTTGTGTGGTCTATAGATTTTTGTTCGTAAGGAGGTTGGTCTTTGAAATCCAACCTGTAAAAATGTGAGAGCGGCTCTCTGTAGCAAGCACTCAGCATAACACGCCTCAGCATGGAGCTCCTCTGTAAACACACACAAACAGAATGAAAAAGGCCCATCATAAAAAAAAAAAAACATTTACCATATAATGGAAACTAAATGAGATATGCAATATTTGTCATTTATACCCTAACAGTAGCTAGTTCTAACCATGCACTGTGTTCACACAATCATACTTGTTATGATGTCCCATATTCTCACAAATGACAATGAAGGCAGAGGATGAGGGGCATTTGGCCCGTTCAGAACATCTACCTTCAGACAGTTCATCTTCTGCTGCTCGGCTTGCCAGACTACCCGACCGCTTACGAAACCTGCAGAGGAACACAGGACAGTACGCACACGAACATGCACACACACACACACACACACACACACACACACACACACACACACACACACACACACACACACACACATATATATGCATGTAAAAACGCACACGGTTAGGGTACAAACCTACACACAGACACGGTTAGGGTACAACTGATGATATGCACCCTTGGGCACATAATTACCAAGTTTCTCTTAGTAGGATAACTAATTTCAGATCAGTCTCCACTCATTCCCATGACATAAAAAGCTAAAAACTGACCCTGTCATAGGTACTATGGCTTATGCATAGCTTTGCAACAAATTGGATTCCCTGCAATCAGGCCTAGAATGCTGTAAATGCTGAGAAAATGAGAATGAAAATGTACTCCACAAAGCCATGGGTACTTAAGCAGTGCTTGCTGGGAGGCCAGACAGAACAAACTGCCCTAACCTAGGGCCTCGCTCTTACCAGGAGGCAAAATTCATTAAAGTCTAGCAGGCAGGTGGTTATCAGCCACATCTGCTGTGGAGACAGGCCTGAGCTTCAGACCCATGCAAACACAGGCAAATCACCTAGCAGCACTGGTGTGTTATTACACAATCAGGAGCTCATGGGAAGAGCTGTTCAAAATGACACATTTGGACTGGGCAGACCAATACCCAATGCTTTTAGCTCAGAGAAAAAGTGTAAGAGAGTGTGTGTCTGTGTCTCCACACCTCTGGCACACCTCCTGAGCGCTCTTCATTGTGTTGGCGGCACTGACAAGGTCCTCGTGTTGGAAGGTCATCATGGACTGCATCTCTAACACTGTAGCGTAGATCAGAGCATGATACATACTCTGTTTAGACCTGCGATATGACATAACACACCGTTATACTTACCCTGTTTAACAGACCCATGCTGCCTACACTTACATATACAGTCCAGAAACCCTGATATGAGGAAGTAAAGGCACAGGAAATAACATAATAGAATTCTTCTGGAAGCAGCTGCCATTCCAGATGGGCAATCAGTGAACCCCCGTGACTCTGCAGGACCTAGGGAAGCTTAGGGAGCGGCACTCTACCTTAAAACTGAGTTGTGGAAGGGAGCAATCACTTCTGTCCTTTATGAGGACAGCACATGGGTCTTCTCAAGTTTCTTCCAGTGGTGAAATCACTGATCTCTTTGAGAGATACACCACAAACCTTTGGTAGTGTGACCTTTATTGTCCCAGTGGAATTTTTTCCCTCCCAAGTGGAAAGTCAAATAACAAAATAAGATGAGTATGACATCCCCCTCCTATGCACAAAAAGGCTGAACATGGCACAGCATAGATTTTTCTTAGATCTCAAATACAGTATAACACATCCCACCCATCAGGATAGGGGTGCTTACCTATACATATAGACACACAACATCTTTACCACAACATTCTATAATTTTATTTTCACTATGCATGATTTACTTTTGATATTTCAAATGTTACTATGATACAATTCAATACAATTTCTCTCAGTAATGTAAGAAAAATCTAGCAAATAAACTTCAGATTTCTATTTCAATTTAAAAGTTATATTTCATTTTAAAGTGTCCACAAAACATCAGGAGAAAAATAAACTTTTGGGCCTTTTTATGTAGTTAAATGATATGGATTGATGCATATCTGATGAATTGATGGATTTCCGATGGACTGACAGAATGAGTTCAAATTAGAATCAGTTATCAATTAGCTTCAATGTATTGTTATACATTGTATCTAAAATGCTTCCTTCCACTGTTGTTCAGACACCTGAATCTGGATCAATGGTCCCTTCAGTTCACCAACCTCCAGCTGTTAATTTCATGCACTGGGAGGCAGCTGCCACTGAATGTACTAACAGTCCAGTTACATCTGAATCAGGATGTTTCCAGTCAAACAAATCTAGCAGGCAGGAGTCTTGCAGGAATGTGATCAGAACTCCCCCCCTTACTTTCCTATTATCACCTCTTCAACTTTCCAATGTATATGTGTGTCCTTGGGTGTGTGCTTAGGTAAACAGCTCACATCCTGGTTAAGGGAGTCAGCATGACGCACATGATCAAACAGATACAGAAACATTCAGCACATTCAGAACATTGTTAATAGCCATTTTGACTAGTCACTACCGAAACCTTTTGGGCCATTTAAAAGACCATGAACAATTACTAGCACCAATACAGAAACATTCCTATAGCAACCGCACCATAAGTAAACACTTCGACCTACACTCCACCTCATTCTCATCAAAGTCACAAGATCTGAGGACTCCTCTACCAGGATCACCTGAAGCACCTGACATTAAGGAGCGTGTGTATGTGAATGAGAGAGTTGAAAAGACCGGCAAATGGTGGCGAGAGACACGGAGAACAGCTTGCTCTCACCTTAGCTTCAGCTTGTCCAGGCTCTCACTGAAGCGGTTGTTGAGAAACAGATCCAAGGCCTCCATACACTCTTCAAGACATGCCTGCATGGATATCTGTGTGGAGCTGAGTGGAAAGGCATACATACAAACAGTATCAAATGATCAATGTGGACAACCATACAAAGGAAGTGGTAGACAAAACTAAGGTTGCCTGCCTTATGAAATTATAGAGCATAAGTAATAGATTAAAAAAAATAATAAGCAACTTCTTTCCCTTTGAAACACTGCCCTTTATTAATTATGAATTATCCCTTATGACAGTATATGTGAGGCTGGAAAAAGCTTGGCCATTAATACTGTAATGGCAGAATGCCAACTGATGTTAATTAACAGGCCAAGTGTGAAGTGACTCATATCAACCAACCAATGATTACAGAAAACAGGAAATGATGTAAATATGAGAGGGGTTCAATGTGATTTCCAATCTTACACATAATATTTGCATTCTATATAGACTCATACCTACTTAAAAGATCACCTGTATTTTAAGGACCCATAAGCTTATAGATTGGAGCAGTTTTTGTCCTAAACTTTATTACAAAAAGCTTTAACTGTGGCAATATTTTCACAGGTTATTTTACTGTTTCTGCAACACACATGCACAGGTAGTTGCTGTAAACTCTAAGAACTTGGGTAACGTCACCCACCGCACACACGCGCGCGCGCGCGCACACACACACACACACACACACACACACACACACACACAGGTTGCTCGCGTTTGAGCCCATGAACTGTTGGTCATGCGCTTACATGAACAGTGCCACACAGCTGGCATCATTAGACGTCTTTCCTTTCATTCTGTCATCCATTTTCAAAAACTAATTGTCAGGTTCCATATTATATTTCGTGTGGAGTTCGCCTGGTTTTACGTAGTAGACTGCACAAGAAACACTTACACAACGAGGAAGGAAGAGACGAGAGATGAGGGAGGGCTGTGAAAACTAGCGTAAGGGGAAAAAATGAACAAGCTGCAAGACTTCCCACAGACAAACTGAATCAGCCGATTCGACCACGGGCTAAAATATAGCTCGTTCCTTGACAGAGTAAATGGAGTTTCACAGCTAATCCTTTTTGAAACTAGTCGACACCAGGTTCTGCCAATGATAAGCATTACATTATGCTCATATTTTGCGGTCGAGGACCTTAAATCCATACAATTTCCCTCACGTCATTGCAGAAAACATCTTATCACTTAAACCGACGTGTTCACACGATCAGTTTAGGCTTCAAGCAACGCGTGAATAATTTATGTTAATGCAAAAGCAGCTGTTGCTCCGGGCTACTTACTCTGCAGTCCCAGGTGCGTCTTTCCCGTTGGACATGGTTATTTCTCTTCTTCCTCCTCCTCCTCCTCTGTCCACCCAAGCACCTGTCAAAAAGTGCTCGAGCACAATGCACTGCTTGGCTTTTAAATTGCGAATGCCTTCAGTGTATAGGGCTGATTCCCGCAGACAAAAATAGTTGTATTGAGTTTCGGATTCTTGAGCAGCGCCGAGCTAGGAACTTGACATGAATGAATTGTGTTATTCTCTTGGTGAAGCAAGTGTCTCGACTGCTCGAACTGGTGTGCTCTCCGGAAACGGCGAGATCTTGGCTCCTCCTTGGCAACACCGAGTTGTCTATAAACCATCTCAAGCGCCGAGGATGTCAAAAGGATGTAGCCTTAAACCAATCACCACCTTAGAGTGTAAGGGTTCTCAAAATTATATGGTTATACTTTAAAGACTGGAGGACGTCGTTTGGTCGTGATAAAACTGATTCTGGAAGGCTAGCATTTAGGGTTAATTTTAGGAAGCTTTGCCTGGTTGGATAAGCGCCAGGTCATTATGTGACACGTAAAGTTCATTATAATCCAGTGAAGGTCTGGCCAAGCCTAATGTTAAACGGACATGTAAAACGTAGAACTGGAAGAATGTATCCCCAAGAGTAAACAGAAGCTACATTTCTCCTAGTTCTTTATCACTTCTTTCAACAAACCTGCCTTGGTCATTTATTAGCCACTGACACGTGTTTAAGGACTGTAATACTTGTAATACTTGTTCACTTCTTGAAATGCTGTGTACGAAAATGTCTTCTTCTCATTTATTACATTTTTCCTTTAATTATCTTTAAATAAAATCAAAATAAAAGTATTCAAACAATATTATGTTTCTTACATAGCCCACATTCATGTCATGGGTTCAATTTCCAGGGAGTACCCATACTGTCATAATGATAAATATGTTAAGTCACTCAGTAGAAGAGCATATGACAAATGGTCATGTTCAGTCATGACCTATGCACATTAAAACTCCTTTAGAATTTAACAAAGCATGTATTCCCGATCCTTTTCTCCCTTGAGCACTGTCAGATGAACCAAGAAACCAAAGCAAGAGCAGATATCAAAGAAACCTGCTCAACCAGAAATACAAAGGTATAAAGTACAAATTCTACCTTCATCTAAACTGTACTCTAAATTGGACTCTACTCTAACACCAGAACATGAGAAGGATTTTTTTTCAGGATTTGTACTTAAAATATGTTTTAGATGGCTACTTTGAGGTCCTTATTATCTAATTTTGAACTGAATAATTAAATTTGAGTGTTTCTGTTTTTTGTCTCTTGGTCAGTTGGAATAGTTTACTGCGCATTCTTAAAACTATATCAACCCTGCACAACTTGTTCTGGTAGTTTTATATTGCTTCTCACAGTATAATATATTAAGGTATACCTCATATAGCTCCAAAGCTTTAGGATGTGCACACTCCCTAAAACAAATTCCACATACGTTATTACACAAAGAGAAACGCTTCCATGTCTTCATGCAGTGCATAAACACAACAGTGCTTTTGTATTTTGTGGTACATGTGGTACATATTAAACCTTTCTTTATTATATATGGAAAAATGGACATATACATCATATAAGCTCCAGCAGACACTCCACAGAATATTTTATCATCATCATCCTCCGACTAAATCTATGCTAAACATGGCATCCTCTGCTTACAGTCCTGCCAGTAGATGGCAGCACAAACCCCTTTAAGATAAAGGAATATTCTACATTCTATACAACTCAGAATTCGTGCTTGTAACATTTATTGGCATAATGGTCACGGCTTCATAGAGAGGACATAGTATGTCCTAAAGTACACTAATGTTAATGTACTAGAGTTTTAGGCACACTGAACAAAACTAGATTATTTAATTTAGTCGAACAAGTCAATGTTGATTACTGTAAGATAACATAGATTGAAAATCTTTGAAAAATAAACAAGCAAAGTAAAGTCAACCTAACCCTGTCTTTGAAAGCTAACTGAATTTTATGGTTGATGGACCTTCATGGAGCACACTTTTTTTTTTTTAACTCATCTATCTTGTGCTGTGCTGCCACACCATGCCCAGCTTCACAAAGACAACCATGGTGACACACACACACACACACACACACACACATACACACACACAAAAATAAATTAAACATTCTAAATAAACTGTATATCAAAAGATGGTGAGGTATCAGTGTACAGACATCACAAAACTCAATGAGGTAATGCAAGACAACAATGTACAGTATTGTATTGAAACACATTTACAAACACACAAACAAACACACACACGCACACACACACACACGCACACACACACACACGCACACGCACACACGCACACGCACACACGCACACGCACACACGCACACGCACACACGCACACGCACACACACACACACACACACACACACACACACACACACACACACACTGCTATCAAGCTCAAGCCGACCTCAATGATACGTATGCTGCCAGCTGTAGCTCCCAGGACAGTGCTCTGCTCCTTTATCACTACAATCATCTTCATAAAGCAGCTCTGCAAGGAGAAACAACATTTATACACTTCACACAACAATCGTTTATTGAAAACCATCTAGGACATTTTTTACATTGTAAAAATGTTTAAAAAAAATTTGTTTTACATTGTACAAATTGGTAATGAAGGATCTGTTCTTCTAAGCACATTTGTTTTACTTTATACTTATAAAACAGGCCAAAGTTACATACTGTATATGTCACAATATTACTGTTTTATTACATAATATAACTGTTTTGTGTTTTTATTAAATATAATACACTCTATGAATTATATCACTTTTAGCCAAAGCAATTTATGATGGAATACAATTCAGTTTCTCTGCATGGAACACAACCCTTCTTGAATCCCCCCTTGACTTCCCTTAGTATGCACTAAGTGCACAACCACTGTGAAATATGAGGCTGGAATTATACGCTTTACCTGAGGATGAATGTGCTCAGGTACTATGCTCATCCCATGACATTCATAGATTGATGTAACCGTTTTTGGGGTAGATCAGTCTGGTGACCTTCCTGAAATCCAGTGTGGAGTTCCCAAAAGCTCAACATCTGAACTGAGAAAAGACAGACATAATACAAACAGTCTCACTGTTAAACTTGTCACCACGTGTCATTCTGCTGGGAAATAAACTCAACAATGCCACCTTGATCTGCTGAGCCTACATGCCAAGTTCGTCTCTCACTTTGATAATGAATGTATTCCATGTAGTGGAGATGGGGACTGCTGCAGTCACACGTATGTACAGCTTCTGCAGGGAGTCTTTACTGGCCTGCTGCACCACCTCACCCACATTTCCACACAAGCAAACACACCAGATGTTAGCCATTTGGTCACTGTAATCTCTGACACAACACAGTGTCATATGTTAAAGAGTATTGTGTGCAGGTCATGCACTACATAAAAAAGGTAGCATGATGAGTGACAATAACAATTCTTGTGAGGCACTGTTTAAAAGGAGGAGTAAACACATACATGATATGGAATGTTTTTACCAGTTCCTTGTACACTGGAACAAAAATGGTGGCCACAAGTTCAGCAACAAACTGTGTTGTCATTATGAAGAAGAAGTGAGGGGAAAAAATGGAATTATGTAAGTGAACCTGCCAAAAAATAGCATTTAGATTAGGAAAATGATGAATGATGCCATTCCATACTTATATGTTACCCTACCCATGAATTTAGTGCAGTTTTACAGTTAGAACATCAAGGTAATGCTTGTCCATTTACTGCAACCCATTCCACACGTTTTGCTGTATTACTGATGTAGATGATAAAGGGAGGGGGATATTTTCTTACAACTGATATATTTATAGTTATCAGGACAGAATATCACACCAGCAAAAGGAAGCAGTGATTCTCTTTCCACATGGCAAAGTGCAACACCCATGGTAACACTGATGTAGCTGATATTGAGCTGTTCTGAATAGGGGCCCAGAGCATTTACAAAGGTGGAGGCTCCATACGCAATCCATGCACCCAAAACTAGCAGCACAAAGCCAATAATATGGCAGGTGTAGAGTGAGACACACCAGCAAACAGAAAGAAACGTTTCATTGAGCCACAGAGCTATCTTAAAGTTTAGAACTTTTATGCAAAACAAACAAAAAATAAATAAATAAAAAATAAATAAAACTTTAAAAATGGCTTAGAGTAAAATCAGGAAGTTAGCTACTTACAAAAATCACTGCGCAGATCATTAGCAGTAGGTATCTTATCAATATGTTTAACCTCTTTTGACTCAGCATTTTTACCAATAACCTAGTAAAACCAAAGGTAAAGGCACAGATGAGTCGTTCTGTGTAGATAGGCTACAATCTAATTTAGGATTAAATCCTCACAATAATATTCCAGTTTTGTTCATCGGATTACGCAATTTCTAGGATACGTATATTAGCATTAATGTTATTAAGTTAGCTAGGCAGCTAACTACGAAAACGGTTAACGTTTAAATTCGCTGTTAGCTATCTTGCGTTAGTACTTAGTCGAGTTATCGTTAGATTAGGCATACGATCAGCAAACCTGTTTGTTAGCTGCTATTTATCTAGCAGCTGTGCTTTTAATTCAGCTTCCTTGATTTTGCGTGTCATATGAAACACAAAGAAATAACATACATAGCTATTACTTACACAATGTTTTCATTTAAGGCTAGTGAGCAGACTACGTGTCGCTTTAGCACCAGAGCGCCAACAACAGCTCAGTAGATGAAAACGAACACGAACACACACACACACACACACACACACGTATATGTAGTCTGGAAACGACAGTTATGTTTAAACATATACATATTTAGTTGATGTTGTCCATGATTATTAATGGAAATATAATTAAATAAAGGTACATTTAAGGGTCTTTTTTACTTTAAAAAGGACTTTTCAGGGTCACACTTTTAAATGAAACAGATAAAATCATTTATATAACAGAAATGTCTTATTGTATAAATCACAGTAATATATTAAAATGTTTTAATTTAAAAAATTAGGGAAAAAAATCAATTTAGTATATTTAATTTTAAAAAGTCAATGGTTGCTATAGTCTAGTCATCTATGCATTTGAAATCTGGAAGCATCATCTTTTCTTCAGGCTTCAGGCAAGTTTGCCCCCTATCTGGCAATATAGAGTCATGGAGACAGCCATGGCAACAAGCTACAAGGTAAGAAAAAGCAGACACAAGAAATGTTATTTTGACAAAGTGACTGCTGGACAATTCTTCAGGTGGAAAGGTAGTTTGCTTTCTTTCTATACTCAGACTTTAAGAAGGGGATCAGATAGATTACCTCAAGAATGGCAATTGCCAAGGACACGCCTATGATGACAGCAGAATTCCCCTCAATCCATTTCGTCAGGGCTGGATAACATCCAATAACATTCTAAGGAAGAAGAAAATGAAACTATGTTAGAACCATAAAAAAAAACAAAAACATAAAAATAGATTTCTCTCTTTTTACATTTTAGGAAAAGCTTTTTATAAAACATCAAATGTAGTGAAATTAATTTGAGGACATATAACATGGAAATGCATGAAAAACAAGAAAACAGCTAATGAACAGATACATGATAAGTGGCTATATGGAGTAGTCAGTGAGAGGTCCATTATTTTTCTGCTCTAGATGTTATGCAGAAGGTAACATTAAGCTTTACCGCAGCTGTGGCATTGCTTTCTTTGCATAGTCCACCGTTACAGCACTGGTCCGGATAGAGGTTGGTGTTCTGAACAAAATGGGAACCTGTGAAATCTGTATAGTTGTTGAATCCACAGCACTTCATCTACAGGTGGACACAAAAGAAGGTGGCATTAAACGCTTTGTAAACACAAACACAAAACAAATCCTAGAATTTCTTAGTAATGAGTAGCATACTGAATTACTACCAGCATCACTTCCACAGTAAATGGTGATATTTTTATGTGTTTGTTTTGAGTGGGGGGTTACTATCAGTTCACTAAAATACTTTTCTGTGCTAACAAATTTCAGCTACTCTACTCAGCTCTGAAGAGTTTACAATACATGTATGCATGATCAGGATATAGATAAAGCAGTAACAAAGTCTCTCCTGCAATTAATGACAGATTACAAACCGAATTCATGGTAGCATTCCACAGGTCAGTGACATCCTTATTGTTTCCATATTCCATCTTAATGCTTTGCACCACTGTGACACCCAACTGATTTATCAAGTTTTGGATCTGAGAGACAGAATGTGCAGAGAAAATTATTTATCCCTACCTGCTCTAAACCCATATCTCAGGCCCACATAGCCCACTTTTTATACTGACTCACCAGTCCCTTAAAAACCAGGAGCAAGATTGCTCCAGCTACCTCAGCAATGAAGACAATCAGGATAATGACAAAGAACTGATGAGAGAGAGGAAAAGCAACAAAAATGGGTTAGAAATGGTAGCAATATACTAACACCTATTCTTGGCTTGATTCTATAAGCCTGAAGAATGAAAAGCAGTTGTCAGTTAGTAGTTTTACTGAAAGAAAACTCAACTAAACCTATACCTGCATCAAATACCTGGTTTTTAGCTTTTTATGTGGGACTTTTTTTTGGTCTAGCAGTGTTGTCATGTCACTCGTTGCCATTGGAGACAGACTCACCGTTAGGAGCATGCACCTGCTCTCGCGCATGGCACCGCAACAGCCCAGGAAGCCAAGCAACAGCAGGATGGCGCCGAGAGCGATGAGCAGATATCCCACATTCAGCACCTGCTTCAGCTGCTCTGGAGCACCGTTCAGGTTTTGCAGGAAGCCCAACATAGAGCCACTGTCTACCTTCACCCAAATCCCCACTGCCAGGATGATTGCTCCGGCAAGCTATGCGGGGAGACGGAGACAGAGAGAGAGAGAGAGCGAGAGAGAGAGACAGAGAGACAGAGCGACAGAGAGATCAGGAAACCAAAAATCAAATCCCTAAAAAGGGGTAATGAAGCAAGTTGATTCAGTTACTATGTTTATTAACTGGTAACCTTTGTGCCATTTTTAAATATGCCAGCACAATTTAACATTATAACAAGTTAGAAAATGCAACCTTGACCTGAATCACCAGCTTAGTGTTACCTTAAAGGTACAGAACTAGGATTTTTATATTCAGACCCATTCAAAAGCCATAATTATTAATTCTATAACATAGTATATAATAATAATAATAATAATAATAATAATAATAATAATAATGCAATTTATTAAAAAGATCCCTTCCCATTCATAATAAGGAACCATAATGTCATAATTAATGTGACAATTATGCATATTCTTAGGAGCATTCTTACCTAGACATGTTTGTTGGGTCTATATCATTAACCACTAATTCTAAAACAGTTCAACTCTTGTACTTACAAATATGATGCCATTGAAAATAAACATCACTGTTTTCAAAAATCCAAAGCAACCCATCTTCGGTCTGCCTGCTACACCTGAAATTAAGATACATTCAGAGAATAATGCGGAACACCTCAGCAAGTCAGCAGCATTAGGGGCTAATTGTGTGCTAATGGTGCCATCGTTCCAGACATAATCATAAAGTCTTAAAGAGGATTTTCAATTAATACCCACTGACTCTTGAAATCCAGTGAGTGGCAGATTAAGCACTACACTATTCAGTCCTGTAAACTCCCCATTAATTAGAAAGAGTTTGATTCTGGGCATCTAAATCAAAACCATCCTGAAGCAGGACACGAATGGCATACATCACAGTGGAAGGCTTCAAGTTCCATTAATCCTAAATACTAGTTCCACTGACTGGAGGATTATGCCATCTCTATCAAATAATAACAAGCGAGGAAGTCTTTTGCCCCAGATGATCAAGTACTAGGGCTTTAATAGAGCCACTGCATGTGCACTGGGGTTCAGGTCATTGCCATTGCCAATTTGGGGCTCATGCTGAGGCCCTACCTTGACGTAGATGTACACTGCTGAGCGAAAGACAAAATGGGTCAAATCCAAAATTAAATCCAATGGTCCAAACAACAAATAATTGTTCAGAAAATGAACAAGACCAAAAACAATGCAGTCATGAGAACTGGGCCACAATCTGATTGTCACTGCTCAATGCTGCAGTGAACTATTTGGGAGAAAAGATGGAAACAGGGAAATTCACTTCTGTAGTTTTCGTTCCCACAAAGATAAAATCATGAAAAGATTGAAAAAGATTAAGCTTAATATTATACATGTTGGGGCTCAGCCCCAGGAGTGTAAGTTTGTTGATTAACCATAAAAAAATAGATGCTGGTTTTAACTATAGAGGAGCAGCATATTCACATTATCAGTTAGAATTTTGTCACTTTTTAAAAGAAAGTGACAAAATAATCTTTAAAATTATAAGATATCTAAATCAACACTGATTAGCCCTGTAACAACACTATGAGTTTATAAAAAAGTTGATGCTTAAAATAAAAGGTGCCATGCCACTTTATGCTAAACCTGTTTAGCACACTCAAGTAAATTTAGGTCACCGTGAAGGTCAAGATAGTAATCTGCAATGGTGTCTTTTGACAAACTGCTTTAGGGAGAAAAAAAAAAAAGAAAAAAGAAAATCTGATATTAACCAAGATTTCTAATTTAAAACATGGGGAAGGGATCAAAAGAGAAACACACCTCATCTCTATAGTGAAACACAGATGTAGACCACTGTTGTTGGGGACATGTGATCTTGAGTTGGGCAAGGTATTTTGGTCAAAATTGAAGGTCAGCTAAATTCAGAACATTATCAGAAAATCTGCATGCTCAGAAGCTGTGCATGAGTCACACTTTGACTTCCCAGCAGGACAACAATGCAGAGCAGAAGGCCAAGCCAACTAGGGGGAAGAAGGTTTTGGAGAAGCCCTTATGGTCACCAAACCTCAATGTAATGAGCCTGTGTGAAGCAAATGCAAATATGCAGCACATGGTAGGCAGCTGAGACACCTCCAACCTCCGCTGTTAAGAACAGAGAGTAGCTTCACCACCTGAGAGAATCCAGCATCTCATACACCATTATACACAAAAGACTGCAAGAGGCCCTTCAAATGTAAACCTTTGAATGTGTGCGCATGTGTGCTGTTTAAGTTATTGTTATGACTTGTAGAATACATTCAACTTTGTGTAATGTCAGACGTCTTCATCAGAGTGGCATTATCAAACAGAAAAACTTTTCTTGGTTGCTCGATATCCTACAGTTCTGCCAAGGGTGCGCAAACTTTATTGCATCTGGCATAAACAAGATTTTAATGAAGAATCAGTATTAACACCGCAGTTCAGTTTGGATCTGGACACTCTCTATGGTTAAGTAACTAAGTAAGCTGAAATAACTGAAGTAAGTAATTAAGTATCAGAAGAAGTGAAGTAGGCAATTAAGTAAGTACCTGAACTGAAATAAAGTAAATGGTGATATTCAGAGCACAGCATTTTGAAAATGAGTACATTTCGGAAGAATATTACCATGAAAATGCTTTCTAAGCTCAAATCTGTTTAAGAAACAAATGAAGATCAGTGCTCACAATCAGCATCTTCTCACAAATAAAATACTTAAAGTGACACATCAAAAAGATCACAAGTAGATGTCAGATATTAAATGGACCATACTCAACTTCCCTTCTTATAATTGGACCTTCCCTAGAGTCACCTTTATGAGTCCTTACAAGTGATGTCAATGTTTATGTAGTGGCAGGTTAATCACATGATTTTAAGAGAACACTATACTCTTGGGAGCTTTGTGTTGCTGTGGCTTTTGTTGTTGTTTTGTCCCACTCTTTTTTGTCCCTTCCTAATAATGCCTGCCTACTGCATCTACACAAATGCACACGCAGTAACTGTAGTCAGCATCAATGGTCCATCACACTTGACTAGCTGGTGAGTCAGCCCAGTAATCTATTCACACTCCATTCACATGAAGCTATCCTGAATCTTCAGGTCCTTGGTAAACACAAAAATCAGCAGCAAATCTGGAGCAGCAGTTATGTTAGTAAGTCCTGTAATAGCTTTTTAGTAGCTTTCTCTATCCTAAGTGTAGAACTGAACCAGCCTTCTGGTCTTCATTTCCATGATGCTTTTCATAAAAGGCTGGCCAAAAGGTCTATGATAAAGATGGATACAGTCAATTTGCAAAAAAAAAAAGGCTCTTTACAGCCAAATTTAATCTATTTGAAATAATACCCAGTAGATAGACACAACTCCAAATCACTATATTTAAAGAACACACTTCCGAAGTTTATTTCCCATCCTAGATTCCCACTAAAGTATGACCCCAAGTGCAATAACATTTTGTAAAGAACAAGTTGTCTGTTACATGCTCTAACCAAATTATTGTGGCAGAATCCTGTGGGTCTCCTATTCCTGTTTCCTTCCTTAACATTGCATTCTCAATCAATCCTCTTTCTAAGGAGCAGTAAATAGAAAGTTCTTGACACACCTGGTGACAGGAAAGATGAAGATAGCGGAACCTGTGGAGAACCCTTAAGAAGTCGAAGACATTTAACACACCTTAATTTTTTTTTTAAGTCCAAATTCCCCCCACCTTCAGAACACCTAGGTCTATTTTGGTAGATTACTTGGCATTCACAGAACAGCATAAAGTAAGCCTGAGAAGCATCATGTAGAAGTGAGAGAGAAAAAGAAAGAGAGAAAGATTCCTACCTTCACAGAAGATTTGAGAATAGGAGAGTAGAATTACAGGAAGGTGTTCACTAGCATCGAGAATTCACAGAACCAAGAAACTAGAAGCCTAGACTCATCTTTCTTCCTTTCTGCCTCTTCCGCTTGCTATCCACTGCGACAGGTTTGCTCGAGGGAAGGAGGTAGAGGGGGAGGGAGAGAGAGACAGAGGGAGGAGGGATGAAGGAAGCAGGTAGGAGTGACGATTCCCTATGCGCTATGGAGAGTTTCACCTGAGAGGGAAGGGCTGCAATGTGCCATGACAATATAAAGGAAACATGACACAGACAGACACACACACACACAGAGACATTTACTGATAAGGACCAGAACACTATAAAGTTAACATGTATCTAAACAGCGTGGTGTTAGTGTAGAACTTGAGCCTGTTGTAGAAGCAAACTGAGGTTCTTGAGGACAAACCCATATTGATCTGGTTCTGCTGGGTTTTATTTGGCAGTATCTAGAAAACATCTAGAGTTAAACAATATAATTATAGAGTTAAAGGGGAACCATTTTCATACTCAGATTCCTCAGTTGTCTTTGAGTTATAAAGTAAAATGTTTTTTTTATTAGAGATATGTAATAAATCAATTGACCAATATATTAGTGTGTTATCAGTGACATACATTAGCCCTTGAATTAAGTACTGTGGGAAAGACCGGTAAAATCAGACATACAGGCTCAGAAAATCCCCCAAAAGAAATACAAATGTACTGTTTAGACGTAGTAAATAAAAAAAAAAAATTAAAAGTATTGTTAGTAAAGGATTAAACTCCCAAAAGCCAGCAGTCTTAGGATCTAGCTGAAATTCGAGGCTATCAGAACTGATCTGTGGTAAATTCTGTGATGTCAGTGATGCTAGCAAAATGTGTAATGCAGTTAATGTTATAATGAAGCTAATTAATTCATTACATTAATTCAAAAAGCACAATCAAAACTATATTTTATGCATTTAAATAAACACAAAAAGCAAAAAATGAGCTGTTATTTTGCATAAAGTTTTATTTATAAAGGCCAATCCTATGTTTAATCTGGGACTCAAGAAACCAGAAAATCAGGTTTTACAATAAGGTAATATAAAACCTGCTCTACACTAAAATTCAAATGAACCTAAGGCTATGAGGAAATGTCAGATTAATTGTTTTCTATTTAAGATTATCACCATCCAATCTGTGTCTGAGGTCAAATTTACCACAGATGATATGGTTGATATTTGGTGTTTGAGTGAAGATTGGAATTAAAAATAGAATTAAGTGCATTCAAGGAAATGCACTATAGTAGATACAGTTTCCCTCTGACTGTAATAGTACAGAAGCAAACTTAAAATCTTTGAGAAAATTTAGTCAAATGCATCAACATATATTCTTATTCAATTTTTCCTACCACACACCACAGCATTTTTTGGGTTAAACATCACAGTCCTGGAACACGATAATTACACTGTTCCATCTTTAGAAAATGAATTATAGACTGACGTCAGCTCTGTTGTTTGGTACAAAATACCCAATAGGCTTATAGACATAGTTCCCCTGCCTTAAATCAAGGTCAACGCACCCAGTCCACAACACCTTTTATTTCTTTTGTCACAAACCAACCTGTCCCTTTTAACATTATGTACATAACATTATCTCTTAGTAGTATATTTTACAAAGTAAATCAAACAGAAAATAATAAACTGAATTTGACTTCCAACTCCACTCTTAAAATAAGTTGATTTGATATGTCTAATACAAATCTGATATCTGTTAGAAATAGCACAAATATGTCAGGTGGCTGATATATCCTACAGGATAAAGATAAAGGAAAAGGTAAGCAGGTTGTAAACATAATAGTGGGAGTTTGTTTTCCCTGAGCACTGAAGCATTTTATCACAGTCACTTCCTTGTAAGGGCAACAATGCAGCTCCTTTTAGGGGAAATATGACAAAGGAAAATTCAGGTAAACGTAGCTGCTTGAGTTAGTTTCAATCCTTCCCACTGTGGGGGATTCTAACAATGAATAGTGCATTTTTTTAAACCACTGTAGGGAAATGCATCAATGCTTAGAATGGACCACCACCTATTGAACAACTGACAGAAGAAGAAAAAAAAAAAAAAAAAAAAAAAAAAACCGAACTGTTTCACACCCCTTGAAAAAACACACACAAGCACTTTTAATCTGCTCAAATTTTCAGTGCATCTGGGAGAAGAGTGTAAACCATATCTTAAATATATTGCTTATAAGGTAATGTGACTTCATTCAAAAGGGAACTGAACCCCCAGAACATGACTCGGGGAGAAAATTAACCTTCAGAAGCTTATTAAAAAGCATAGTGGATTGGTTCATATATTCTCTCTAATAAAAATCTGTAGAAAAATCTCAAAAGAATATGCTATCCAGAAACATTGATTTCTAATAACACCAGTCAACGATTTTGCTTTCTGCAAAAAAAATACCTGTTAATGTATTTTTGCATGTACAATCCAAATTTGTTTTCAGAATTTCTCTATCACCCATAGCTTTTTTTTTAATTCCAGTATACTCATATATCAGTAAAGTATGGTAAATCAGTACCAAGGAAAGTGGAGCCCCTCTGTTTTGGCAGAGTATTGCTGGACACTGAAGAGGGATGTTCCTGAGGCCACATATAGAGAAAAATCATACATTGTACACTGTAGAAGTAGGCTTGTACATATATTAAGTGTAATAACAGCCCTATTTATGAATACGTAATATGTACTTCACATAGAATTTAAAAACAATACACAAGAGAACATTTCTAAATCTGATCTGAATTCAGAGTAAAAAAAAGTGCACTAAAAAAGATCCACCTATTTTAGTTGGTGAGACCAAAAAAAATAGTTCACATTTTTTTGGCCAATATAATAAGTGGAAGCTAATGATAATGCAACTACAACTACACTAACCAGATGCTGGCTTCCACTGCCTGTTAGCCATGGAATTAAGAATTATACTCAAAGTCATCAGTCCAACTGGGGAATGTATCAAAACATTTGAACAGTCACATTATGCAACAGAGAAGATAAATGTAGCTAGGCTACAGACAGATACTTAGTTAACCTAAAAGCATCACACATAATGACCATTATATTGGAGCCTGGTGGCTCAACATGATGCTACCATGCACAGTGCAGTCTCTAAGAAACTGGATATTTACATCTATAATTATTTTTAGTTATTACTAAAATCAATTGGGTTGAAAATTTAAGAGTAAAAGTTGGGGTTCGGGTTAGTGCAGAATGTCAAAAAAGTGCAGAATGTCAAATTTCACAAACAAAAAATATCTTAAATAAAGGCATGATGTTTAACACCTAGTTGAGTCTACAAGTCACAGACATCAACAGACACTCTAGCTTCCCTGGTGGTTAAGCATCGTCAGGTCTGCAGTCATTTCCAGTTCCTTGTGTGGAGGCCATTCAGTCTTGTATTAAAAAGTGGAAATGCACTTTGAATAAATTTCAGGTTAGATCAATGATTGCCAGTTTCAAACATCCATGAATTCACAGAAATGCCTAGCATTTTGTGGAGAATGTCATGCCCTTTGTGGTGAGTTTTAATCTCAGTGATAATTGGACTCTACAGTAAGACAGTGATCCCAATCACACTTCCAGGTCAATCAAACTTAGTTAAGGAATCTGTCCTGGAATGTATATCTCAGTCTCCAGATTTATATCTTTAGCGGGATATAAATAAAGCAGTTCATCACAGAAACCTCAATGAGCCAGAAGCTTTTGCACATAAGAATGGGAAAGGATTCTACAAGAGTGGTGTCAGAAAGATTATTCCAAGATGTATTGTTGTATATTTTCATTCAATTCTGGACACACCACCAAAATATATTTTAAGGGGGGGGGGGGGGGGGGGTTGAATATTTACATTTGCAACTGTAGTAGCACACTTCAGACCATTGTCAGCATTCACAGGCTTTTTCTAGCAGTTGGCATCTTATACCTTTCTCTAAATGGGTATCTTCCACACCTCTAACCCTATATCCCAGATAGTGTTCTTGATCCGAGTCTTTCTTTATGAGTGAAAATATTTTTCAGTCACGCACTGGTTTTCTGTGGTTTGCCAGGTTATCCGATATTGCATTGATTTTGTTTTTTTTTTGTTGTTTTGTTTTTGTTTTTTAAACAATGTACCACACACAATTTTGATGCTCTTAACATGGAAATGTTTCAATATCTTAATGTGAAAACTGCTAATTCTCTGGTAAATTGCTAATTCTCTGGTTGACTTGCTCTAATTTCTCAATTTCATGAAATTAACTCCCATTTTAATGCTACTGACAAGCCTTTGGTTCTCATGTTGAGGAACAACTGCCAGAGACTCCACATGTAATATCCAGAATCAACTCTCTCACACTTGCTTGTGTGTGATCTGTAAAAACACACATCTGGCCAAGAAACAACCAGTCATTTGTTCATTTGTTGTCCTGAGGGAAAAAATAAATAAAAAGGACTGAGATTCCTTATATGTTTCAATCAAAATATATACATAAATACCCTCTAATTAAAGCATTCTGCACCATAACATCATTCATTTTTCTCATTTCAAATAAAATGTGATGAAGTAAAAAAACAAAGACCATAAAAAACTTTTAAAATGATCAAATTTCTTACAAACTGCACTGCAACAATCATCAATGTGCTTATAGAACAGCTAAGAACAGGTTTGACATCTATCTTTTTTTTTTTAATCTTCAGGCTGTCCTTTAGTGGTGAGCTGTCCTTCACCCAGAAACCCAAAGGTACAGGCAATGTCATATGAGCTACAGAGTGGGACAACAGCATACAAAACAGAATGCAAATGTCCATATAAAATGAAATAAAAACAGAGCTCAGAGCTGAACCATGGAGGCTGCGTCCCGCACAGCATGCAGTCAAAATATGTCCAAAATGGACAAACTCTTTGGTTTAATTCTCACGGTCATTAACTGCTTTTGAGCGCAGGTTCTAAAGTCCTTCCTTTATGCTTTCATCCTCTCTTCCTTTTACTTCTTCATCTCCAACCCTTGTGGAGTTATTCACTGTACCAAAACAGGGGACTTTGACCACCGATCACTAGCCTAATTAAAACAGGTGCCAACACAGGCCCTCATGATTTCTTTTCTGTTTTCTTGCTGCACCTCTTGCTATACATCTCAAGTAGTTTGTTTGTCTGGGTGGCTTTTGAGCTTATGGAATTTGACGCTGTCAAGCTTCTCGAAGCGCTTGCCACAGTGCTCGCAGGTGTAGTTGTACTGTGCCTCGGTTGTATGCTTCTTCATATGCCAGTTGAGTGATGCCCGTTGCCGACATTGGTAGCCACAGATCTCACACCTACGGGGATGGACCCAGCATTTCCCACAGGAGTTCAGAGAGACACATCAGATTTGTGGCTTTAATGTCATCTTGACCAGAGCAAAATATAGTCTTTATCTCAAACTTATTTGTCTGGAGACAGGGCCTTACAAGTTATCATGCAAATCAATCTGTCCACAATGGTAAAATATACTGAATTTGACTTCAGATCTCTTTGTCTGGCCATTATGAGAAAGATCAGTGCTGACTCAGGTCAGAATCAATCAAGAACAATTAAAAATATATTCTTTCTGACTTGCAGTAGAGTGCAAAACAAATACACAGCCTTTAGATTAAAGGCAAATTAAACTTACTGTAATGGCGTCTCTCCTGTGTGAGTGCGTCTGTGCACCTCTAAATGGTTCTTGCGTTTGAAGGACTTGCCACACGTCTCACATATGAAGTCTCGTACTCCTGACCAGAAAACAATTCTAGTGAGCTGCATTTTTGCTTTCAGCAATTTAACACTTTCAGGTTAGAGTGCTCCTTCAGAAGGATTATCATGTGCTTACTGCCCATGCATGACTCAAAAAAAACCCCAAACATTTTTGATTCACATGGATACATACAGAATGCTGGTGTACCTGAGTGAATGATCATATGGCGATGCAAATGGTTGGAAAGGTAGAACTTCTTCCCGCACCCTGGATGTGGACAGACCTTTGTTCTGCCTTTCCTATGCACCAGGTTCACATGGTTCTGTAGGAAACAGACCAACATTATACCTCCATTTACACTTAGCAAAGAAAAGACGGTTTTCTATTATTGGTGGGGCGTGTATGTGTTCCTCATTCTGTGGCGACGTTAGCAGATGACACAGCCCTATTCAAAATACCAAAGATAATCAGATACCAGTTTCAAACAATAGGCAGACATATCCCATTCATGTGCAAATTATCTCACTTGGGTTTAATAAGTTTCAAGTTTCAAGTTTGGTTTATTTGTCACATACATAGTCATACACAGTATAACTCGCAGTGAAATGGTTGCGAGTGCTCTGTCCAAACTGAGGAAAAAGAAAATGGGTGCATAGAGAAATATATATATTCTATATATGTACAAAATATATTAACAATGTATGTACAATATATGTATATTATGTTTATATACACAATGTACAATGTATATGGTTGTGTGTATATGTGTATATACATACACTCAAGTCCATAGTTACTGAGGTCACACTTACTCTGCCAGAGCATTTCAGTGAAGTTAAATCAGCGTAAAGATTGCCTGGTAAATTTGAGCAGCATAGGAAATTCACACATTCATAGGACATAACAGGACAGCAAAAAGGTTTTTAGAACACACACCACAGTGACAGATAAAGATGTTTGGGGAGGGAATTAGACCTCTTGTAAGTACAGAATGAAATCACATTCAAATTCAGCAATATTTAGACTTTTTAAAGTCTTTAATCCAAAAGATTTTCAATGGAAACTTGGCAAATCCCAAAACTGAGGGGTCAAAGTAATGCTTAGAATAAGAAACAGTAGAAAATATTAAACGTTATGCAGCAATTAAAAAGGATGGCTAATAGCCCCAAAACTGATAAATGACTTTTCTATTCCAGTCCACAATCACATTAGTTCCTATTCTTTTTGGAATCCACATGAACACCAGGAAGCCAAAAATACAGTAGTTACAAACAAAACACACTCACTCTCACCTTGTATGCACACTACAGCTACTTACTGCAAACCATCTGTTGTCACTCACAATTCATCCGCTTATCTCCACCCT
The DNA here is from genome assembly GCF_041902795.1 of Electrophorus electricus. NCBI lineage: Eukaryota > Metazoa > Chordata > Actinopteri > Gymnotiformes > Gymnotidae > Electrophorus > Electrophorus electricus. Next base: position 31,147,449 of record NC_137499.1, read on the forward strand.
ATAAATTACTGGTCAGAATCTAGCCACAGGAAAATAGCTGACTGTATATTATGTGGGTGATGGGCCATTCTCAATACAGCATCAACACTGATGTCATAGTGGCATGGTTGTGGACTCTGAACTGGTAGTTTATCAGACCCTGCTATGTTTTTACAGTCGACAGTGTACTGAAATTTCTAATATGTCCAAAATCAGGCGTCCTACATAAACTCAAATATATCAAATATCATTTTGCAATTATCAATCTTTAAGCCCTGCATTCAGTAGGATTTTGCAATCTACATGTTTTTGATGTGTTTATCTGTATATTACAATGTTTTAGTGGCCATCAGCCCATAACAGACTTTGGGCCCCCAAGAAAAAATGTTTGGGAACTCCTGGATAAACTACACATCTGGTACGGTCTCTGCACATCTACAAGGCAGTTCTAATGGGATGACCAGTAAGTGTATTAATGTTTGAAGTGATGATATTCGCTTTTTTGTAAGCCATGCTTTTGTCGATTTCATGCAGATAACGCAACTTCCAGTTTCATGCTGCATCATCTTACAGATGTATTAGTCAGGGAGTGCAAGTGCCTCTCACCTGGAAGCTGCTGATAGCCACATACACCTGGCTGCAACCCTCGTAAGGACAGTGGAACATCTTCAGCATGCCATCAGCCTCAATGACTGGACCTCTACGGCTTCTCTTAGACCTGGAGTGCGTGACCACATAACGTACACACTTTTTTTTGGAGGGGATCTTATTCAGCTTGAAATTATTGCCTTCAGTGAAGCTTGCTACTTCAGATCACCAACCTTAAGAGTAAGGAAATTCCAAAATAAACCATTGTGGGATTGAAGGCAGTGAATCAGAAGTCACACTGTCATTACACATCCGCCTTGCTCCAGATGTTCATTTATACATCACGCACCTGTTAAGCACACGCTGCAGAGCTCTCTGGTTGTGTGATTCCTCACTGGACTCCAACAACTGCTTTTCACTCAGGTCTGGAAACAGCATAGCACAACCATTTATAATACTACTACTACTACTACTACTACTACTACTACTAGTAGTAGTAGTACTACTACAACAATAACAACAATTTAATAACATCCAATGAATTGCAGTGCTTACTTTTACATTTAAAATATAATGAGTGCACTTTGTGAGTGATACATTTCAAACAGGTTCTAAAAGGTATTTAGATGTTTGTGGCAGTTTATGCAGACCTCAATTTGGAAGTGCATATTGCGTTAAACTACTGAACTATAGTATTAGTCTTGAACTTCACAAAACCTCTCAAAAGTTTGATTTGCTGCCTTTATAATGAATAATGTAATGTTTATTTCTCTCACACCTGTCATGGCATCTGTCTCTGGGATGCTGCTCCGGAGAACTGTCCCTGGTTGACACATCTGATTATAAGCCACACCCTCAATGACTGTGCATGTGACTTCTTCCACATCTCCACCCCCCATGTTGAGCTGAATGCCTTCAGATGTTAGAGCTTCATAACTGGGACCTGTGATTATGATCAGCTGGAATGGGCAGTAGAAGTAAGAGTAAGAGAGGGAGCAATATTTCTAATCTGATCATCCATAGATGGTAGCAACTAAGGTGATATTTGCTCTAGCAGCTAACAGTAACTCCTGTGCCCTGATGCTTCTGGGACACAAAGCTCTGCAACCAACTATTTATATTCTGGTGGCATCTAGCCTTATTCAAGATATTATCTTTGGGAAAGGTAAGTAGCCCCAGTCCCATCTCAGTAATTAATGTGTGGGCAAACTCTGTTTGTATAGTTTGATAGTGACATAGTTTAATCCAGCTGCACTGTGCGACCTACCTGAGATCCTTCCAGTGTGGCACGCTGATCTGGAAGCTCACAGCGGCCCACCATGCTCTGCAGTGCCTGGCTCTCATAAAGCTCTTCCTGTACTGGGGCTACTGCTATCGGTGTATGAGCCACGTCTCCCGAGTGCACTTCTGCTCCGCTTTCCTCACAGCCACTCACGAGACTGGCCCCATCCGCCCCTTCAAGCCTGTCCGCCAAAGCCGCTGTGACCACCACACACTCGTAACCCTCTGGAACAGTCCCACACCCTCCTTCAGCTCCAGCCTTGAGGTCACCTACTTCCTCCACAGGGAAGCCATCTGCTACTGCCTCCTGGCTCAGGGTTCCACTTTCAGCCTTGAGCATGGTAAGCTCTGCCTCTCTGTCAACCTCTACCTCCCACATGGTCTGGTTCCTCAGTGGGCGTGTGGACGTGACAGGGAGGTGGTGAGCTTCTGGGGCCCCGGGCAGCTGAGCGAGTGGTGTTGAGGACATCTGATGCGACACTTCTTCCACATGTGCTGTGGCACTCTCCAACTCATCTGCCACATCTCAACAATGAGAGACATTTGATGTGCCACACATAGATAAATGATGGAAGCAATAAATTCTTGTTTAAACAAATCTTAAGTCATATTATTTGCTTGGATGAAATCCAATTTAAAATAGGAATTTGAAACAGGTCACATGAATAATTGCTTAGTACAACATTCCACTTAACCTTAGCATAAAGAACACAATTTAAGTTAAGTTTTGGTGTACTTTATGGAAGGCTTGGTTCTGAGATAAGCTTTGGTTCAAGAAAGAAATGCACCTGGCAGCTCCTTTTGGTTGAGTATTCTTTCACCAGCCCTAGTGCTGATGTCTATAGCTGTTGCCACTGTTTTAGCAGCCCTCTTCTTCTCAACTTCTTCCCCAGCATCATCATCTACCTCAGATTCACTGATGCCCCCTGCAGGCCAAGAGATGTGCTGTACAAAGGAATGTTCGGCCTCGCATTGCCAGAGTACGGACGTGGACAGACCCAATCTTGGTTCTACTGCCCGCAGTTCAGGCTCATGGGGACATGTCTGGCAATGCTCCTGGTACCAGCTCACTAAGCTCTGCAAAGAAGTAATGGACACCTTCTTCCCTACAGGGAAAAATGGAAAACATGGTATAACATCTTTTCAAAATTTCACAAACATGTTACTCCTGTATACGTAATGTTGGGCTTTGTCTCAAAAAGTCTTTTAGTCTTAAAGTTTGTCTTATAAAAGAGCAAACTCAGCAAAGGTTAGGTTAAGAGAGTGAGGCTGTTGCAGTTAAGTAACCACTTACATCATTAATTTTCATACCATTAGAAGTGGCATAGCATAGTACTGAGTGTGTGATGTAGAACTGAGTTAGCTAGCTCACTGAGAGTATTTCAACATGAATGAATCTAGGAAACTACTTAATGCGTGTCAACTCACCCTTTTTCTGATTCCTGCACATTTCTGGAATGTTCTTCTTCCTGTCAATCAAAACAGAGGACATTACTATGTTATAATGGTTAATGACACAGCCAGCAGTAAATTGTGAAAATTAAATTCGGTCTGACATGCCTGAATGTCCGTAACACGTTTGAATGGATGATGATTACTAGCTTTTCTAAATTATTGAGTTGTAACTATACTGAACAAGCAATACATCTAAATATATAAACAAAACACATATTGTACGTTAAGCACTGGATAAGAGGGTTAAGAGTACACGTACGCGCCGTATTTTTGCTGGTATCTTTCGCCGTAGGTTGAATTCAACAAGATTAAATACTCAGCAAGTCCAGCGTCACTCAAGCTAGTTCGCCGGCGCAGGTCACTCCAAACCTTGTGCGATTCTCCGAGATACACTCGTCGAACATCGTACTTTTTCCGCGATTCAAGTCGTCTTTGAGCTCGGTCTGAGTCAGATAGTCTAGGCCGACCTCTACATCGACGTAATATTGCTTTTATTTGTTCCCCAGACCCTTTCGAATCCAGATTACCTGTCTTTGCTGAATACAAGGTCGCCATTTTGATATCAGCTGTGAGTTGTTGTGGTTCTTCTTAAAGGGATTTTATTTGAAGGGAAGTTGCAAATGCGCCTTTAAAGGAAACTGAATTTTTGCCAGAGTATGCAATGTTCCGTTTTAGACATATACATTGTCATTCTTCAGATTTTACCTGAGCTCTCAGAATATTAATTACTTACGGGAATATTAAAATAACAATAAACCTTAACAGAACTACAAATAATCGTTACGTGTACTGGAATAGACACATTGACATTGACAAATAAAAATGAAGAAATTACATTTTGAACAACGAATCATTTTTTTGTGGGCGTTGCGAGCTCACAGATACGACTGTTATGCTATGTGATGAGCTAGTTAGATAACGCTAGCGAACTTAGTTTTTCTTCAACAGAGAAACTTATAAAATGTCTATGGTGCATAGCTAATTTATCTATGTATTTTGTGAATATACTGTAGAGTTCTGTCTGAGCCTTGTGAATTTAATAGGTATGGTCGACATCCTTAGTGTGGTTTTTAAGCGGTTTGCTTCACAGCTGCACGTATCAACTAATGTAGCGTTAAAGGTGTCTCCTACTGAGAGCAGCATTTTGGTCGTTGGAGATGAAAACATCAACAGATCGCTGTTGTTCCTGACAGCTGTAACAGCAGCTTCAGAATTAGGAAGCAGAGTGATGTTTTTCACTCAAAATCAAATCCAGAGCCTTCCATGCAATCTTCAGGGCTCAAGTGGTCTGAATCTGAAGCCTGAAAGTTTAAAGGTAATTTGAGTTCGGCAGAAAATATTTGAAATTGTCCAGTTCTGGCTAAGTCCTAAGTAGTAGTAGTCCTAAGAAATATACCTAACGCTAGCTAGCTAATCGCAACATAATAGAGCAGGCCGTCTGTGTTACTCGTTTTCGCTTTCTCCCTGTCTTCATGTTTTAGGGGAAATAAACATCTCAATACAGTTAACACTAACTAGCTAGCGTTAGCTAAGCCAGATGGCATAACATTATTTCAGCGGAAAGCTGAGTTGGCATAGGTTACTTGAATGTAAATGCACTGGGTACACTTTTATGTAAACCTAGCCTTTCATCATTATTTAGGGAAAATGTATAATCCGAAAGTACACTTCTAACAGTTTGTTACTACTGATATATGCTCTCTCCGTAAAGAAAATCCGGTTTGTGTACCCCAAGACTTTGGAGCAACTGCTGGAGGATGTAGCCTCCCTTCACGAGCTGGTCAGACAGGCTGCCGCCATCCCTTCCTTGGTCATTGTGAACGGTTTGGACCGGTATTTGTGCAGCCCCGAGTTGCAGGGCAGACCTCAGCAGGAGGCTCAGAGCATGGCAGCTCATGTGATGGCCCTCCTGCATGACACAGCTGCTTTCCTCACCCAGAACCTGGAGGCCCGAGTGGAGAGCCAGGCCCCGTGTCGGGTCATCGTCTCTGTTCAGCCCGGTATTGAAGGCAGAGGTGGGGGTGATGTGTTGGGCCCAGATCCCTTCCTTTCGGTCCTGGGACGCTATCTGCAGGTGAGGTGCACCTCAGAGAAAGAGTGGAGGGGTGAGGGGCAGAATGAGTGGCTGCTGTGTCTGTCAGGTCAAGGACTGCAGGTTGATGGGGATGCTATTGAAAAGGAAGGGCTGGCATTGAAATGGCATGTAGCAATGCAGCCAAGTGGAGTGCTGGAGTTCTGGCCAGATGTTGCAACCAAAGAGAAGACACTACAGGAACAAGCCTCTCTGGAAGCAAAAGATGACTAACCACAAAGGGTTTTTTTTCCTTCTTCTGTATTTTAAAATGCTTAAAGTGTCAAGAATATTTTCATTTGCTTTGTGTGAGTAGTTTGTTTGTACTGTCTAAACTCCTCAGGTTAAGAAATAAAACCTCTGTTCTTGTTTATGAAGGAGTCTCTAAATAAATGATTGTTTTCAATAAACAGTGTAATAAAATCCAACTCCATGCCCCTTGCATCTACATGGAATAATAAAGCATATTGAGTTAAACCTTTTTTTAATATTAACAACTCCAGATTGTTAAAATTACTTTCATATAAAATTAATTTTATACAATTGTATTCTTATGAAAGTATTAATTGTTTCATAAAAGATGGATTTATAGCTGACAATAAATTGGACTTTACCTTTCCTTTTTTACTTGCCATGCAAACATGCAAAATGGTTTAGATTCAGGATTCCTTTTGACCATATCTCTGATGAAGACAGTAATGTTGAAACATTAGTTTATTGCACTGCACTTACAAATCACTCAGTTTTCCAGTCAGTGTTCCAGAATCCTACAGGTCGGTTTTATTAAAGTATTGACTATTCCTGCATTAAGTGATGTTTCATATTAGTCAGCACTTTTCAGAATGAGGTGCAAAACAGAATGATCTGATATTTGTACGAACTAGTAGCATTTTAATAGCTGCATTTACAGCTATCTGTGAAATAATTTTGGCAATCTCATAATCAGCTGTATTATTTTGAAATGTAAAATTTGATATGTAATAAGGGATTTCTAATATTTTTTTCTGAACACATCTTCACCATGTATCCTGTAATCTACTGATTAGTGAACTAGGAAAAGGAACAACAAACATGGGTTGTCTTTCGTGTTAAAGACTGGGAATCAGTCAGTTTCTTGCTAGGATTGGTAAATAATTGTTAAAAAAATAGTTCAATTGAACATGAAGCATTTAAGCATAATTTAAAACACCAAACAAGATGATAGAGATAAAATTAGTTTTTCATTGCAATAGAAAGACTCCACATTTTAAGAATGATAATGCAGGAAATGCTTATATTTTGAAGAACAAACATAAATAACAGTGCCATATTTGACATTATAAATGCTGATTTATCAGACATTAGTTGTCTGAACATTAAAACCAATATATGCCACATAAAACCCCAAACTTTTGATTTCAGTATTAACAATTTTTCAATTACAGATTAGCCTATTTATTAAAAGCAATAATGACAGCAAAACATGCCAGATGACTGGACACTGGATATTCAGAGATTTCTATTTATTTAGTAAATTTATGTTTCTTAGAAAGGTGTTGAGATGTGATGAGAAGAGGATGCAGGACTTGAAGCTGGTGTGTGTCAAATTGACTCGTAGGCCCCCTCTTGTATAAAGTAAATAGGATTTGGCCATTTCATAGGGTTCCCCACTGTAGGAATTATCCAAGAGCAGTAGGATATACTTGTCCCCTAATAAGAGGATGTATTGAGATGTTAGGAACAACATGTGTGCCCTTACTGATGTATTGTATAACAGATTGCATTGTAAATCAAAATCAAACTAACCAGCACTTAAAACTGCGTTCAAGATAGTTACCAAATTGCTTACCATTCCAAACTTTCATTTCATATGTACATTTTTCACAACAAATGTAAACACTTTTTAAGTACATTCTAAACTCAATAAGGTGGCTTACTTCTATGGGAAGTAGTGCATGAGGCTGTTCACTTTAGTTCTGTAGGTTACTGTGTATGGAACACGGGGTCAATTTGAGACACACTCAGCATTTGAAGGAGATTTGTGAAGTTTGGTTACATTGGTACAATAACAATAACAATAAAGATGCAAAACAAACTGATCTTGGACCTAACTTATAGAAGACAGGAGACAAAACATGCACAATTAAATACTCTTGTTGATTGTGTCTGCAAAGAATTTTGAAAGTTTGGTAGTTACATTTCAAAATAATTGTTACATCTCCATATATTTACAGAGGATAAGAAAAATATCTACAGTTTTTACAACAGTGGAACTTCTGTAATAAGAAGGATGACTAACAAAACACACACACACACCAAAACAACAAGAACAAAATAAGGCTGAAAATAAGGTTTATGGGGAAAGCAAATTTAATCAGCTTTCCACAATTTACATATTTAAACATGTATTTAAAAATCTATATTTTTAAAAGGTGGTTAGTTACATATGGTGTGCCGTACAGAATGTGAATTAGGTATTATTTAACTTCAACAGCTGCCAGAGGTATTTGTTTATCTATCTATCCATCTATGGCTTTGAACTCATTTTCCACTTCAGTTATCCCTTCAGTAAGCACTTATCCACTCAACAGTTCAGAATTTCAGAAACTTCACCAAATTCTGTTCTGTCCAAAAAGTCCATACAGGGCATTCCTAGACATGCCTTTCCAGCATGGTTTGGTGTGAGCACTTTTTAAAAAAAGTCTTTGTCCTTTCAATGTTCTACACAAGCTTTTGTTCAGAGCCAAGAGTGTATTGGTCGACCAGACAGTGGCTGCCTGAGACCAAGAATGTCATTCTTGTACTCGTTGGGATAGATGGTGCCTTTGCTCATGTTCACTGTCCTGCTGGAGCTCATTGGACTGTAGTCCATGGAGACACCAGAGTCAGCCACAGCCATGTAAGTGTACTCCAGCCCTTTAGGCACCCATGTGTGGTTTGGATACTCAAAGCTCGACTGCAAAGAGAGTCTTCCTGACCCAGAGCTTTGCTGGAGGGAGCCGAGATCAGAATGTGAGACAGCCAACAGTGAGGTTTCTCTGCTGGCAAACAGGGCCTGCAGAGGCAGCAATTCGTCCAGGGCGTCATTCCCTCGCCCTTCTCCCTCTGCCCGGGGATGTTGCGAATTCTGATTAAGTGTGACATATGTGTCTTGTGATTCAAGGAATGACTGAGTGAGGGCCTCTGGATGCTCCTGAAGAGTCCTCAGCTGCTCCATCAACCAGTGGGCATGAGAAGGTTCTTGCAATGTGTCTGTCAAATATGTGTCGATGCCCCTTGTGTCCAGCTGATTGACCACCTCTTCCATGGCCTCTGGCTGTTCTCTGAGGAAAGAAGCCACTCTCGTGGTGGGTGCTGGCCTCAGGGCATTTTTGTGACTTGGCAGAGGCGGTGCCACGCTGGCCTCAGACAGAACTTCTAGGGGAGATGGAAGCTCTTCATTGTACACGTGCACTACCCGGCTGTTGCCACTACTGTGGCCCAGCCACTTCTACAGAGGAAAATTAATGAAGGAAAATTTAATTAATTTCTTTATATATATATATATATATATATATATATATATATATATATATATATATATATATATATATATATATATATATATATATACATATACATACACACACACACACACACATACATACAACATATACACACATATATACACATATATATAAATAAATAATATATATACACATACACACACCCACACACACCCACCCTCCCATTGGAAAATTACTGCATGGGTGATTACATTTCAGCTGGCAACAAGTTATTTAACCCTAATTGATGCAGTGAGTAGCTTCTCATTTGTTAAACAACCATGTCAAAAGACACATCCTATGGTCATGGAAAAGATGTTAATTTGTTTCAGAAGGGTCAAACTATTTGCATGCATCAAGCAGAGAAAACATCTAAGGAGATTAAGAACTGTCCAATGCATTATTAAAAAGTGGAAGGACAGTGGGGAAACATCATCTTCGAGGAAGGAATGTGGTTGGCAAAAAAATTTTGAATGATCATGATCGGCGATCACTTAAACGTGTGGTGAAATCAAATCGTAGAAAAACAACAGTAGAACTCAGGGATATGTTTGATAGTGAAAGTTAGAGCATTTCCACATGCACAATGCCAAGGCAACTCAACGGATTGGGACTAAACAGTTGCGTAGCCTTAAGAAAACCACTTGTCAGTGAGGCTACCTGGCAAAAACTTCAATTTGCTAGGGAACATAAAGATTGGACTCTGGAGCAATGGAAGAAGGTCATGCAGTCTGATGAGTCCAGATTTACCCTGTTCCAGAGTGATGGGCGCATCAGGGTAAGAAGAGAGGCGGCTGAAGTGATGCACCCATCATGCCTAGTGCCTACCATACAAGCCTGTGGGGGCAGTGCTATGATCTGGGGTTGTTGCAGTTGGTCAGGTCTAGGTTCAGCAACGTTATGTGCCCAAAGAATGAGGTCAGCTGCCCGAATATATTGAACAACCAGGTTATTCCATCATTGAATTTTTTCTTCCTTGATGGCACGGGTAGATTCCAAGATGACAATACCAGGATTCATCAGGCTCAAATTGTGAAAGAGTGGTTCAGGGAGCGTGAGACATCATTTTCACACATGGATTGGCCACCACAGAGTCCAGACCTGAATCCCATTGAGAATCTTTGGGATATGCTGAACAAGACTGTGCAGTGGTCCAAATCTTCCATTATCAATACAAGATCTTGGGGGGGTGGGGGGGTGGAATTCATGCAACTCTGGACAGAAATAAATGTTGTGACATTGTAGAAGCTTGTGGAAACCATGCCACAGCGAATGCGTGCCGTAATCAAAGCTGTCCAACAAAATATTATGAGTGCGTGACCTTTTTTTTGGCCAGGCAGTGGATATTTTACTGACTTGTATCCTTTCACCAAGTTGTTGCTCCAAGTTTGTTTTTCATGTATAGTATAGCTGTTCATAGCACTTGAGAAACAGATTTGCATAGACAAATAACACTTTACTTACTTACCTAAACAGAAAACCATTTTACAAAGAACAAAATGTTAATATTACTGCACAAAACTGGCTGTACCTGGAAGTCTCCTTTGTAGACAGTGAAGAGACCTTGGAACTTGTGCTCAGGTGAAGGGATATCAGGCCATACTTTTTTTAACAGGAATCTGTAATGATTAATATGCACATTCTATCAGACATCCGGCTATGTAAACACACAAAGTCTTATACTGGAATATAATTCAAATGCACAGGGAGTGTAAATAGGTCTGTATGGTAGAAATGGTATAATTACTTCTACTATAAAAATATGAAGCTAATATGAATTTTATGTACCATATATGTTTGTGTGTGATGTTGGGTATTACATGTATTACTGACTTGTGATAGGACAGAAGCACAGTGAGTGACAGCACCATAAGGATTAAGGTGATGATGAGAACTAATGCCACAATCAGGGGATCCATATCTGTTTAGAAGAAACAGAAGACTGTGGACACCATTTGTCTAAAAGCATACTAAGTGCAGTGGAAAATTATAAATATGCAACACTCAGAAATCTTCCAGTCAAAAGGGTCATCATATCAGAACTGCACAATTAGTCATCTGAATTATTATCGTACATTTCTGTATAGTAAATCAGGTAGCTATTGGTATGTCATTTATGTGATGAAAGGTATGTAGTCTTGGATTTGGTCATATGGTGAATAATTATCAAGATCAATTAGTTTTGAAAAACATACCAATTGGTACAGTAGTCCCAAACTCAGGGTCAGACCAAGCACTCCAGTAACCATTATATGTGATGCCGTCAGGTTTTACTCGGACCTGAACTTCATATTTGCTGCTTGGTTGAAGGCCACGCAGGGTCAGCCTTGTGTTCCCCATCACCACTTCCTGAAATGCAGAGCAAAAAACTGCACTGATATACAATTCCATGTACATTCAAAGTCAACACAAAAATGGCTTTAAGTTTTAAGTGTTTGTGTTTCTTAAACTAGAGAAGCAAAGATCATGAAAATCAGTGAGTCACAGTTGACATAACTTATCTAACAGCATGTTGTAAGGACTGTGTGTGTCTGTGTTTGTTTTTTGGGGTTACATGAACATGAAGATGAATCCATATTCTAACACCCCTGGAGCAACTAAAAGCTCTCGTCAATTACATTAACCTTTTTTTATAGAACTCACAAACTTAACAAAATTGTCTGTTTTCACCAGATTGCTCTTTGAAATGCTTCCGACAATAACCAAGAGAGGCCAACAATATGAAATCCATTAAAACGTGGCATGAGCAAACCCTGTGAACACCAGCATCTAGACAGAAACCAAGTGAGTAAAATGGACAAAACACACAAAAAAATGTAAGTGCTAGGAGGAAATAAACAGGATTACAAAAAAGCCACCAATGTTATTTCACTGATTCCTAAATTACAATCAACCTTCATGGTTCCTGCATGGGTGTATTAAAGCAAATCATATATCTGCTCAGCAACTGTAAGGTTCTAGTTCTGGACAGCTTTAGATAAACCTTTCTGTACATTATTTAGTTGCTTAAAAGGTTTCTGAACCTTGACAAGAACAAGGTCTTAAGTGCCTTGTTTTAAAGCCAGAACTGCAGTCGTCATTAGAGAAAGGTCCACTGAGCCTAAGTGGACCCCCAGCACCAAGTCAACCTCTCCGGTCTCTCTGGCCCCAGCACAGTTCATAGAGCGAAACACCAAGCCACTAAGCTATTACTGTATCTCTATGTTTTCAGATGGGCCATTATTATTTGGGATCAGGCTTTCCAGGTCTTACAAATCTGCTAAAACATGCTTTGCTCATCGGAGTCCACCTAATTGTAATTCAGCAATGTGTTTTTAGTGTGAGATGTTGAAAATGTGACTCTGCATGTGTACCGTCTTTCTGGCGCTCCCTTCCACCACATATCTGACCTCGTACATCATACTGTCATCCATGTACTTGAGGGCAGGAGGCAACCAGCTCACATTGAGCTGCCCTAGTTTCCCTGTGCTCACTACAGAGAGGTTAGCAGGAGGATCCAACAGGACTGAGGAAGAGAGAAAGCACATCAGTACCAAGGGATCCAAATTCTGTATTAGACAAGAGTGCCACCAAAGAGGACAAGTTTGTGTCAAGGTCACTTTGGGGTCTTGTGATAGCACTGGCTCTGCTGTGAAAACAAGCAGTGCTCAAAGCTCTGTGGACTCACAGACATGGTCAATGAGGAGACTGCGATTGTAGAGTTTCCGCCCCCCATGAAACACACACAGGTGGAGAGTCACAAAGAACTCGATCCGGGTCAGCCTGCAGACAAACAGTTTCCTACCACTAGCTCCCAGCATAGGCAGTTCAGATATGGCACACACACTGCTGTTTTCATTCCTAAACAAGGAGAAGAACTAATTACAAGGGTTCAACTTGACACTTTGGTACATGCTATGGACCCTTATATAAAGAATTACTTACTGGTATTGGTAGGTATAGGTAAATGTGTACTGATCAGAAGAACCATTTCTCTGCTCCTTTTCCTCCCAGAAGCAGGTTAAGTCCCTCATTCTCTCAGAAAAGCATTTAATGTTCTCTGGCTCATCACGCTGCAGTTGAGATACTGTTGAGTAATGAGGTTTTATTTACATCATTACTGTTTTTGCTCAAACAGGTGAACAATTACATTCTGAATTATTTTGCTATAAGCTTTACGAGCTACTGAACTCACATAAGCACAAGTTGCGGGAGAGGATGACGCACGTGTGCTATATTAACCCAATGTGTTCCATGTCTGTAGCGTATTAATGTATAATGGTAAATGTAATTTATTCCCGGAAGCACAAAATTAACAAAATATTCCGAGAACCCAAATTAATATCTAAAATGTATGTTACATATTAGTTACATAAAATCTAAAATACAATCAATTATGTTAAGGCAATTTTGCAGTTAGCCACGAGAGCATTCTGTTGCAAACAGGTGAAGTTTTGTTTTGCTTGTTTTGGTTTTTTATTTTAAAAAGGAATTCGCCCTACCTTTGCTTTCAAAGGTTTGCCCTGCGTTCGCAACCGAAGCCAAGCAAAGTATATAAACGATCAATATGTTTATCTTCTCGTTGGACATTGTTTGGTCTTCCCAAAACACAAAAACAATGCCGCTTTTTGTTAATCCGCATAACTATGCTTCCAGCAGCCAACGTTCCCCGTTAGAGTTGTTGTGCCTAGTACAGCTTGCTGTCCAGATACCGTGGATAGCGCGCCACTATTACGCGTGCATCACACCAGATAAGCACATTACGAGCGTGGAAATTGTTTACTCTTTTTTTTTTCTTAATGCCGAGACTAGATGACAAGAAGTCGCTTAATTGCCGACGTTGTCTGTGGGAAGGGCTTAACGTCGAATATAAGTTTATTGATGTCAGCAGTTACAACTCGTTTTGTTATTGGATGACATGGCTTCGCATTACGAGTGTTTTGCGTTGTACGCTCAGTTTATTTTTCGAGCGTAGTCCACTGTGTAACCAGTTTATTAAAGAGATGTGTAAGGCACACATTTAGTAGCCTGCAATTTGAAAAAAAAGCACGGTTCAAGTGAACGAGTGACAACACGAGGAGACTCAAAAAACGATATAGGTAATTACCGAAAAGGTTTTACTGGTGGAGTTTCAGTAACCGGCCTTCTTATCAGTGGACAGCACCCGTTTTTTGCTCACAACGTGCGTTATCGGCATGTTCGGGGCTGTCTTTCGCGCATAGATAAAGTGTAATGTTTGCTAGCACATCCCAACGCAACCGCCCCAGTACTACCAAAATCTTTTATTGTTCTGTTTAGATATCACCGTTACTTCACACGGAAACGTGAAAATGCTGAGAAGCCGGCCCATGTCCGAGCTCAGTGGTTACGTAGTATAGAAGGCAATAGCAGGCGAACTTTTCGATCTTGTTTAAAAAAGGATCTGAACCGTGTGCCTCCACTTGATGTATTTTCTTAACTGTTGAACGGAATTTGAGATGAGGACCAGTTCACATGATGTACTACAGTTCTAATTTAGCAGACCTGTACACTACATCTGTCTAGAAGACTGGCACATACAGGCCTATGAACAGATATGCATTATTTCACGTCTTGTACACTCGAGTTCTGTAAGGCTCTCTCTCTTTTTTTTTTTCAGGACCTGCGGGTTACCGGTGGCTACCAGGAGAACATGTTGCAGGAAGCCCCTGTCGTGCACTTTTCTGGGTAGTTAGATAAAACTGTCGCATGGCAGATATGTGGTGTACAGTCATAAATCAGATGGTATCGGAGGAACTCTGCACCCGTGTTCCTCACCAGAGATGAGGGGGAAAGCCCAGCTAAGCATGTTGAGTGCATCTTCTCCTTACTCCCATTTTATTGCACTGTGAAAGTACTGCAACAACCAAACCCCCAAATCTCAACAAAGTCTTTATTTTGTAAACAGTGCATACATTTAATTCTATATTTCTTTAAAATATTCCAGGCCAGAAATACAACAGTCTTGTTTAAAACTTTGAGTATGAGTCAGAAAGGTGCTCTCATGCAGTAGTTTCCTCGTCAGCACACTCCTAGCAGTTATTGCAATGCTTCAAGAACACGTGTTGTGTCGTACTAGGAGACCACAATTAAGACAAAGAATCTTCAACACAGCCTTCAATACTACACGGACAACCCGTGCTTACAGATTACATGAGCAAACACAGTCACTGCATAAAATACATGCTGCTTCTTTATGTATGCAACTATATTTAAGCAGTACTAAGAATGTTACTACATGAAGAGAAAAGAAAGTGTGCAAACTGGTAAGGTACAAGACCAAATGACTAGTGTTAAAAAAGTGGATCACGTTTCTTACATCTTGTATGGGCACCAGAAGGGGCTTTATTTGACACAGTGTACATGGGATATTCAGACACATCCAGCCAAAGGCCAAATGAACCAAGCAGACAGTTGGCACTGTATATCACAGACAAAAAGGAAAGGGGTGGAGGCTGAACTGCGTGTGTTCTCTAGCTTCTGTCTAATCACTCTGACCAGGGTGAAATGGGGGTTTAATTTAGGCCATACAAGTGTCCTCACAATCAGGGAGCACTATACAACACAGATCTGTTTTGCTACAGGCTATAGCTGTATCTGTACCTCTTTCTGAACTGATAAGCTTGCTCTAGCCAAAAGAGTTCAATACAAATGTAAAGATGTCTACAGGCTGGGTCAATTTACACTGCAGGATGCATATTTCAGAGAGCATTCAGGTGTCTGAATGCAAAACCCACAAACCAGGAACACTACAGCTTTGCACATTAATGAAAGTTTGAAACATGTGCCTCTGTGCTATTGTGCTGTACACAGGTCAAAGAACAGTGGTAAGAAATGTGGAAAATTGGAAGGAAGAGGAAAGGGAGGCCCTCCGAGATTTACAAGAACAAAGAGGTTGACACATGACCTTGTCTTATCCCCTCCCACCCCAATTTTCACATGTAACCTTTAGCAAGTAGCTTCTAGCATACAGACCTCTCTTAGACACTACAGGGCAACTGCACTGTTGGTCTAAACAGAACATGCCCACTCAAAACAGGGTCAGACCTCTGGTCATGTTAGAGCATACCAAAGTGTTTGTTATACTGAACTTGGTTTTTATAATTAATCAACAAGACAAGTACACTGTGAATAGAATTAAATACAGCAGTGAGCTTGATTAGAAATGTTGAACAGCAAGAAAAGTTACAGTGTCAGAGTAATGGGTTCAGAACAGTGACTTAACGGTTATGTAACCATAGCCTATTATGAGTTATACCATTAGGAAAACTTGTGCATTTGAGCATAAATACTTAAACCATTCCAATTAGGAAAATATTTTGTTCCACATCAAATTATGTTTATCAAGTAAATTATTTGATGTGAAAAATCTAATCATTTTTCTGTTACTTCCTATTGACTTACATTGTGTACAGTTAAACCATTTACACTCTCTAGCACTAGCATGTGTACCTGAACACCAAAGCATTTGCAGTGTCTAAGGCTAAACACAGACAGTCACAGTACACTGGTCAGCACAGTGGCAATGACAGCTGAAGACTGCTAAACCACTGTTCTCCACAGCTGGTGCATATTCACCTGGGAGTGGGGGAGCTGGCCGGGAGATGGGTGGCTGAGGAAGGATGGCTTGGGGGAATGCATGGGAGTGACTATGCAGATGCTTATCTCTAACCTCTACCAGCTGCTGCATATCTTGGCCTGGTGTAGATGTTTTGTGGTTTGAATTTGTTCATGAGTTGCGGGGGGTACCTCCTGCAGTTCGAGTTGAAAGGAAATTAAGAATCTCTTGCCTTCCATTTGCTGTGTCCTCATTTGTCATTTTCACCAAGTGAATCCATGGGGGAGATTCACTTGGTGAACATATTCATCAAAAATGCATACTGACTGCTGTGTAGACTACTCCCATGTCATAACTTGTTTTAACAAATGAAAGCAGTTACAGTGTATTAGTTTTGTGGAAACAGTAATTTCGTGAAACACGGACTCCTCTTGTGTATAGTGAGCTCACAATTCTCTTGAAACTAAAGAAGGCCTAAAACTGTATCCCAAACCAAACATCTGTCTGCGTCTGCAGAGTTTAGCTCCAGGCTCCAAGCTGCCTTATCCAGTGTGCAGAGATGGGTATTGGGGGTAAGGGTGCAGTGTAGAAGGTGGAGCATAGGTAAGAATGGGGTGGTCTCTTAGCAGGCACAGCTGGTCTGTCCCATGGGAGACTCCTGTAGGTTGGGGTCTTTGTGGTTGGTGAGTGCACCATCATCTCCCTCCATGGCTTGATTCATCTTCTCACAGATAACATCCACCAAGCGCTCAAACACCTGCTTCACATTGATGTTGTCTTTGGCGCTGGCTTCGAAAAACTGGAATCCTTGGCAACATAGTAGTACATTTCATAGTAGTACAGACTGTGTGTAGTGCATACATTATCCTTTGCGCAAAGATGGGTGCTTTCTATTTTGTATCTGCTATGATGTGTGGGTGTTTGTCCTCACCTAGTTCCTCAGCAAGTCTCTGGCTGTCTTCGGTTGGAATGAGTCTGTCGTCCTCCATGTCGCACTTGTTTCCCACAAGGATTACCTGTGCATTGTCCCATGAGTATGTCTTAATTTGGGTAGCCCTGAAGGCCACACACACACACACACACACACACACACACACACTTTTAACAAGCAATATTTTGTAAACATAGGGCTATACCTGTATCAGTTTCCCTTTCCTTTCTTTCCACTCACCAGTCTTGCACCGCATTAAAGGAGTCGTGGTTCGTGATGTCGTACATGAGCAGGAAGCCCATGGCTCCTCTGTAATAGGCTGTAGTGATGGTACGGTAGCGCTCTTGTCCTGCCGTGTCCTAATAAAAACCAACACAACACCAACATCAAATATTGCATAAATGGCCTGGTGCAATGTGACAGATCTGTAACTCCCAACGAGAGGAGACAACAGACTTGTGATGAGTCTCAGTCACCATCAAGAAGACTTACTGTGTTTACTGAGGTTAATTCAGTGTTCCAAATATGCAGTTGACAACAAGAAATGCTTGTCCCCGTGAAATGGAAGTTGTACAGTAGGGTGATTGCAATTCCTAACCTGCAGAGGGCAGCCATTTCTGAGTTTCCAGATTACACTGGCAAAAATGCAAGTTACACTTGCCATCTAGCATAATTGAAATAGGAGACTGAACCACAGAAAAACAGTAATAATCACTTAACTGACTTTATGAATACAGAACAAAAACAGGAAAGAGCAACTTGGAAATAAGTATTTGTATTTATTTCTAAGTATAGTTATTACATATGCAAACCACTGGTGTGAAAACATCTCAATGTCCTCTTTGTCTAAGAATTACTGAAATTCTGTTTCAGGAAGCCACCAGTCAAAGTTGAAATCCAAGCCAGCTGTGCCAAAAGCTTTTACAAAATGGAAGAGTTCAATTAATCAAACAGGTAAAGGGGTTAGGTTGGCAAGGCAACTATCCCACTGTCGAATGGAAATCTGGTTTGGCTCCCTCATTTGCATAAGAATCCTGACATCAGAGAGGGAGAGGAGAGGTTACCTGGGTAATTACAGAGTCTCAGGTTAGATATGTTCCATTAAATGTGTTTGTGTGCATCTCTCTCTCTCTCCGGCGTGGTTAACACACTAATTCTTAGTTTTAATGAATATAGATGATTTAATACAGTGCATGCTTCCTGAGCCATGTGCAGTGTTAGAAGGGGGGAAAAATAAATAAAACCATTTTCTCTCTCTCTCTCTCTCTCTCATATATAGATATATATAAATATAGGTATATAGCTCTATCTATCTATCTATCTATCTATCTACACACACACACACACCTCTCTCATTTTATATATATATCTATCTATCTATCTATCTATACACACACCTCTCATTTTATTTATATATCTATCTATCTATCTATATATATCAAATTATTTTTATCTATCTATCTATCTATCTATACACACACACACCTCTCTCTCTCATTTTATCTATCTATATCTATATATATCTCTATATTTATATAATACACATACATATATATCTATATATCTATATCTATCTATATCTAATTATTTTTTATCTATCTATACACACACACACACACCTCTCTCTCATTTTATATATATATATATATATATATATATATATATATATATATATATAAAAATGAGAGGTGTGTGTGTATAATATATATATATATATATTATACACACACACACCTCATTTTATATATATATATATATATATATATATATATATATATATATATATATATATATATATATATATACACACACACACCTCTCTCTTTTTACATATATATATCCATCTATCTATCTATCTATACATACACACACCTCCCTCTCTCATTATATATATATATATATATATATATATATATATATATATATATATATATATATATATATATATATATAGATATATACATACACACCTCATATATATATATATATATATATATA
This sequence comes from Electrophorus electricus, assembly GCF_041902795.1. Classification (NCBI taxonomy): domain Eukaryota; kingdom Metazoa; phylum Chordata; class Actinopteri; order Gymnotiformes; family Gymnotidae; genus Electrophorus; species Electrophorus electricus. The sequence goes on from NC_137499.1 coordinate 31,166,831, forward strand.
TATATAGATATATACATACACACCTCATATATATATATATATATATATATATATATATATAGATATATACATACACACCTCATATATATATATATATATATATATATATATATATATATATATATAAAAAATCATTATAGATAGAGATTTTATATATATAATGATCATTATAGATAGATAGAGATTATATATTATATAAAATCTCTATCTATCTATAATGATGATTTTATATATATATATATATATTTATCTATATAAAAATAAATAAATTATACATACATACACACATCCTGGCCAAAAAAAAAAAAAAAAAAAAAAAAAAAAAAAAAGTGTCGCCACCCGGATTTAACTAAGCAATTAGGTAAGAGCCTCCCATTGGATAATTACTGCATGGGTGATTATGTTTCAGCTGGCAACAAGTTATTTAACGCTAACTGATGCAGTGATTAGCTTCTCATTTGTTAAACAACCATGTCAAAAGACACACCCTGTTTTCATGGAAAAGATGTTAATATTTTTCAGAAGGGTCAAATTATTTGCATGCATCAAGCAGAGAAAACATCTAAGGAGATTAAGAACTGTCCAACGCATCTTCGAGGAAGGAATGTGGTTGGCAAAAAAATCTTGAATGATCGTGATCGGCGATCACTTAAACGTGTGGTGAAATCAAATCGTAGAAAAACAACAGTAGAACTCACGGATACGTTTGATAGTGAAAGTTAGAGCATTTCCACATGCACAATGCCAAGGGAACTCAAGGGATTGGGACTAAACAGCCATGTAGCCTTAAGAAAACCACTTGTCAGTGAGGCTAACCGGCAAAAACAGCTTCAATTTGCTAGGGAGCATAAAGATTGGACTCTGGTGCCATGGAAGAAGGTCATGCAGTCTGATGTGTCCAGATTTACCGTTCCAGAGTGATGGGTGCATCAGGGTAAGAAGAGAGGCGGCTGAAGTGATGCACCCATCATGCCTAGTGCCTACCATACAAGCCTGTGGGGGCAGTGCTATGATCTGGGGTTGTTGCAGTTGGTCAGGTCTAGGTTCAGCAACGTTATGTGCCCAAAGAATGAGGTCAGCTGCCCGAATATATTGAACAACCAGGTTATTCCATCATTGAATTTTTTCTTCCTTGATGGCACGGGTAGATTCCAAGATGACAATACCAGGATTCATTGGGCTCAAATTGTCAAAGAGTGGTTCAGGGAGCATGAGACATCATTTTCACACATGGATTGGCCACCAGAGTCCAGACCTGAACCCCATTCAGAATCTTTGGGATATGCTGGAGAAGACTTTGCACAGTGGTCCAAATCTCCCATCATCAATACAAGATCTTGGGGGGGAAAAATTGATGCAACTCTGGACAGAAATAAATGTTGTGACATATATATAAAAATAACATTAGTCATGACATTTGACTAAAATAAATTTAAACAAATTTAAAATTAAAAGTTCTACAAGTTGCATCAGCAATGTTTAAATAAACTGTGTGTAGAATGTTATTTGTTATTGAAGTTCCAGTATTTGGAGGTGCAGATGTTTCCTCAGAGTGCTTTTTTATTAGCTTACCAGAGAACAGCTAAGACAAAAAAGGAGGGACAAATGAATAGAAAAGGATGTTGGCAGTAAAGAAGCATCATGACAGAGAGGTCAATATTGTGAATGTCATCAGGGCTTTTTCAAATGTGTCATATCCTGTTTTTGCTGATGCAAAGCTTTGAAGTGTAAAGAGGTATGGAAGGTCTGCTCCAGGCACTGAGGCATGTCAGTGTGCAGAAGACACTCTTCCACAGAGCTGTACCCTTCTGTAGCATGCACTGTTATGCTTATGCATAAACCTACACCTATATTGTATCCTTAATAGCTATAAAAAAAAAATTAAATAAATAAAAAAAGGTCTCAGAGCAGTCTTGTTTTGCTGACACTTGCAGACAAAGGAACAACACACAGACAATGTCTATATAATAGACTCAAGGCTGAGAGTGGGATTTTTCAGTGAAATTATCTGAAATACAACAATAAAGCAGTCTGTTTAAGAAATACTTCATGCACACAATTACTCTGTATACTATCTGGAAAGCAAATAGAACGTGACAATGTCGATGGCTGAAAAGGTATAATTATGAGATGTTTTAAATTGAAACATCTAGGAAATTCTTCTGGCAAACTAAAAGCAAAATAAAAGGTCAGATAACTAATTATTAGCTACATCACTAATGACCCTCACCAGCTAAACTTATTGGAAGTGGGAGGAAACAAGCAGGGGCATGGCCCTTCCAGAAAGTAGGGTTGTGGCCATGCCAGGAAGCACTTCTTGCCCTCTTGAGGAACTGGCATGTGGCAAACAATGGACATTTCGGCTTTGGACAGATGCCACAGAGCGCATTAAAGAGACCCAAGCCCCAGTGAGTCCTCACTTCTTTTGCAGCTCAACACCCCACCCACCCCCAAGCTACACAAGCACAAATCAGTTTGTCTGCCTCTACGCAAACACACAGTGCCCTGTCTAATCTTCGAGCCATGCCTGTGGTGCCTCTGACAGGTATGAAGATTTATATGTGCCTGCGAAATGCTGTGCATTAGCAATGCAGTGGAGGTCAACAGAATAGAAGAGAGGAAAGGCCGAGTGGTGCACTGTAACAACCTTCACCTAGGTGGCTGAACCGAGGGAATTGCTGGCAGCTTAGATGTCTGGACTGTCAGAGGGAACCCAGTAACTGAGGGCACTCCCATACCTTGCTCACACTGCAAGTCTGCTGCATTGCACACTGAACTGGTGCTGCAAATTGTAACATTCTGAATTATGACAGCAAGGGATAATGTTCAGAACTAATGCAGTTTTGCTGACTGGATATATGAGTCCAGAGCAGAAATTGTACTCCAAAGCAGAGTAACAAAAGGTCAGGTTTCACATGTTTCCTTTACTAGATTCGCATCAAATATGTGATGGTGGGGGAAGGGGGAACCTACTTTTCAAAATGTTGGTTATACTACCAGTAGAAACCAATTCTAGAGACATCCTCCAAATAGCACCAGATTCTCAGTCCCTTCTCAGTCTATGTTCATTGATATGTTGTTTGGAATAGTTTGAAAAATCCCAGAAAATCCCTGAAAAATCGAGGTTTCTAGTGATTTCAGCAAACAGGTGAGAACTCACAGTAAATAAAACACCTTCATTGTCTTAGTTTGAGATGTAGACTGAGATTACAGGCAGTCAGAAAATGGTACACTATAGTGCACATATGCATTTTTAATTGCTTGTAATGCATTACCAAAATAATAAGATATTTTGTAATTATCTGAACAAATTACTTTTAAAATACTCTTAAGGTGAACTGTCTATACTGATTACACTTGTGGAGCCTTCAACCTTAACCTCTATCTAAAAAGGCCTGTAAACGGAACACCACCATTAATGGGTGCCGTTCAACCAGAAGTAGGCTTAATCTGTGTCCAGGAAGCCAAATAAATCAACTTTTATTTTCTCACCAGCAGCAAAGAGCTTTGCAAAATGCCTATCTATTTTGACATTACAGTGCAACCGTATCTTGGAAAAAGGTCTCCCAACAACTTTTTTTAATCTCAGTCTTTTTAAAATTAGTTTCCCAGACCCAGCATAAACCTAGATTTAAAGATTTTCCAATGATTATTCGACATTAGCAATGCAATTTAGTTACACCATAGACTTAACCCATGTTCAGGAAACTGGCCCTGGTCAGAAAAGCTGGAAAACACCACAGGTGATTCAGTATAAATTCTGCAGCTACTAGCAGAGACTGTACAAATGATTTATTTTAGTGGACTTTGCTTTTTTTAGTTCTGAAACTTGACTCAAGTGAAACTTTACACCAGCTCTAATGAATCTGAGTGAGTCAAGAAAAGGTCAGTAGTACCCAAAGTCATTCGTACCCAGATCTGTAGCTTGATGCGCTTGTTGTTCCGAAAGACCGTTTTGACCTTGAAATCGATGCCGACAGTGCTGACGAAGGCTGGGGTGAAAGAGTCGTCGGCATAGCGGAACAGGAAACTGGTTTTGCCCACACTGCTGTTACCGATGATGAGGAGTTTGAACATGTAATCAAAGTTTTGGTCCGCTGCATCCTTCTGAGTGGGCTGCTGCAGAAAGCGCGAGTCGCTCACCGATGCCATCTGGAGGAAAGGAGATGTTAGGAAACTGACAACATTTCCATGATCTACTAAATTGCATTTGTATCTCACATTTAAATATCCAAGTACATTTTAGTAAACCAAAACTACCCTGAATTATATTTCAAATCATAAAATCACATATCCCAATAGAAATGATCAACTACCATAAACCAGGCAACTAGATTCCATTCACAGCATATTAAGTACATTAACTGTACAAGACAAGCAACTTGTTGTCATCTAAAGGTAGATAGCTGGTTACCCTCTGAGGATAGCCTCCTGAGTCTGTCATCCCCAGAAAAATCTAAAGACCCAACTAACCACGAAGCTCAAAGTAGCAACCTGAAATCCTCCCATCCTCCCTCCCAATTCCCAACCAGTCAGAGCCATACAGCACTCCTCTAGCCTCTGGCGAGGAATGTCACCATGGCGACAGGCCCATGAACGAAACGCACAGACCCATTAGAGGATCAGCTGATTGCTCAGAGCACGACTCCTCTCCAGAGGTGCACATATTACTGCACACCAAAGAGCGAACACAAGCGCCCACAGTGACCACTGCACTGAGGGGAAGGCGAGCTCTTGTTTAAATTCTAACCATGAATGCATGCTTCTGGAAACAGGTTTGTGTCTCTGTGTGTGTGTGTGTGTGTGTGTGTGTGTGTAGAAGGGGTCTGGTGTCTGGAACATGCCTTTAACACTGGAGTGTACCTGTGAGTGGTTTCAAAAGATGAAGCAGAATACATGAAATGTCACCAACTCACCGAGGCAACTTTGTCAATACAACTTCAATAATGTTTTCAACTAGTTTTTTTGGACATAGATGGGTTCTGACGAACAGTTTTTACAGTTAAGACTTAGTGCTGAGCAACAACCATGAAATTCACATGTGGTTTACAGTGCAGAAGGTGCTGCCAAAGTTTAAGTACGAGAACAGCACAAAAGAAGTTTTGAAACACAGACTAAAGAGAAGCTCCTTTCTGATGTCATGCATACAAACTATCAAAAACACCATTTAACATCAAACTAATGCTTTATAAATTATAATATTATATAGTTACTAGTGATGTACAGATGTTGAATTTCTTGGGCTGATATGATAGCCGACACGGTGACTGAATTAGCAACCTTTTTGTGGATGACACCGGTAGTAATAACCAATAATTTTACCTTTAGGCATTTTAAATTGCCAAATTGCACAGGCCTCAATGAAACAGATGACAGAAATTCAAAATTACAATACTGAAACGATAAATTCTAAATTGTCTTTATCAACAAATAATATATCTTCTGCCAATATGTCATGCAGATAATTATATTAATTTTTTTTTCTAAATCCATGTACTTGTCTTGTTTGACTTTTTGTTAAACTTTATGTTGAACACAGATCTTGTAGTTAGAGAATGTGCTACTTTCTTAGCAGATTTCACCTTAAGCCTCCAAAGAAACTTAATGACATGAGTGTGGACAGCCTGCATCCATGGCCTCTGGGGCTTGAAAGCATAAACCAGCAGCAAATCCCTGCATGCACAACCCCAGATGACCACAGTAAGAGTTTCATTATCATGACTAATCAACAACAACAACAACAACAGTAATAAAAACACTACATTACCTCTGGTTTAATGTCCCTGTCATGAGTTGAACTTGTGGCAGATTTCTAACTATATTAAAACCATAAAGAATATACACTATTCAAAAGGACCAGAAACTGTTTTACTGTTTTATACCACTTAGGAAACTAGACTCCTAAGTGGCCACGTGTAGAAGGCCTCATGTTGTAGATTGGTGATGACCATCTCTGGCAAGTACAATACCTTCTGGCTATGGAGAGGGGGTAAGGACAAACCCATTTTCCAACAAGACCCTAAGTTTGTGACTAATCAGAGGGTGGCTTTCCTTTGGGAAAAACTGGCCCAGTAACCAATTTGTTCATTTTCATCTGCAAAGAAAGTGAATCAGGAACACAGCACATCTTTACTGGACATGCTCACTGTTAACAGGCTTTGGTGAAATTAAGACAAAGGTACCTGCACATCAGTGTCGCAGTAGCCTAAACCAAACTGATTTAAGAACGGCCTAAATTACCTCTGAAAAAACTGGCTTTTTTTTTTCCTTCTTTTTTTTAACCTGAGATGTTTATGAATTCCTCTTGGCCTATTCCGTAATGGTACCTTGTTCCTGCTAGCAAGCACATGCAATATCCATCTTGTAGCTGAGCAGCGTAGACGTGATTCACATCTGATAAACGCATCAGGGCGCAGGACGAGCGCATATATATATAAATATATAAACACCAATTTGTATTACAGATGTCTACATCAAATTCATCAGCTCCGTTAACTGTGTGCTGTAGCGTCATATCCTCGTCCTCCGCCTTCATTTTAGGGGTTTTAAAGTGGCCAACCCAGTGAACAAGCCGTGTTGCTTTTTAAAAATTAGCCGCTCAATAGTAATTACCAGACGAACACACTCTGTAGTAGTGTCTGCTTTTAGATGGTTTTGTTTTGATAGTGAACTAATGCAAGGGCGCCATGCGGAAGCTGAACAGGAACGCACTCCTCACCTGTATGTACAACATGCTCAGGTGGCCGGCTAACTTAAAGGTCACCTGTACAAGGCCTACCTTTTGCAGCTAAACTGCATGCATATTTTGTCAAAAACGCAATTTGGCAATATAGAGTTTGCACGCACATCTAGTAAACCGTACTCAAGCAGGGCTGTGGTGATTTATTATCCGCCTGCGACAGAGAAGCAGAACATAAAAAGTACAAACAAACAAAGTTTTCAGGAAACCTACCTCAGCCTAAGAAATCCAAAGACAAAATCCGTTTTTGTGCTTGCGTTTGAGCGACCGATGCTTCCTTTTTTTGGGGGGGGGGGCTGATTTGTGCGGCGCGAACTAGCTCCCGGATCTGAAGAGTAACTACTCCGACACACTGAGCTGCCAATTCCGTGTATCGAATCACAACTTGGCCCCACTACCAAGGTAGACTAAGACCGCAACGATATAGACGCAAATTCACAGGGCATAAGGTTTCAGTCAAATTGTAAATCCCCCCCTCCTTCTTTACTTATTTCCCCGTTACTATGCCAGGTAAACGGTTAAGCGTATATCTTAGAAGAAATTTAATAAGCGATTGTTTGTTGTTTGGGTATCACCACCACTAATGAAGCTCAGCTTGCGAATAAACTGAAACACAATGAAAGAGCTAGTCAAAATGCTTCGATGATTATTAGGATAACATCCTGTCCAAGAGCCTTATACTTGCACTTCTATTAAACTCTGCTTGCTCAGAGCTTTCCTGGAGGGTCCAATTCTCTATTTGGCTTTTTCAAAAGAAACATGCTAATACCAACGACAGTGCCAAAAAGAATGAGTTTTACTGCAATAACTCTTCTGGGTTCTCTGATTTCGGTTATTCTTCTAAAGGTTGTGGAATTAAGTGACCAAGAACATTTGATCCAATGATTATGACAATCCTTCACCATTCATGTGTAGTTGTTTTTTTTTCTTTTTCGTGTGTTCCTTTAGCCAAACCCCGCACCCCACTCTCTGTGCTATCTTCCCCACGTAGGGTTTGTCTCGCCGTTCATCTGGGGTGGAGATGAGAGCACAACAGACTCTCTCCTTCTCCACCTGTTGATATAGCCTCTACCTGCATCTCCACTAGTGGTGGGGCTGCTTTCTAAATCTAGCAGTTAACTGCTAGATTTAGAAAGCAACCCCCCAACACACACACACTGTATTCTCTTATGCAATTATGTCTTCTGCCTATCTATTTTTGTATAAGGTCTCACCACCACACGCAACCTGATATTATTAGCAGGTCCTATTTTCCAGTGATCTTAACAGTTATTTTGATTCCAGACATTGAATCACCATCTGAATATTGAATCAAAAATATTTTCACTCAATTTTTTTTTGTCTATTTCAAATAAACATGTTCCCATTAAGAAGTATAGAATCTGTGGAAGAAATAATCCCTGGTTTTCAAACAGTCTCTGACAATTCAATCATTCAAGAAATAAATCTTGGGCCCAAGCTAGATCTTCAGATTCCTCTGCTGATTAGACTATGTTTAGAGGAGGAACAAATGTACATCAATGATTAGAAAAATCAATTCAGACTTAAGTTAGTCACAGAGAATTTAAATAATCCTTTAAAAATTTCCAAACAAATATTTATTAGGTACACATGTTGCCTTAAGTCTCCCAGAGCATACTGTAGATGGCTCAGACGAATAGAAGATAATGCTGCCCTGATCAGGGAGTTTAATAAGCGTTTTATTTGTACTGGGTCTGTACTAGACAGCCTAAATGTAAATACTTCTGTCCAATGTTATGCGACTCCATCAACTGATGAAAACCTGGATTTGTTTGATTTTAAACCTGTTACAGTTGCTCAAATCTGTCTATAAGGCTCTGAAAGATATTTATCACAAAAAGTCTGCAGGCCCTGACAATCTGGACCCGTATCTTCTAAAGATGTCTGCAGATATTGTTGTTGGACCTATTACTCATATTTTCAACTTGAGTCTTCTGTCTAATTCCATACAGAAAATTTGGAAAGCAGCTTTTTTCTCCTTATTTAAAGGCAGATTCTTCAAAGTTAAATAACTATCATCCAGTACCCAACCTTTCAATCTTGTCTAAGATTGTTGAATTTCAGGTAAACTTGCAGATAAAGCAGTTTTGAATTGCTAAAACCTTTTTTGAGTGATTTTCAGTCTGGCTATAGAACTGGCTACAGTACAATTACTCCTACCATGGTTGTGACAAGTGATCTCATTGGTTCATTGACACAGTCTGCATAGAATCAATTAATCTTCTGCTTTGAAATGAACTGAAGGTCAAAAAAGGTGCACAGGTATCTTCATTACTTGTCCATATAGTTAAAGTGGTCCCAGTGTTGTTCATACAAATACAGAATTCTTTTTGTTTATATACAAAATAATGTATACAAAGCACAAGATTTTTTTAGTTTTAAAAAGATTGAGTCTTTGTTCTATGAAAGCACCAACATATCTCTATCCCCTATTACAAACCACGTGAGAAGCCAGGTGTCAAGGTCACTATTCTTTTGTTCTAAATTTATATTCAATTTAATGTAATGATGTACATGATGTACATTAATGTACGTTTAATATCACAGTCTAGAGCTCTCTATTTGTTCAGCTGATGACATCCATCAGCCTTTGTGACATCAAACCTGATATGAGGGCTGACACAGGTGGTTGTGTATACTTGCCAGGGCAAGTGGCAGTTCATTAGGACTTGGCTCCCAAGCTTGCCTTGCTCTGTGTAAACATCAATCACAGGCTAGTACTGGAAATCTCATTAAAGGATATTGTACCACAGATATAGAACTTTGAATTTAGTTTTCCATTCATACTCAGTTCATGAAGTTTATGATTACTGAATATAGATTAATCACCATGGGGATGTGTCATGAAACTGTGTGAAAATATCTGCAATACCTATTTGCCTTCAAGTGCTTTTAGCTTTTGAAACTGTGCTTACTGATGACAAGTGCATTGTGAGGTCCAAGTTCATGTTTGCTTTTACAGGGCTTTTAATTATTTATTTATTTTACATGCATCACCTACCAGGGTACACAGCACATCACGTAACTGTGATGATAAAAATAATTTAGCTTTTTTACACCCCACAGCCAGTATTATACTACTCTAAAGCCATGGCCACCTTAACATAGTAAAATATATACATATGCATAAGCTAACAACTGCATTTAAAAAAACAAAAAACACTGCTCTGATGTCTTGAAACACCACAAGGCACAATTTAACATCACCAGCCATTTAATATTTTGTATTCATAAAAAAAAATCTATTGTAAGGATGTACTTACAATATATATAATTTTTCTATGAATGACGTTTTTCCATTATAAGAAAAGTTAGTTTAAAAATAACAGTTACAAAGTGTTTGTTATAAAATAGTTAACATGCTGTTTTCTCAAAACAATTAACTTGTGACTACTGACCAATTTCATAGCTGTTCCTTGATTTTGCGACTAGTCTTAGACAAACTAAAATTTTACATTTGCAGCATGCATATTAAACTAGGCTTTATTGAAGTAATTAGGGCTTGATGTATAGAAAAATACCATGTTGCAATTACACTGCTAGATATTGCATCTGCAATAGAGGCTGCAATATATTAAAAGAACAGTGGTTAACCTGCAGAGAGAGGCCTGCATTATTTTCATAAAATTATTTATATTTCTTCCATCATGTAAACTCCATGCTTCAACCAACCCTCAAAAAACTGAATCTGTAATGCTGAGAATGATCAGAATGTTCATAGCCCCCCTGCAAACAATGTTAGAAATGTCATTTGCATCACTTCTGCCAAAATATCAGTACTGCAAAGGCCATTACTGCAATGATTAATGAACACCACATTAACCATAAATTTTCACGTTAATGCTAAATAATCTGCAGTAAGGCTTCCTGGGAATTACAGGCACTTAAGTCACTGTTTCAGAGAGCCAATATAACATGAACATGAACTTCTGAATCTTTGCTTCATCTTAACCATGTTATCTGAAGAGATCTACCATTCAAAAACATGTACAAGAACAGAATTGGGCCAAAATAATAATGTTGATCAATCTAAGCATTATGATGCGTACACTTATTAGTTTAGCTACTATTTAGGCTGCTGGATCATTTCTGATTGTGTTTCACCTTTCATCTTTGATTGCACTGATGCAACTCTGCAGCCCCAACACAGTGTACAGCCATAATGGTAATTTCCATTTTCCAAAGGACACATTACTGAATGCAAGAAAATGAGAACAGAAAAAAATAAAACATTTCCTACAATGGTGTGAAACACCAGTCCTGGAGAGCAGAGCTCTGGGTTTTATATTTTCTTACATTACCACCTCAAATTCAACCCAATTTAGATTAAGAATCAGGAGTATTAGAGCAAGATAAACACTAAACGTTTGGGGCTGTGGTCCCCAGAACCTGAGTTTCACACGGCTGTCCCAGAACATTCAGGAGTCATTTGTGTTTTCCTGTTCTCATATGGAGGCCAGATGGAGGGCCAGGTAGATAAGGTTGATGGTGGTGCAGGAGAAACCAACGAGGTTGCTCAGATTTGACAGGCCATGGTAACGGTAGAAGCTGCTCCTGTGGGTCTTGTATTTGGGGTCCTGCTCACGGAGGCTGGTGTAGCGCTCCCTGTTTGTGGCAAAGCCGACCTCCTCACCCAGGCCATGCTCCTTCTCGATCTGCCTCATCACCAGCATGTTCTCGGTGACGGCCGGCCCAAACCACTGTGCGTTTAAGCCCGCCATGATAACGGCTGTGAAGTACAGGGCCATCTGCGGAGGAAGTGCACAGCCGTATGTGACCGTGTATGTGTGAGCATGTGGAATAGTGGGTGGGTGCAAGGGAGGTGGGTTCGTTCGAGATGGCATTTTAAAAAGTTTTGCTTCAGTACAATTGAAACAGACATGCTGTTATGCAAATGTAAAAAAAAAAGTCAATAATGAATGACGTATGTTACTGTTAATCTTTATACTGATGAACAGTGGCACGTTACCTTGATTACAAGATCCTTTACATAATTAAAGTAACCCAATATACCACTTTATATGAAATCCTGCAAAGCAGATCGAGCCACATTCAGCATCTTGCACACATGCACTTTACAGCAAGCATCAAATTTGAGCTCACCTGCACTGTCTCATGCCAGTCCAGCAGCTCCCTGGGATGGTACACTGCATATATAGCCAGACTGACTGTGTTACTCCCCAGCAGACAGTAAAAATACACAGGAAAGAGCTTACTCTGCACCAGGCCAAACGTGTGCAAAGTTACCTGGGACACCAGCACAAAGCCTGAAGAGTGTGGAGAGTGGGAGCAGTCATAGTATTATTCCAAATGGCCTTTTGTGTGAGACACTGCTATGGAAAGTCCCACAGAGAAATACAGCATGTTACCTGCGATGAAGGACACCCACACCTGCATCCCCCAAGAGAATGCGATCACCAACAGATGAAGCACCTTCACCAGCTCTGTTGGATCCCCCTCAGAGACCATGGCAAATTCCTAAGAGATACACTGACCAGAATATTCTTCGATATATTACGTTATCGGTATTTTTTGGAAAGCCATTACAGATCCAGTCTTTAAAAAAAAACAAAAAAAAAAAAAAAAAAAAAAACGTGTATACTACTTTCCTAAAATGTTTATCAGCACGTTCATAGCCCAACATGGGCTACACGGGAATTTGGCTTAAAGGAAAGAAGAATTCGGGGAAAAAAAGGAATTTGGATTGCGGGAACTACAACACCTACATATACAGTTCGAGTGCTGAGCTTCATACTTTGTGTCTCCTTGCGTCATCTAGCTAACCAGTTGCAAAAAGCTTGAATATTAACTGCAGCCCCAAACTACAGTTCAGATGTAGGCCTGCGGGCAACACTGCGTTTTTTTCGCCTTTACATATCGATACGTTTTCTTTACTCCAAGTGAACTGCAGAAGTCATTGAGCAAAAAATAAGTTTGCTGTTTGGGGTTGATAAAAAAACAACAACAAAAAAAACAAGTCCTCGCCCCCTGTTAAAATGCAAGATATCCTTGCGGGTATGTCCGTATGAACGGAGTTCACCGCCATACAAGCAATATTAAAAGTGCTAACGTTCAAAACAGCTAACTACGGTGCAGTCAATGTGGTACGCTAGAAACCTCGAAAGAGGTAGCTAACCTAGCTAGTATAAACTATCCAATTTAACCTATCGTTTCAAATTAACATTTCAAATATCTTAACTTTATCGACTGTTCCATGCAATGTCAAACGTTATAAAGCCAAAGACTACTACCCTATCAGGCTACTTAATCCATACCGCTTGCTTTATTGAATTTATAAAAGTGAAAAATCAAAAGGTAAATTGATCAAAATCACATACCTGTTTTAATTACTTAGAACTTGGTCTCAATTAGAGGTTTAAGCTTCGAATTTGGCGTTTTGGAAACCGGACATTTCTCCACTCTTAACGCCTCTTCTCGTTTAGACACACCCCTTATGTCATACCAGCAAATCATACTCTTCTATTCGAATAAAAAAATATCCAATCATAGACTGGAATAACTAAAACCTGTCCCGTGCTCTGTGATGGTGAAATCAGGAAATATGAAAACCTAGCTGTTCTTCTATTACATCAAAATATTAATTGAACGGAAGAAACATGGATAGCGAATACAATGAGTTCAGGATTTTGCGTATCCCAATTTTACAACCTTTAAACTATATTGCCAAAAGTATCCACTGACCCATCATTAATTGAATACAGGCGTTCCAATCACTTCCATGGCCACAGGTGTATAAAACCAAGCTCCTAAGCGTACAGACCGCTTCTACACACATTTTTGAAAGAATGGGTTGCTCACAGGAGCTCAGTGAATTCCGTGATAGGGTGTTACCTGTTTGACAAGTCCAGCCATGAAATGTCCTCTCTACTAAATATTCCACAGTCAACTTTTAGTGGTATTATAACAAGGTGGAAGCGATTGGAAACGAGAGTGACTCGGCCATGAAGTGGTACACCAGGTAAAATGGTAGGCCACGTAAAATGACAGAGCAGGGTCAGTGGATGCTGAGGCACATGGAGGTCACCAACTTTCTGCAGAGTCGGTCACTACAGACCTCCAAACTTCATGTGGCCTTCAGATTAGCTCAAGAACAGTGTGCAGAGAGCTTCATGGAATGGGTTTCCATGGCCGAGCAGCTGCATCCAAGCCTTACATCACCAAGCGTAATGCAAAGCGTCAGATGCAGTGGTGTAATACATGCTGCAACTGGACTCTAGAGCAGTGGAGATGTGTTCTCTCTGGCGAATTGTCCTTCTCCATCTGGCAACCTGATGGGCGAGTTTGGGTTTGGCGGTTGCCAGGAGAACAGTACTTGTCTGACTGCATTGTGCCAAGTGTAAAGTTTGGTGGAGGGGGGATTATGGTGTGGGGTTGTTTTTCAGGAGTTGGACTTGGGCCCCTTAGTTCCAGTGAAAGGAACGTTTAATTCTTCAATGTAATGAGATTTTGGACAAGTTCATGCTCCCAACTTTTTGGGAACAATTTGGGGATGGCCCTTTCCTGTTCCAACTTGACTGCACACCAGTGCACAAAACAAGGTCCATAAAAACATGGATGAGTGAGTTTGGTGTGGAAGAACTTGACTGGCCTGCACACAGTTCTGACCTCATCCCGATAGAGCACCTTTTTGGGATTAATTGGAGCGGAGACTGTGAGCCAGGCCTTCTCATCCAAAATCAGTGTCTGACTTCACAAATGTGCTTCTGGAAGAATGGTCAAAAATTCCCATAAACACACTCCTAAACCTTGTGGAAAGCCTTCCCAGAAGAGTTGAAGCTGTTTATAGCAGGAAAGGATTAAACCCTCTGGATTAAGATTGGGATGCCACTCAAATTCATGTGTGCAAAGGCAGACGACCAAATGCTTTTGGCAATATAGTGTATATTATGTCTAACTTGTTTTGCTTATTTTCTGTTCGAGTAAAGGCACTCATTTCACTTGTGACGGTATGAGTCCTTTTGCATCTTGTATAATCAGACCCTTAATATTAATTTGGGTTTATTATAGCCAATATGAGATTAATTTAAGTATATTTAGAACATTTACCATTTATTTTAGAGAGTGGATCTAAGCAGACCACTCATCCTGATAGAGAGACTGAGGAAAGGGACTGAACTTCAAGTGAAGGTACTAAGCTAAACAACAAATGTATGCAACAAGATTTTTGTTGTTGCATTAAAATGTATATTTTAGACCATTGATTCTTTGAGTAAAACCAGTAGCAGAAAGAAGTAAGACATTCAATCAAGAGAATATTGGTTAAATGCTATAAATATTAAGTGGCTATAAGACACTGTATCTTACTAGGTCATGGAATGAAAATGGACCAGAGGCTTTTGCTGCCTGGCTGAGATTTGCCAACAAATGAGACCAACAAAGGCAAAGGGGCAGTGGACATAACCATCAGGTATTTTAATTACTTTACAAGCATTTATTGCAAGAATGCTGCATAAATATTTAAATGGGTACTACATGCTTACTGGTTCTCACCTTTATTTTTAAATTGTTTTTAATAATTTTATTTTCCCTCCCCTCCAACCTGCCCCCTAACATACACGTACTTGTAGATGATGTATGACATGTATCTTCTGGCTTTGTTTCCCACTACAAAGACTGGCCATGTATGTACATTAGATAACAAAGCATTTTTGTAAGTCACTCTTTATAAGAGCATTTTTGGATTCTTTAATAAACAATTAGTTTTTAAAAATGTTAAAGTAGTCTATTCTGTTTCTCCTCATCAGTTACCGATAAAAATGAAGACAATCTGTGTGCACATTTTTCTTACCATATGACTTTAAACCAATGTGTGACTGTATACCTTTTCTGTTATAGGCGGAAATAAACTGCATCCTGCACATCATTTTTGTAAAATAAAATTCTGCAAGATATTTCATTCTGGCTTTGTAGATATCTACAGAGCATAAGTTCAAAGGTTTTCCTTGTTACGAAAGTGTTTTTAAACAAATTATTCAAAGTTGCCCTCCGTTTCTTTGAAATTCATGACTCTTTGCAATTCACGCTGTTGGACAACAGATGGCAACGTATAGCGCTCAAATCTCCCAGGCATGGTTTTTAAGACAAAGAAGACATTTTCCCGGAAGTTGGTGGGCTTGTTTATGCATTAGGGCAGTGTTGTGGTTTTCTGGTTGTGGAGTACTATTTGATTAATTGCTTAGCGGTAAGAAATATTTTTGTTCACATTTGAGTGATTTGATTGCACACGTTGTTAGCAGGTTGCTTTGCTAGATGGCTAACTAAGGTTATCTCGGGCTCCTTTTCGCAAGCTAGCATTGCAGCTGTTTGCTAAGTAGCTAGTTAGCTAGCAGCTGGCTATCTTAAAGCGTTTGGTGTGTCCTAAATGACTAATTTCGCTATCAGCGTTAGCTTACATGGGGGAACAAGAATTTGCATTGTAGTTTGCGTATTAGCTAATCTAGCTAAATACTTATTGCTAGCTGTTATAGGTTAATTTGGCTAACCGAGCTAGCTAGTTAGTCGAGTTTAGTCAGTATTTTCGCTTATAATGGATTTTGCGCGCAGATCGGAACTTTGAGTGAATAAAAGTGTAGTGGGTACTATGTAATGGTAATACAGTTAGGTAACGCTAAACAAATTGTACGTGAATGTTCGTTCGCTAGTAGCTGGATGCTGATGTGTGCATTTCTCCCCAGGTTTAGTTAACGTAAGATATCTCGTTGGTGCAGATGGCTCGCAGAAAGTCGAAGCGCAAGCCTCCTCCTAAGAAAAAAATGACTGGAAACTTGGACACCCAGTTTACGTGTCCCTTCTGTAACCACGAAAAATCATGTGACGTTAAAATGTAAGAAACCTAAGCAGTAGTTGAATGCTTCACAACAATTGTTTTTGTTTATGATCAAATAATTACATTTAATGAGTGAACGGTCTACAACAACAAATTGTTTGATAATCTTTATTTTTAGGGAACGAAGTCGAAACACGGGAATAATATCTTGCAGTGTATGCTTGGAGGAGTTCCAGACCCCAATTACCTGTATCCTTTTTAATCCCCATTGAAGCATATTGATCATGGATTTACTTAATTTAAAGCAGTACATATTTTTGTGAAGAGCCATTTTATTATAGCACTATGATAGTTTCATTCTTCCTTTACCACCTTACCAGATCTCTCAGAACCAGTGGATGTGTACAGTGATTGGATAGATGCTTGTGAAGCAGCCAATCAGTAGCTTTCTCATGGGATCATGGGTCATTAAAGACTAAAAGGGCCCCAGAGCTAAGATGCATTTTTCTGTTCTGATATGCTTCACCTAACAGTAACATCTTGGACATCAAGTAGTCCCATAATAAAACAAAAATATGGGATATCTTTCAGACTATACTTAACCACCTTGTTTCTTTTTTTTTAAATTGTTACAGAATGTGAATAAACAAATAAAATGTAGTGTTTATTAAACAATGAGGAGTTGTTTTCATAATGCTAGTTTGGTAACCACTTGAGTATACATGCAGGAACTTTGTTTGTTTTTATTTTTGCTTGATAAATGAAGATCTATATGAGTAATGACTGGTTCATCATACATCTTTTATGCATATCCTTGTTGCAAACATTGATTTAATGAAATCTTGCCGTAGAAAGGAATGAAGAATAGAGATTTCATGCAGTGGAAATTTTTTTTATTTAAAAAAAAAAACAGATTAACTGTTCTCTGTGTAATCCTTTCCAGAAAATGGGGAATGTGTGTATTCAATAGATTGAAGGATCTGTACTGTAGTATGTTCAGGTCCTTCTTGAACATTAATGTTGCACTCTTATGGGGGAAAAATGAAACAGGCACTGATTTGAAAATGGTGTAGTTTAATGATCTTTCACTTGCCCAGCTGTTGATGGTAAGCCACATAAATAAAGAGTACTCAAATAATATTCTGCTGAAGCGTTGAGTTAAGCGCACAGTAGCTAAACATTTAAATCACGAAGTAATTCTCACTTTCTATTGGTCAAGAGTCTCTGAATCTTAGTTTGGAAGTGTTCACATATTTACTTAAATATGAAGGGAAATATGTGGCTACTTTCATGTTCTTAGGCATAACATGTTATGCTTATAGGTTGCTTGATATAAGCATACTTTGGTAGAATATTTTGCTTTAAAATAAGGTACTGTGCCAGCTATGTCATGGGAAGGGAAGTATATAATAAATCTCATAAAGACACATATCAGTTGACAATGACACCATCACTGAACTTTGTTGTATTAGATAAGTAAGGACCACTAGATGGCACTCTGGAATACACAATGACTGAGCAAAAAAACAGTTTTTTAAAATTACTTCTGAGTACTAGCATTTGTCCTGCTCATTTAAAATGAAAACAAATGGTGCCTTTCATTGTTTTATGTATGGATGGATATCACACAAGATGGTTTCTGTAGTCAGTGCTACTTCCCATCAGATGGCATGGTGACTTCAGGACCAGAACCTCAAAATAGTTCTTACTGTTCCATGACAGTTTTCAAATGGCTTTTCCTTAAAGGTTTCCTTCTTAGTATTCTTCATAGTAATTACAATCTCTGAGCCATAGTCATAAAACAATCAGATCTTGCTGCTGTTGGTGCATATATTTAGGCTCTAATCATTGAGCTCTTTTGCTACTTGCCTTTTAAGAGTGGATTTGTGAATTCCAAGTTAACGTAAATGCAGCAAAACTCTTCTCTAGCTTCATGTAAGAATTTTACCACCTTTTCTCTTTGGATAGGATTTAACTGTAATGGGCCAAAGTAGTTAGCAATTACATGGCTTATGTGCATCTGGTCTTTCATTTATGATGTCTGCCCAAGTGCCATTCTCCCCTCTAAAAAGGGCCAATCCGCTTGTCTGTAGTAAAATTGGAAGCATATTTCAGTCTCATTCTCTCTAACCCATATTGGGTTCTTTTAAATACACAAGTCAAACAGATCTTGTTGTTCTTGTTAATCACTACCATGTTATGCATATTACTGTAGGTAAAGAGATAAGAGAAATTTGTTCTACAAGGCACAGAGTGGGATTTTGGCAATAAATAGCTGTAATGAAAACAACCCTGACCTTTGCACCTCCAAAAGCCATGCAATACTGAAGCAGCATACATTCCCCTGGTAATGTTCCACACCTTTAGATTTTTCACTTGACAAAAGCCTCATGGCTGTTATTCATCAATGAGCCACCCTCAGACACTAAAAGAAGGAAGAGCAAGCTTGCTTTGAAGAATTGCACTGAAAATGTCAGGGCAGGTCTGAGTTTGTGTCCAACTGGAATAGGACTTCACAGTAAGACTTTTTATCAAAAAAACAAAACAAAAAAAAAGCCACCATTGTTAGTCAGCTGTTAGTGAACATCCCTCTACTCCTGCAGTTCCAGTGACGTGGTGGGTTAGTAGCATAGCATCCTTATGGTACTTTTCTCTTTCTCCTAGCCAGAGTTCAGTGCCAGAGCTGTGAGATCAAGTGCAGCAATAGTGCTTTTGGCAGCTACTATTTCCTCTTAAACCAAACCAAGCTAAGTTATATATATATATATATATATATATTGCATTTACAATTCCATATTTGTTTTTGCACTGTAATTTTTGAAGCACAGTTTAGTCCCTCTGCGAAAACCGGAATGTCATGCAAATGAGGTGACAGCAGGCTGCTACACCCAGGACAGGGAAAAAAAACAACTATTGAGTGAAAAGCAGGAACAGCCAGTGGCAGAAAAATAATTTAAAAAACAAACAATAATTAACTGCAAAAATTCCTCTTAAATTTCTCAAAACTGATCAGCCATTGTAGACCTACTTTTGAGTGTTGGCTAATGGCTGTGACATTAGTCAACAGTTTGGGTAGTCTTGCGGAATAACGTTTAAAATACAAAAAAAAAAAGTAGGTGGATAAAAAACAAACAAAGATAAAAGCAGGGTGTGGGGCAGTGGTCCATGCGTCCTAGTCAGAGTACTGGTATCCGTCCATCTCCCGCATATCCTGGCCGTTGTCCATATAGTCTTCAGGGTAGGTGCAGTACTTCTTGTCGTAGACCTGACGCGGAAGACCATAGACGGTCATGCCGGACTGCGATGCCACTTTGTTGGTACCCATTTGTAGTGAGACTGTGGATGTGTCACAGCTCTCCATGTCTAGCTTCTTGTCGAAGATTTGCCGCTTGGTGCCCGGAGCGGTCATGCCAGCCTAAGGAACAAGTGGACAGCGACCGGAGATGTTAGTGTGCACATACCAGTAATTAACCAAAATATCCGGTTTCCTGGAATGATTGCAACATTTATTTGTACATAATTCTAGCACACTTTCATCTTATTTATTGTTTAAATGAACACACTGCAATACAAATGCATAGAAAACCCTTTATAATGGTCACAGATGCCATTAGAAAAACTCACTAGTAACAATACCCAACAAGAGGCAACAGTTACAGTAAGATATAAAATAAACACAACAGAAAACACCAAGCACCTGACTGGCTCCTTTGTTGGTTCCCATCTGCAGACTAATTGTTGATTGGTCCACAGGATTCTCCATGCCAGCCTTAGGATCATAGAGATGACGCCGTGTACCATATGATGTCATACCCTTCTGACTGGCAAACTTATTGGTACCCATCTGCAAGTATGCAAATGAGAAAGCAAAAGCTAGATATATACTTGCAGTATATGCTTGTATTCTTGGAGCAAGCATATAAACATGCTTAAAAGCATATTTCTGAAATCCATCAGTAATACAATTATAAAACTAACAACATGCCATGACTGCATATTTTCAGATGAAGTGAAGCTTTTAATATGTTGTAAAAGCTTTATAAAATAGTAAACAGAAGCAAAGACACCCACACCCACACCCACAGGCTGACCTGCAGACCAATCACATTACGGCCCTCCTTCATCTTTTCCGGGGCAAACCTGCGCTGCTGTTTCTCTGCATACTTCACCCCAACATCATATTTACTGGAGATGCCTTTGGATTTAGCCTGCACACAGTAAACAGCAGGATTATAGGGTTAGCATATCATTGTCTGTACGTTGGCTGACATCAGCACTACCAAGGCAATATATAATCACAGTAATTCTAAGCTTTGGTTGATTGGACCAGTTTGTCTTTTTTCATAGCAGGAATCCACTGTAATTAGTATCAAAATCAATAAGAACAAATCACATACTAGTTTTAACTAAATTTAGTCAGTTTCAGAAAATAATTTTTTACCTGGCGTTTCCATAATTCTGTCTACCTTGTGCATGTCCAAACATGTTATCAAAGAGCTTTTAAGTAGTCATTGCCATACTGTACAAAAAGTAATGCCATAATTAGTCACCAGACTGTCAAAAAGATTATCAGCTTAGTGAGCTCCAGAAAAATGGGAGATGTGTTTTGATGAAATATAAGCTGGTGGTCATGTGTAATGCATTTTACATCGAAATTCTCCAGAGCTCGACAACTACTGTAGCTCCGGCATGCTCCGGAGCTACAGCAGAATTCTGCAGCGCTCCAGAACTACACCAGAGTGCTCCAGAGTATTCCAGAGCTACATCGGAATTCTCCAGAGCTCCGGAACTACATCGGAGTGCTCTGGAGCTACATATGGGCTGCCATTCATTATTTAGTTTATTCCCCACACCAGAGCCTGCAGAACAAGGGACTGCAGGTTCCAATTCAGATCATCTGGTCTTGGAGACACCAGGACAAATGTTTCAGATTAACAGTGGGTGGTACTTCACATGTTTGACAGCTCTTAGCAAACAGGTGTGCATATAGATGGACTCTGCAAGGAGGCCAAATTAGGCATGCTCAGCCAGGCATGCAGCACTTACCATCCCAGCCAGGGCAATCAGAGTGCTCTGAACCTGAGTGTGGTTGACGTTCTCAAACAGGTCGTTTGCCTCAAAGATGTCATGCGGCTTTAGGCCATACTCTTGAATGGCACGTACAAAATTACCAATGTTCTCCAGCTGTGAGGAAAGAAGCAATTTACATTGTAGTTTATGATTCGGGAAACGGAAACACGGCCATCTGTAAACATGCATGTATTGTGTTCATTTACAAGATGAGGTCTGTGCCACCGCACGTTCTGTTCAAATCTGGAATTAATGACCAGTGTCCAGGATACTTCAGGGAGGAAGGAACCACAGAGCACATGTTATGGTCAATACTTTAAACCAGTCTTCACTGGATAAAAATCTGAACCTTTTTTTTTTTTTTTTTTTTTTTTTTTTTTTTAAACATAACTAACTAACATTTTACATTCTAGTTCATTTAAGTATTTACAGAAAAAACCTACATAAAAACAAAAACTGTTTCTAAATCCTTAAAAAAATTCCAGTCTTTATATACAACAAACATTTTCATATAAAAATATCCTCAGTGCAATTTGCTTATTAATAGACAACTTTAGACATGTCTTTGCAATTTATAGCATGTACAGTTATAAACAAATCTTTAAGCATGTGTTCTTTCGACCAGTTGTGTACTTAATCTTTGTGTGGGCACATTATTTTTAAACAGCCAACATAAAAACCTCCACAGGTGTCTTGTATCCCAGCAGCAATGCATTATTCTCAAGTACAACAAAACAGGCCTTCTGTCATCCTTGTGTAAATGACAGCTTGGCAAAAACATGGATGTGATTTTTCTTCCTCTCTAGTGCAAGTTACTGGAGAGAGTGCAGCAAGTCCATACTGTGGGCTTAGTGTCATTTAGTTCCACCTCGCCATGGATCATAAACAGCTGCTTGCACGTTGCTCATGCGAATCTAAATGACCTGCTACTGAACTGGCACATTGTATAGTGACCCATGCTGACTTTGTCATACATTAGCACCAGGACAGTTATTCTGCTAGTTTCTGTCAAACTACAGTGGCAGATGGTTTGTACAGTTCACTGTAAGATTAAACAGAATGCCAGCTTAGATGCTGTAAAGATGCAGTCATGATGGCCTTCTGCATTAAAATTTCAAGTCAGTGGCAATCTACACAAAAAGTCCTAAGATAACAAGCAAGTGTTTATACTGGTACACATGTGATTCTTAAAGAGCTTTTACTTGTTTCTGCTACCAATGAGAAATTGTGAAAAGTGCCACATTGACATTGCAAAAGAAGTGAACTGATGCATATGGGGCATATATAGTATCTTTGCAGAGCCCATGATCATTTAACCATACTGAACACTTTGCCTTGTTTGTGAGAAGCATGTAATTCCATTAACCCAGAACACTCCTGACTCCTAGGAACAGACCTGACTTCATTTATAAAGCTGCTGTCAACTTAAAGTAACCAATGTTAGACTTACCTGATTTGATCATGTAGTTGTGTACTTATCACTTTGGTGTGGTTTCAGTGGGGAAGCAGCCTCTGATGCAGCTTTAACCCAGTGTCTGTGTTACATAGTTTTATGGCACTTGAAACATGCAGCGTGGTGTGCTGCTGGCTTTTAGCCTGGATTATGTAGAAAAGTCAGGCTAGCGGACAGGGCTTTCAGCGACCATGGAGGACAGCAGTGGAACACCTTCCAAGACATCTTAAGATTTTTAGAAAAAGCATATGCTGTGATGTATGCCATTAACAGAAACGGATGTTCACCTGATGCCAGTTTTGAGTAGAGTTGTTGATTTTTTTCACAGAGCCGGGCTGGAGGGTGTTGATGAGTCTGGTTAACAAAAAGATAGAGAATAAAGAATGACACTAGTTCAAGTGCTGAAACATATACTTGTACATGTGTTCAAATAAGGACTAAGAGTGTTGCATACTGGTTGTTACATTTAGTCAAAAAGGCAACCATTCTCCATCATGGTGAGTTTGCAGATTTGAGCCCCAGTGATGCCCCAGCCACCTGTGGCCAGGGATCGAAGGGAGCAAAACTGATACTTTTTTTGTCCCATTAGTCACAGTGATCACGGGGACACCCATGATCACTGTGACTGATGGGACAAAAAAAGTCTGCTTGTGCTTGCAAATGAGGGCAGTGAGCGCTCTTCTTGGAGTGTGTTCAGCTACTCTGTGTCGCAGCATGGGCAGCAGCTCGAAAAGATGTGATGTTTGACTACACATGTAGCAGGGGAAGCATGTGTTAGCCTGAACTTTCCCTAATTGGTAGTTGTCATATGACAGCGGGGGCATAGTCAGAAAGAACATTTGATGCCATTACTCACTCGCAGAGGATAACGCCATCTTTAAGGCCTTCCATGAAGCTGTCTGGAACCTTGCGGCCAGTCACATCCTGGATCCAAAGCCGGAGCTCCTCCTCCTTGTGTGGATCATATTTCTGGGCCAGCTGGGGGTCAGAGGCCACCAAATACACCATTAGCAAACCTACATTAATACAGTCATGATTGATAGGAGGTAAGCTACTGTCAAAAATCCTGGGTTACTGTCTTAGAATTAGATGAAGTGATGGTAGAAATAGTGACTGCTAATAACTGCATTAATTACTTTAGGTGCAATAGGTACAAATCCACAAATACAAAATACAAAAAAACAACAACCTCTGAACGTGTTTTGGTGTGAGATCAAGGATGTTCATCATACAAATTATACCAGCAATAAAAGGTCGGTGAGAGACAATCATTTCTATCATCGTCATCATAGTCATTAACATCATCTTAACCAGGACAAATATTAAATCCCACATTACTTTGCAATTCTCTAGTTCTCATTAAAAGAACATTCATTCATCCAACATTTCTTTGCTGAAATAATGCATATTCCAGCAATAATGCATGTCCAAAAAATGTTAAATATGAAGCCCAGCACACAATCATGCATAACCATAGCTTAAACCAAAATTTGCACCCTCAGCCATTTATTAACTCCATAAATGATATTTTTGTCCTTCTAGAAGCAGGTTTCTTGAAACAATGCCCCAAGGTGGGCTGAGGGGCTGGAGTAAGGATGAGCAGAAGTAACATGAAATTATCTTAGGGACAATGGTGCATGCTAAACTTCCATTTTCACTTAAGTCATATATTGTTTTGTCTCATCAGCAGAAATATGAAGTATTGGAAGAGGAAGGATCTTTCTTTCGCCCCGTCTGAAACGTTTGTCTCACAACACAAGCGAGAGCGCGTAAGGGATGGGAGGGGGATGAATGAGTGCCAACAATAACACTGATTTCAAAGCAGAAGGGGCTTGCAGGCTTCCATGCCAGCAGACCAAACTTGGGAGAAATCTCTCTCTCTTTCTTTCTCTCTCTCTCTACAGCTGTCCATCCATCATCTCACATGTGTCTGCTATATCTCTTTGTCTGTCCTTCTCCGTGTGCATCCATCTCTACTCATCTCTCTCTGGTCGGTCCTTTGTAAAGCACATGCTAACCACGTCCAACGGAAGGATGCCAAGACGGACAGCCGTCAGCCGTCCAGCCAAGGAATTCTGCTCAGGCCGCCATCTGTTGTTGTTGGGTTTTTTTGTCCCGTCCCCCCCCCCCCCCCTTACTCTGGACATGAGGAATGCAATTAACACTGCCTTCTCTCCTCTGCCTTGATCTCTCCTTTACTAAATAGTGGCAAGATCCACACGGGTTATCTGAAACAGTGATACTGTACAAACCAGCTGGAAAGCAGGCTTTCCACATTCCGTTTCCACTACAACTACCTGTAATGTATTCATTAGCTTTGTGCAGGTCTATCCATTTCCTCCCCCTTTACTTTACAAATTATTACATGATAAACAAGAGCATTTAACCTAAGGAGAGTTTACCAAAATGATGCTACAGGGAAGCCCTGTAACAACTACTGACTTTTCTTTAACTTATGGAAAAATAATGCAAAAAATAATAACAATAAAATCACACTTTGGCTTTCATCAGATGGAAATCTGATTTCTGATTCCCTCATATTAAGAGTAGGGTGAAGGTTTCCTGGTAGCAGTTCATCTCTCCTCTCTTATGGTAGAATGTCCTGTGGCGTTCCGCCTCATCCCAAACTGTTTACAATAAACCACTTTCTCCTTCAGATATAGCAAGAGCTTGGCTCTTCCTTATATGGAAACCAGAAAGTCACAAGGCGGTCACTGGACACAGCAACCCAGCAACACAGATGCACACCACATCCACTATATCACTTACTGTCATTGGTTGGAAGACCTGAAGCATTTTCGGACATGTGGAGTGATTGTAGGATACACAGGGGAAATAATATTGACTAGTAAATAAGTTGGCATGTTCACAAGCTAGCTGTATAGAAAATGTTAACTGCCTGGTTGATGCTTATCTACGGAATGTAAAAAAGAGAATGGATTCATTAGAATGGATTCATGCATAGACCTAATGGAAACAATGTCTTACTGTGAATACACGAAGCTGGTCTGGAACCTGTCTTTAATGACAGAGCTGAGTTACTGAACACTGTCAGAACTTTTTTAAAAAAGTCTTTGACTGTCTGACAGTCACACACAAACCTGTGAAATCCCACATGTCAATGTAGACAACAGGTTTGTCTTATTTGAGGATACTTGAAATTGCCAGGTCACCGCCTTCTGACAGGTCAAGTAATCAGTGTGGACATGCTTTGAGTTTGTCGTTCTATATGACATTCTAAGGAAACATCTTAGATTGACAAGGCATGGGACAACTGTACAAGCTGCACACAGAAAACAGCCCATAATCATTCTGTCTGTCTCTCTCCCTCTCTCTCTCACGCACAGACACGAAAACAAATTTCAGGGAGGTAAACCAGTCAGTTTAAAATATGTTAATGATCACGTTTAGTTATGACGATACATGCAGCACTTCAACACATCGAAAAATAAATGGCCACGCATGCACGGACAAGCACAGGGCTACGAAACACTTTTTATTCTTTTTACGAAGGCTCAGTATAAACTAGGCCTATCTGAAAACAATCTGTTTTGACGTCAGTGTTTGGCCTTATAATTTGGTCCGTCAAAGCCATTTAAAACCAGTGCATGGGCGCACGTGCTGCTTTGCACCCCGACCGATGCGTTTTCTCTACGTATTTCTAAGCAGTCTCTGAATATTTGCCTACCTTGCTTTTCACCTCAGCAGAAAGCCCGAACGCTGGACCGCTTCTGAAGTGTTGTGCCATTGTATTTTGTCAAAGTCGATCTAAATTATGGAAAATGCGTAAACAGGAACTTAGCTAACAGTTTGAAGAATAGAATTCTCCAGTAGTTATCGGTTGTAAATGTTGACTCCGGTGCTGATATCGGCGTATTTCGTTGTTTTATATCCTATTCCGTTATCTCTATATTAGAAAGTTCGCAGCACATCGTAATACTTTTCCCAATCTTTTTTAAACTCTTCCCATCTGCGCGTGTCCGTAGTGCGCGGTGATTGGCCAGGGCCAACATCCAATCCCCACGTTACGTCTTCATCAGGGTGATGTCAACAGCATGGTATTAAACCCAGTCGCTGTCACTTTTTCCACCTTGAATAGAATTAACGGATGCTCCTGCTTTGACCGATTTAAATACGCTTATATATTATTTACTGTACGGATCACAGCGATCTTTGGGGAAGGTGGGAGACTGCAGATATTTTAGATATGTTAAAATTCCATGTCTGTCCCAGATGATTAATTATTTCGCAGATACGCGCTTGACTAAAGATAGTAACGTAATGTCTTGCAGGTTTCGAATGAAGCAGATTTAAGCATGAAAAGAAACATTATTACAAATTAATTTTGAAAAATGTTGTTACTTGAATTTTCTATAATATATGACAGTTTAATCTGGGTCACTTGCAAAGTGGAACATTCTACATTGTACAACGTTTTTAAAAAAAGAAACGGCATCCATGGAGTATTCCATGACCGTCAATCCCAGCACGATAAGAATCCCTCTACAAAAAAATAAACCCCTTGGTTCGACAGCTGATTGGTCTGAACTTTGTCACAGCTGACGTCAGTGCCAAAGGGCGAGCTGGTTCTCCTCTTTTACCAAGCTCCACCGAGCTGCACTTCGGTCCGCTGCGATTAGAGGTGTCCAGTTCACTGTAGCTGATTCATCCATATATTTTAGAACTAACTAGGCTACTGCTGACAATTGCTGAACTTTACCCGAGAACTAAATGGTATTATTCAATCATGAATCTATTATTAAAATTACTCAGATTTTATAAATCTGTTTCTTTGAGTAGAAAGTTCTATTCACAGTTGTTTGTGGTTAATTTGTTTTCCATTGTTTAAAATGACTTGCCTTTCAACTTTCCTCTTAATTCAGTATCACTGTGAATCATTGCTCAATGACAAACATAAAACATATTTATAAAACTTTATACATCTTGACCATATCTTTGAAATATCACTGATATTGAGAAACATTTATATTAGACCTGTGTCTCAAATTGTATGCCTAAAATACTGGAAATAATAAACATTTTGACTAAAGACAGATAAATGAACCATTTCCCAAACCTTGTCAAAGAATAGTGTTTTATATGAGACTCCCAAAGATCACTGCTAACACTGGGGTTGAGTGTAGGGTCCCAGAGTGATTAGTGTGCCTAAAACGAATATAGTGCTAAAACTTTGGTGTAGAGTGGTCTTTCATATACACCACTAGAAAACAGATGTTACTGTGAACACATGTCAGAGGACATGACAATGAGTTTTATGGGAGAGGATGTGGTACTGCTGTGCATTTGGATCTGTTAGATTTTGATATACTGCATAAACATTTACAAAGGCGTTATTAAAAGCCAAATTTCATAGGCACAAGGCCTTTCTGGAATAACCTCTGACCAGCTCAGAGTTTTAATTGCAGAAAATAGTTTGTCAGTCAGGTTTCATAAAACTATCAGGTTTCTTAAAAATAAATCTTTATGACAATGACAGCTGTGGAATCTTTATTATAAATGGGATGATGATTAATATAACATGAGAATTATTAATACAACAGTGTGACCTCAAAAATGTCTCCTTAAAAATGTAAAAACACAATATACATTCATTATTTCCAGGAGTTGGGTACTCCTGTTCTAGAAAATTAAATAACCACAGAAATGTGAAAAGGAGTCACTGTTGTCACTGCATGTGAGCTAGAAATGAGATTAAAATGTATGTGACCCATACAGAGATTTGTTCACACTATAAAAACCTTCAAGCATCAGATTCTGATCTCAGCATCTTAGAGATAAATAAAGAATTACATAAGTTTACCAACTGCTGATTATAGAATGTTTTTAGACAGGATGATCTCAAGTCAAACAATATTATTGTAATATATTGTGTTAAAAAATAGTATTGATCAAATATTACTTGGATGACAATTCCTGATATCTATCTAACTGTAATAAATGGGACGCTTTACCAAAAACGCCATTGATTTTTTTGGTGAGTGGCTCACAAATTTGTTCTTTAAACTTTCATGGTAGTGGTGAGAGATCATAAGTGGATCAGATGAAATATTTTTCAACCTGAAACAAGACTTTGACTGGGTATAGGCCTTGAGTAACCCAACCTGCTTTCATCGAGAAGAGATGTTTTACTGGAGACATTGCTGCCATATGTAAAGGTTTCCTGCCACCTGTGTCATACCTGCACCACTAAGAAAGGGCTTTCATGTCAAACTTGTGTGTTCTTAGTGCCATGCCTCTTATAATGATGCAAAATGCTAGCTTACTGGATGAGACGGTTCAGTTTGCACCCTTCAGTACACTGGGGGCGATCCACAGCTCTTCTGTGAGAAGCTGGCCATTTGCTAAACCATCAGTATGCCCCTGCAACCTCACATCAATACACTCATAGAGAGCTCCAACCATAGGCTGGCCGTCTGTATCTCCCAGGGACGTTTGGGAACTGGAAAATATACAGATTCATAGGGTCTTGTGGTCTTTGTTGTAATGGCTTGCTTCTATTGCAGGCGTTATCGCTGAGCACTTCCTCTGTGCATGAAAGATTTCCATTAAGTAATTCTATTTAGAAGTGACTCATCTTCTGTGTGTTTGTTGAACATGGTAGAATGTTTAAGGGGGTCATGTACTCATAAACACACTCACTAGAATACACTTACTGATCATTTAATGTCACCTACCTTCTACTTACACCTATAGGGGTTCCATTAGACACTATAGTCATTCTTTGGTCATATACAGTTCATGTTCACCACTATTCTTACTTTATGAATGGTCAATGTCTGATTATATGACAGCTATTGGCTATATATTAATAACCATTAAATTACCACTTCCACTTCCTAGAGTTACTGCTGTGGGCTGGGTTTCCCAAAAGCACTGTAAAACAAAGATCTTCAGTAAATGGTAGAGCAAGTATTATACTGTATCAACACACTCTCTCTTCATCTTTCATTTGTCACTAATAATGTTACTATTAACATTATCATGCTTTCAGGAAATGTGGCCGTGTTGAAAAAAGTACCACCACCTAAATAATATAATGTAAACAATGATCAGAGATCATGTGGCCATAAACAGACCCTTAATGAATCAGGTAGAGGGGGACTGACAAGTTACAGGGCTGTAAATGTATTTGTATAAAGTACAAGGTAGGTGTTTCTAATAAAGTGATTAATGAGTATTTTTTGTGTTCATGTTTCATACTAAAAATCCAGCATGACATCCAAGTGTGCTGGTCTGATTACTGTCTGGGACTAATGTTTCTTTATTTCCCTTCTTTTCACAACTACTCTTTGTTCTTGCTGAGTCTGCATATACAGTATATAATTTGATTGAGAGCAAAGATTCAAATGTGTGGTTAGACTCAACTTTAACATAAAAGCCAAATGCACATTTGTCTGCATAACAGAGTACAAAGCCCTATAGACCTGCTGACCTTAACTGCTGTTGTGTATGTATGAAAGCTGAATAAGACACAGAGCATTCACATTGCATTAAGTAAGCAGTCCAGGCAGTCTTTAGCTTTTTGACAGGCTGATACAGTAGCACAGAGTAAGCAAGAGCTTCAGCTGGAGAGCAGCTCAATCTCTGGCTCTTGTAAACATACTAAGAACCAAGATGAAGCTGGGTAGGAATTTGGACACTTTATTTGGTCATGACTGAGGCTGGATATTTGCCTGTTTCAGGAGGCAAGTGAGACAGAAAGCTATAGTCAGACTGTGAACCTCTCAGTTCATAGAATCCAGTGTGGAGGTTTTAAATGGATTTGGCTTTATTGAGATATAACACAAATACAGTTAGTCTGTCATAGACCCAACAGTGGTGAGCCTAAAAGTAACCATTACTTGAACCAGTTCCTCTGTAGGAATACACTTTCTGAAAGTTAATTTAACATGGATATTTTCATGAATTCAAATAAACTCAGGCTAATCTAGTATCATTTGAACTGCCATTTTTAGAAAGGGTAAAGTAAATCGAGCATAACAATATTATTTAATCAGTCACCTTTTAGTAACTTCCATTTAATCCATCTTTTTTTTTTCATTTGTCAGTTATATTTTCCACCTGCTGTTCTACTCAGCATATTGCCGAGAATGTCAGACATCAGTGTCACAAACATGACACATTAATACAGACAGATTAGAAAAAAGATGAAGAGGAAACAATTTTCTTAGTTCAAATGAAAAAATTCTAAGCCTGCTTATTTTGAAGAAACCTCATTTTACACCAGTGTTGTGGATTTTGCAGGGATTGCTAGGAAGCTTGCTTTGAGCCACAGTTCCTCATGTTAGCACCACAGTAGCCAGGGATCAGAGAAGTCTGACAGAGTATGGATGTCATGGAAGAAGAGAAAGGATGAGGAGGAAAAAGTCACTTTCTCAGTGAGAAACTGAGAAATGTTGTGGCTGCACCTCAAGGGCCTTTCCAGAGAATTCCCCTCCTCCCTTCTCTCCTCTCTCCCTGACTAGCCTGCCTGGCTATTTATGGTAGAAGGCTCCCGCAATCTACAAAGCAGAGAGGAATTCAGTGAGCTGGGTTCAGAGCATCAACTCCCAAGGCTGCAGTTTTCTGTGCCTACAGTAGGTGATAATGCCCACTCATTACAGACTGGTAAACTGGCACAAACAAATGTGTTAGATCTAACACTACCAATGACTCCAAAACAGCCCAGTAACAGCCAACCTCTTTTTTGTAAACTATGGGTCTACTCCATTTCACAGTAGTTCCAATCAAAATGATTGGAAAGTCAATATAGTGTTTCCAAGGTCTGGAATGCAGATTTTCAGGTCTGGGAATGAATTCAACTTGAATACTGTAGGATCTGTTAATGTGGCAACAATGGCCATCTTTATAGAGCCAATCTGCAATCTGGCTTAATAAACAAATCTGGTATGATAAATAAAATATAATTTGGGGAGTTGTGGACCTCTCAGGTACAGTGGTACACTATAACAAATCTGTAAAAATATTAAGTACCTATTTGAGTAAACTATCTAGAAGTCAAATTAATTTTTATCCATGTACTGTCACACACATAAACAATACTATGATAAACATCACACTCACAAGATGCTTAAAAGGTAAGGTTTTTGCTCTGTGCTTATAAAGAGGAATAGCTCTAAGGAGATCTTGATATATGAGATTTAAAAGCAAATTAACATTACAAAAACCGTAGGATAGAGTGCATACCATACCAGCTATGAAGAGCAGTATGACGCATACACAATGTCATAGAGCAGATTTACTGAACACCTCTGACTGCACAAATACCAGTAGGCCTATGACGTGTAGTATTTAGTATATGTGTGTGTGTTTGGCACAGCAGATTTTCATTGAGACTGTGTGATACAGTATGTGACCATGTTTGGTAAAAGCTGTGCTAGTTCCCTGACCCAGCCCATTGACCGGGAGTCAGCACTATGGGACTGGATTCAATCAGGCCCTGTGTGCTACCTCACACATGCTCCCCTTTACCTCTCCCTCTCTCTGCCTATCCTCTTCTTTCTTTTCTCAGTTTCTTTACTCTGCCTACACTTCTCCATATTCTATTGGCATCTTGTTTAGTCCCAGAGCTCCGGATGGCTGCCTGACCCCTCTTTTAACAGGTGGGGAGCTGAAGAGCAAGTAACAAATACCCCATGCCTGTTTTGAGCCCCCTCAATCCACTGTGAATGCATCTAGAACCAGGAGTGAGCACTCCCTACAAAAAGGGAATGGAATTTGTTTAAGCAATTGTATTAACTCATAGCTGGCTATGTGAATGCTGTCATAATTGTAGGTGGGTTGTAACTTCATGTTAAAATTCTACAATAGGAGTCTAGGGGAGGACTGTCTAAGCAGACCCGGGGGAATGTGTGATATCATCTGGTTATTTCTGTTGATTTATAGACTAACAAAGGGACATAGACATGCATGTATAAACAAAGGATTAAGCACATGTCCTAAATTGGCTACTGGGCCACTTTGCTCTTAACACCAGTGATGTAAATAGCTGCAGTGCTGGAGGAAGTCAACCTACCTGATCCCATGTTTCGCTCTTTGTGTTCAAATTTTCTTGGAAATGTGGGAAATGTGACATAGATGGACAGAGAGCACTGTAAATTGCCTGAGTCATCACTCATCCATAAAAAAAAAAAAATCTATTCCCTAGTTTTTCAAGACAAAGCTGTTTAATCTCAAGGACCTTTCAATTAACATCTCAATCAAATAAATAACTGGCTTGTGGCCACAGTACACGAGTACTGCTAAATCACCCTTAATGTGGATATAAGCATTTAAGCAGTCAAAGGGCAAAACTTTGGGCTTAAAGAACTATTGTAGTAACTTGTACTTATGTAAAGTCAACAAATACATTAATAATCACAGTATAAAAATTTCAACAAAAGGTGTATGATGGTAAAGTGCTCCACTACTGCTTTTATTGCTATTATGAATTTGATAAATTCTATAAAAGCTTGAACATCACTGAACTACAGTACATAGACATTTCAGTGAATGAATGTCCTAAACTAAGACTTCTCATTGGTTTGTTCTATCAGGCATAATTTCTTTTTAACAGTCAGGTTTTAGTATAGGATTTCAAAGAGATGAACCACGTCTCAGGACCACAGACACAAAATAAGGACAAAAAACGAATGTGCTAAATGCCCTCAAATTTATTGAGCAACACTTTCAAATAAGACTCAACTGCTGCTAGGACATGTCGAGGCCATGCTATACTGGTGCCAGGACAAATGTCTGCACTTCCCACTGTAGTGTATGCATTCACATTAAAATCTTCAGACAAAACAAATGGTAAATATACATGATATTGCATTAAAAGACAATTTAAAAAGTTAACAGAAAACAAAATTACCTACAATACAAATGATTTATATGAATCATTCTATTCATATTCATTTATTCCTTCTTTCTTGTTATTATTATTGCTGACATTAGTCATTTTTCCCCAGCCACTTGGCCTATATATTAGAGAAGTCTTCCCCTTTCATGTTAACTAATTACTTGATACTGGGACTTGACTGGCCAAGAGATTGCACAACAGAAATGACCAAGACAAGTCAGTCAATACTGATGAACTATCAGGCTTTCTATTCATGCAGCACAACAGCACTTCATTCACTTTGCTTTCGAAAGTTACAGAGGAAACAAAGAATGGCTCACTGTTCTTAAGACTCATCATATTTATGGAGTTAGTAGCAGAGATGCTAACCGTAGCCTTGTACTAACTTTACAGCTATACAAGTACAGTCGTACTGTTACAGCTATAGAAGTTCAATTGTACCGTTTTTGCTGCAAAACAGCTAAATTGGTAATGTTAGCGCTATGCTAACTTTACAGTTGATAGTCAGAGAAACATGTGCTCATATTAACCCATACATTACCCCATTAACCCCCCAAACAGAAAACCTCCAAAGCATGCCCTGTGCAAAAAAGAAACTGTCTTACAATACTACAATCCAAATACTATAAAATGTTTCATATCATTGATGCATTGTCTATATAATTGTACAGAAAGTAACACTATCTCTAGCAGTCATTTGTGGTTTTATCCAGACAAAGGGGCTTAACTCGCTATTTATTCTGAGCAGCTCTGCTGTGGTAACACAGATCAACCAAAAAAAAGTCCCACTGTGAGCTGGGTGCCACTGGATCCATCCCAGAATGCAACAGCTGTTTGGATGTCGTATTGTGAATGCTAAATATCTGGTACCTCCATTCACAGAACCACAAACCATAGCTCACTTCAGACAGCCTCATGAGACATAATTACATTGTAATTACAGATTCCAATTGTCATTACATCTTAAAATGTCTTTCTCTCTCTCTCAAAAAACAAAACAAAAAAAATCTCATCATATCTTTAAATACTGAAGGCTTGCGAGAGTATTTGGTTAGCGGCAGATGTGGACATAAGGCAAGAACAAACAAACATTCTCATGATGTCCACCCCAGACCTATTTATCAAGACCTTTTAACCTCACTTTCGCATGTCCAGTCATATATAATTCCAGGTGTCATAAAAATCACATTCTCTTATGAGCTTGGTTTTGTTTCTGAGAAAAATCCCTCTTTTAGTAATACTTGGCTGGAAAAAGTACTACATTAAACAGTGAGACAAAGGGAAACAAGGCAGAAAATGTTAGTTCCACACATTTTCACTTTATCAAATGAGTGAGGGGAGGCACTCATCCGAGTGTATAACTTTCCAAATGCACAGAAATAACAAGGGCTAAGCCTGGCCAATGTGCTCAATAATGAGTTGTGGTGGCCAATGACCTGAACCCTAAGCATGATCATTTACACACTAGTGTTTTCAGCAGTTAAGGTCTTACAATCACAAGATATGGATATTTAAAGTCACTGACATGGCAAATTAATTTCACCATATGTTCGGCTAATTAATTCACCACGACACTGAGGAGGTGTGCAGTTGGCCCTATTATAGTTATTTCATGCTTCTGCTATCATATTATTGTAAACAAAATCTGCATGGGAAAACTGCTGCATTTATACAGTTTTATGAATTACTGTCGCTGTTTATGCTTAAACGTTACATAAGATATAAATATTTTATCAGGATATGCACATGAAAATACCAATTATCTGTGCATCCCTACTTAATACATTCTGAACAAACAGTACAGTGTGTTTGTGCAATCGTGCCTTGACTTCGGGTGACTGAAGGAGACATACCATTTAGATGCACAGGCTGTTAAGACAAGCACCACAGAGAATAAAACATAGCCATTTTGACAGTACAAAGCAACAACTCACAAGTAGAAACCCATATCTTCACTTTTTGACATTACAAAATGCCACTTACTGAGTCCACAGCTTATTAGTCTTATTAGTTTTAAAAACTAATTAGCAAGCCAATGAAAAAAGTGAGCCAATGAAAAGCGGAATAATTTATGAGCTTACAGAGAACAGCAGCTCAGATACGGGAAAAGCTGAAGGTGAGGCAGAAGTCCCATTGATAGTGTGGGTTTGGAGCAGAGTCTGGATGACTAGCAGGCAGAATAAAAAATAAAAACCCTCTAAATACATTACTGAAGCAGAAAGAGATTTCTAGTACTGGGCTGAAAAACAAGCCTCAATACACTTCTGCTTTACACAATACTGCAAATGAATACCATCTAATACATCTTCACAGATATCAGAAGCATGATGCAGCCATGCCTGTGGAGATGCCCACGGTGAAATGAGCAACACCTTGGGGCACTGGTGAAGATACCTGCACGACTCCTCATTTGGTTCCTCGCATCCAGAAAGACAGAGACCAGCTGTGCTGTGCAAGGAAAGCAGGCTTCCAGGGAGGTGCGGACCATGATGCTGAAGGTGGGGAGTCTTATTGTTAGTGTGGCAGATTAGGACAGAACATTGTTCGGTGCCTGATACCATGATGAGATCCTGCTGGGGTTTTTTGGGGTGCCTGGTGTGGACTGCTGCTATGACAGTAGCCTCGACGAGAGGGAGGAGAGGTAGAGGTAGAGTTGAGATTTTAACGGTGGATGGATTGGACCTGCAGATTCTGAAGGGGACATGAGTGCAGTGTAGCCAGACTAAAGAGACACATGAGCCATCCATGGTTCTCAGCAGAATGGAGGCAGGGAAACACAAATAAAGGGGCATTAAAATGAAGGTGGAGAGCTACAGAGAAAGCTCATGCTCCATCCAAATCCTGCCAAACTGATGTCTGAATAGAAGAGTTCCAAAATCTGTGGATGAGAGGCACCTTGGTGTGGGTCTCTGTTCACCATGTACAGGAAACAGGAAGACCTCTAAAATGCCACCCTGGGACAGAAGGTGGTAGATCTGCTGGATGACTGACAAGAAAGAACTCCAACAATGAGCTGTGAGAACTCGAGTTTTCATAGATCTAGGTTGGTGAACCCCATGTTCTATTGCTTGTCCTTGTGTTCTGAGGCACTTGAGTGGACTAGGCTTTTTGCTGTGGGTCCATACTGAATGCCTGGGGACGTTTGTTACCACTTGATGCTCAAGCAACCCTGGGTAAGCAAAGAGAGCAACAGAGAACCTTGGGGAGAATACCACGTAGGTTCATGGACTCCGTAAACACATTCCCTAGTGAAACAAGAATCAGTTCAGTTGTTTATGTTAGATCATGTTGGCCAATACGCAGCAGTTACTGTTTCCTGGTCCAGCAGGGGGGACTTTCTGAAACTGTGGGCCACAATGGCATCGACTCTCCATTTGGACCTCAACCCCCTCCCTTCTCCCCAGTTCAGTCCAGGTGGTTGTTGATGTGGTTTGGCTCAGCTGGGCCCACCTTGTTGCCTTTCTTCTTTCCCCCTGAGCCGGTAATGACCCGGTAGCAGCCACGGGCGATTTTGTACATCCAGATTACATTGAGGACATCCAGGCACACGCAAGACATGATCCAGGCCACCTGGGCTCCGAGGCCCAGGCTCTCGAAAGCTGGTGTGCCGAAGGTGCCAAAGACCTTGGCCCAGTAAGGGGGCATCACGGCGATGCGCACTAGGAAGAAGGCAACAGCCATAGCCACACCATTAGCTACCACCAGCTGGTGAGAACGAGGGTAGGCCAGTGCTTCAAAGAACCACCTATGGGAGAAGAAGAGAAGTTAGGTAAGGGGCATATATTCACAGAAGAAAGGAAAGGGGAATATGGCTTTTACTACTGATTTTAAGGATTATTTATTTATTTTTACCTCTGGTTCACAAATGGTGTTGATAGTTCTGAAATAAGACGGAAATTGGCAAAATATGGAAGCACTCCACGTGTCTGTAAAAATGGGCCAAAATGATTACTACTACTAATAATAATAATAATAATAGTGTGTGAAACATACCAAAATGCAAAAAATGACACCATTTGAAATATACTTAATGCTGAATATTTGAAAACAATCACTGTGTGATAATTTGAAATTCCTGAATAACATGCACACCAGCACATATCCATATGCATAGAGCGCCGCCAAGTGGTGACACACAAAAAAGCTGTCTCCCATGGTGCTCCAGTTGCAAGCCAGCAGCAACAAGTCTGAGACAGAGACACAAAGACAGAACTGTGAACAGATATATGGCTTTTTGTGTGTGTGTGTGTGTGTGTGTGTGTGTGTGTGTGTGTGTTTTTGTGTGTGTAAGGCCTGAGTCAAATACTTACCATAAAGCAGGTAGCCACAAGTAATCGCGACATTGAGCTTTACCAAATTGGGGTCTCCCCTATGAAGAAGGAGAGAAGGAAAGCAAGAGTGTATGGGATTGTAGAAGCATGTAACAAAATCCAAACATTTAGCAAATCAACATCCTTAAATAGAACAGCACAAAGAAGCAGAAGATTATATACAACTGACTGAAATATTCCTCTGTCAAGTGCATATATCAAGTTACATTAGGATCAAGGTTGTTACCAAGTACTTGGAGTAGTAGCCTCATGAGGACATCATTATTTTCACTCCTTTGCTTTTCAACAAATAAAAAGCATTTTTGAAACATTGAGAAGTCCCAAGATCACAGCAGTTATTAAATACACATCACAGTAAATACTTTCTGAAAATACATAAGCCCACAACCAGTCTGCCTGGCCAGTCAACACCACTGTGTGACAGATGTTACATATGCTAGCATCTACTCTTGTGCTACCTGAGCCTAGTTCCGCTCCGCCTCCAACCTTTCAGGTTGCTTATACTCCTCAGTGGTGGATAAAGGAGGGTGTGCGAGTGCTCGCTGAGTGCATTGTGTTGTGAGGGGTGGAGGCTCATGCATTGCCTTTGGATACCAGCTGCTGCCTTCACTGTGTTCAGTGTGCTATCCACAGAAACGTCTAGAATACAGATGACCCAACACCTAATCATATTAGTGTCTTTCGCAATGAAGGGTGAATTACCATGCAGGGCACTTTTTGCGCTATACTTTAGAAAAACTTTTAAAAAGATAGAAAAAGCAAAAAGCAAACAACAACAACAAAAAACAAATTGTCTTATTGATTGTGTTTTGGAATTATGATAAATAACGAATGTTGTATAATGTGTTAAGTGGATATGAAAGTCTTATCACAGCAACAACCAAGTGAACAGCCTATAGGAAGGGGTAGGGGTGTTCAGTCTGAACATAAGTTCTGTGAGAAGCCAGTGATAAGCAGGTTAAAATACCTTTATAGTGCTATTCTTTCTTTTTCTCTTTTTAGCATGTGACAATGTGTTTGGTTTTGTGTACTGTGTATAACACATGCCTCTTTCATAGTAAAGTGATCTTGTAACATATACGCACTCAATGGAAGGTGTCCATTAGCAAAGATGGTGTGTGTGTCGGGCAGTGTTGGTATCGGAGCGTGTGTGAAACCACTCTCCTATGAGCACTGGGAGGTAGTTACCCCACCAGATGGCGCTGCTGTCACCTTCACTGGCCTTTTGGCCTTGGTAAAAGAGCCATTCTCACTCCTTAGCCTCACTAGATCTTACTTGTGCCTGTGCGCGCGCGCGCACGCACACACAGACACACCTCAAACCTCTAACAGAAACCTATATCCATATACCCTTATACTAAAAGCACAGAAGACCGTCAAGCTTTCTCCTGCCTACTGTTTTATCTCCTTACAGTCCAGTCTCTGCATGAACTTTATAACTATAAATATTTATAGGTTTGGGTCAATGAACGATATCAGGCAGATAGAAAAGTTCATTCTAAAGTTTCTGGCCATGTAAGAGGTCTTTGCCTCCTTTAGCTAAGCACATGTCTAGCTCACTGGATTATGCAATTCATTTACCCCAGCCTTATGTGGACACTTGTAGGGAATGGTTTTCTGCCTGGAGGCTGGCCACATAGCCCTTCGTAGATGCTGCTCTCCAAAATGGCTCTAAGCCTATGCTGAGTCACGTACCTCCTGGAGGAAAACTTTAAATGCAGACCTATGGGTGACTGCACACAAACACTCTGCCCTCGTAGGAGCCTCCTCGAAGTAGCACTGAGAGTGGCAAGTTACACTGCGATTGAACCAATCAATTAAAACCAAATTTGGTTATCAGGCTATGCAACACACATTTGATGAAAAATAGAGGTAGGTAGTGGATTAGATTAGTGCGGAACTGGTATGACTAAAACTGTTTAAAACCCTATAACTGACTATAATTACAATGTATGTTGACCTTTGGCCAATAAAATCCTGAAGTGGTGTGGTTCTTAAGCCAACTATAAAGTCTGCCCTACAGTAAGATCATAAAAATAATCCTAGATTTCCATTTAGTATAATTGCACATCTAACTAGGAATAAACCTTATACTAATTCTCAGATTACAACATCACATAGTAGTAATTAGTTCTTGAATTTCTTCAATGAGAAAATTAAGCACATTAGAGATAACATTCAAAGTATTAACGTTGGCAGCTACTTAGATATCAGAACAACCAAGCTCAAAAAGACTCTAGAATCCTTTACATATATCCAAGATCCAGAACTTACATCTCTGATCTGGCGCTCAAAATCTTCCACTTGCTTACTAGATTCACTGCCCATACACTTTCTTAAGGAAATCCTACCTGAAGTAATTTAACCTTTACTAAATTTAACAAACATCTCCTTGAATCTTGGCAATGTACCTAAATCATTCATAGCAGTAATCACACCACTTATCAAAAAATTTAACCTCAACCCATTTCAGGTATAAAACTACAGGCCGATCTCAAACCTTCCATTTATTTCCAAGATCCTAGAAAAAGCTGTAGCTCAGCAGCTAAGCTCATACTTGACTCAAAACAAGATACATGAAGTCTTTCACTCAAGGTTTAGGCCTCATCGTAGTACAGAGACAGCACTGATTAAAGTAGTTAATGATCTGTTGTTGGCTTTTGACCAGGGATGTCTCTTTGCTTATATTGCTTGAACTGAGTGCAGCATTTAACACCATAGATCGCAACATTTTACTAAATAGATTTGATTATGTTGTTGGGATTAGTGTAATAGCCCTTTCTTGATTTAAATCTTATCTAGCTGGTCGCTAACAGTTTGTTAACATAAATGGAGACTTCTCAGCATACAAAAAGGTTAACTATGGTGTACATCAAGGATCTGTTCTAGGGCCTCTGCTTTTTTCTTTATATATGCTACCTCTAGGTGACATTATATATAATCACTGTGCTAGTTTCCACTGCTACGCTGATGATATTCAGCTATATGTCTCAGCTAAACCAGGACATATATCATCTTAGTATTACTGAGGAATGCATAAAGAACATCAGACACTGGATGTTGAGAAACCTTCTCTCACTTAATTCTGACAAAACAGAGGTGCTTCTATTAGGCCCAGCGACATCTAGGTCCTCAGTCTCTAATTACTCAATGATCCTCAATGGTCTCCCAATCACATCATCTCTAACAAATAAAAGATCTTGGAGTAATTATGGATCCCAGTCTCTCGTTCGAATCTCATGTAAATAATATTTCTAGGACCGCCTTTCTCCTCCTCAGGAACACTGCATAGATTAGGAACATACTCTCCTCACATGATGCAGAAAAGATCCATGCATTTATCACTTCCAGATTGGACTACTGTAATGCCTTACTATCTGGCTGTACCACTAAGTGCCTAAACAGGCTCCAGCTAGTTCAAAATGCAGCAGTCAGAGTTCTTACTAGAACTAGAAAATTTGATCATATCACTCCTCTCTTAGCTACTTTATACTGGCTCCTAGTAAAATTTCGTATCGATTATAAAATACTAATGACCTACAAAGCACTGAATGGTCTTGCCCCACAGTACCTTAGAAAACCCCTAGTGCATTACGACTCACCAAGTCTGCTTAGATCAAAAGGTGCAGACTCTTTACTAGTACCAATAATAATAAAATCTACCACAAGGGGCAGAGCCTTTTCCTATAAAGCTCCCACACGATGGAATAACCTTCTTATAAATGTTCGAGTCTCAGACGCAGTCTCAAAATTTAAGTCTAGGCTGAAAATGTGTACAATCAGGCATTTTATTAAATCCCATTTTAGGTAAAGGTGTAGATCTGGGGGTCTATGGGCAATGAGAGTTATGGTAAGCTGGGATATTATGATGCTGTGACTCAAGTTTCTTGACTGAGAGTGGCGGAGTGCTGATGTTCCAGGGTGCCCTCTTGCCTGTGCTTCCTTATGGATCTATCCATTTAGATATGCTGCCATAGCTAGATCTCCTGGAGTCCATCTTTGCACATTATAGTTCAATAACTTACACACCCTTATACCTGGACATGCCTAATAATCTATTCTCTCTTTCTGTTGAAGCACACCTACCCCTGATGTCATGATGTTACTGAGCTTCAATCCATCTCAGCTGCCATGGCTACTCCCACCACCCCCTGATGTCCCCTGCTGTTGCCCACACCTCCACCCCAGCCAATTACTTCTCTGATGCACTTGATGGAGGTTCTTGTGCGGGATGGGTTTCAGACACGTGCACACCATCGGGACCAAACCAGGGCTTCTTGAAAACTGGACTAGACATTGCTTTTTTTTCATTTTATTAATTTTTTTTGTTTCTTTTTCACTATTTATTCTGCTCATTACTGTCTATATTGTTACTATTGTGGTGTCTGTTGTTAGCCAGAGAAGGATGAGCCCCCCCCCTTTGAGTCTTGGTTCCTCTCAAGGTTTCTTCCTCATGCTTTAGGCAGCTTTTCCTTGCCTGTGTCGCCCTTGGCTTGCTCACTGGGGGCTTGGACTTGGACATTTGTAAAGCTGCTTTGTGACAACATCTATTGTAAAAAGTGCTATATAAATAAATTTGACTTGACATTACCCACATGTCAATCACAGCACTCAGCCAGTCCCCTGATCACAATCTCCCACTTAGTGAATCATCACTCACCTGTTTCCTATGCATTAGCACACTTTTTAAACCCCACAGGTGTCCGAATGCAGTGCTTTGCACCGAATGTCCCTAGAGACTGTGCAAGCCTGGCTCAATGACTTCTTTCCTCAATTATGGATATTATTCTTAAAATAATGTGTTTTTGCACTTGCATCTCACTCCTGCTTCCAGAATGTCACAGACTGCTAAGCCAGACCAAGGGAGCTCTAGGGTGTGCAGCATCTGTGGCTGAGGCTGTCAGCCTTCAAGGCATTGTTATTGGACACCAATATTGGTCTGTTTTTGGCAGACCAAGGTTTGGAGCTGGCAAATCTTTGTGCCACTGCGAGTCCTCCGGTTGTAGCTGGCAAACCCGTTGTCTCTTCTTCCTCTAGGCTTTCCAGTTATCACATTGCTACCCTGGAGTTGAATGACAGTAACTCTGAAGGTTGTGAGGGTTCTTTGTGCAGTGTGAACTGTATTTCAATTACCAACTGCATTTGTCGGATTATGCCAAAGTGACGTCTGAAATCAGCAGGCTCATAGGGAGGGCTAAATAATGTGCTGCTGATGAATTGGCGTGAGGCATGATTACCCAGCATTCACAAGACAACTCAATTCTGTCTTCCACCATTCTAAACAGGCTAGGGTTTGCTGTAGAGCTCTGCTATATCTCAAGCAGAGCTCCTGTTCAGTGACTGAGTACGTCTTGGAGTTCCGGACACTGGTTGCTGCCACGTGCTAGAATGAAAAGGTGTTAATCGATATTTGTGCATGGCTTGAGAGGTGAACTAAAGGCTGAGCTCTCCTGCCAGGAAGAGGTTCAGACCTTACAAGAGGTGGTCAACCATGCCATCTTGTGAGACTGCCTCACTGAAGAAAACCATATCTTCCTTCTAGCCACAGCTCATCTCCATGGACATTGACTCTGCCAGTGCAGAATCCAGTGGCCCAAGTTGAACTGATGTAGCTTGGGGGCACCCACCTGTCCTCTGCAGAGAAAAAAAAAGGCACTCAAGGCTGCACCTCTAATTATACTGTGGCAACGCTTACCATGAGCTCTCAGGCTGCACTCCCTGTCATCCTTCTACTACAAGCATTATTTCCACTAGCAACTACCTTTCCCTCATCCACATACTCCTTCACTCTGCCCCTCAGAGTTTCGCACAAGGGTCACTCTCTCTGTGCTGTGCATTAGTTGACTCCTGAATGGCAGGGAATCTCATAGACCATGCACTCGCTGAGGATCTCGAGCTTGAACTGCTTGCTGCTGTTGTCTGCCTTGGCTGTGACAGCACTGGATGGAGGACATGTAGGGATGGGATTCATCTCACATCAGATACACCTTATCAGTGCCCTGTATTCAGAACACATTTCCCTTTAATTATCAATTCCTCCTCATGTCCCACACTTTAGGATTTCCCTGGTTATATACCTATGACCCCCTCATTTCCTAGCAAAGCAATGATGTACTTGAATTGTCCCCCTATTGCCACACTCACTGTCTCACTCCTGTGGCCCTATCCTGGCCCACCTCTACTGAAAGTCCCAACTCAGAGTCCAAAATCTCCATTCAGGCCCAGTATCAAGACCTCATGACTGAATACCTTACTGGGGCCTTAACGTAGGTGTACATATGCATCTCCACCTCGCAGACCGCAGTTAGCATTTTCTTTACTAAAAGGGATAGTGGGCTGAGGCCTTGAGTAGACTACAGGAGCTTGAATTCTCTCCTAGCCACATAGCCTCTTGTTACTAATATCGGGCTCAAGAGATTAGATCGATGCAACACCTACAACCTTGTCAGGTTTAAGGAAGGTAAAGACTGTAAGACTGCTTTCAGAACATCTTCTGGCCAATATGAATGAATACTTAGTCCCCCCCTATGGCCTCGCCACATCAC
This sequence comes from Electrophorus electricus, assembly GCF_041902795.1. Classification (NCBI taxonomy): domain Eukaryota; kingdom Metazoa; phylum Chordata; class Actinopteri; order Gymnotiformes; family Gymnotidae; genus Electrophorus; species Electrophorus electricus. The sequence goes on from NC_137499.1 coordinate 31,211,638, forward strand.
CTTCTGTCTTGCAGGTGTTCATTAATGATGTCTTTCAGGAATACTTGAGTAGATCTGTCATTGTTTACCTCGATGACATTCTGATCCATCCCTCTTCCTTGGACCAAGAAGTCTGTGACATACACTGGGTACTCCACACTCTTTTCAGAACCACCTATACTGCAATTTGTGTATAGTGTAAGTCAGCTACTTAGGCTACTAAAGTGTGAGTCAGCTACTAAAGTGTGAGATCTGTGTGAGATCAGCTACTTAGTCTACCTTATAATCGTGGCCAATGTACGTATGCAGAACATCTAAAGGTGGACTAGGGTGGAGGCGGTGACCAGGTGGCCCTGCCTCCAGACGTGCCATGACCTACAGAACTTTCTGGGTTTTGCTATAGGCACTTTTCAGGGGGTTTAGTGCTAAGGCCAATCCTCTCACTGACCTACTCTATGGGGGAAACACCAAAATGGAATGGAGTTCTGTGGCAGAGGAGGCCTTTGAGGATCTGAAGAGGGTGTTCACAACTGCTCCGGTCCTGCAACATCCTGACCCTTCCAGGCCCTTTGTTATGGAGGTGGATGTAAGTAATGCGAGAGTGGCAGTGGTGCTATCATTGCATTAAGGTAACACCTTCAAACATAAACCAGTGGCCTTTAAAAAAAAAGTCTCCTGCAGAGAGAAATTACATTTGGCCACCAAGCTCACATCTGACGAGTGGAGGCATTAGTTAAACGGCACTCGGCAACCATTTGTTTTATGTGGTATGTAACCCCCAATACTTCCAAACAGCCAAATGCCTCAACTCCAGCCAAGCCAGGTGGTCTTTTCCTGGTTCAATTTCTCCATCACTTATTGCCTGGAATCCAAGAACCCCAAGGCAGACACCCTGTCAATTCAGTCTGTCCCAGAGGCCATACCCACCAACCAGGAGCCTATCCTGCATCCCTCCTGTTTCCTGGGAGCCATCAGGTGGGATCTGGGACAACCCATTATGCAGGCCAAGCCTCACCTCTGCTGACCAAACCCCTGACTATACATTTGCACCAGTGTCGCTCCCCTCTCTACGTGGGCCCATATCGCTCTGGGAATGGGCCACCCGGGATCTATGCGAACAACACAACTAATCGCAGTCAAGTACAGGTGGCCCACCATGCAGTAAGATGTCTTCAATCATGTGGCCTCCTGCATTGCCTGCACTAGTAGCAAGATTCTACGCAGACCTCCTACAGGCAAAATGCAGCCTGTTCCTGTCCTGGTCCCACATAGCAGTCGACTTCATCACAGATTTCCCTACTTCAGAAGGTAACACCACCATTCTTTCGATTGTCAATTGCCTTTCAAAGATGGGCTGTTTCATTCCAGCTCTTGCCACAGATCTGGGGACTGCCAACCTCCTCTTCCTGCACATCTTTCGTCAGTTAGGACTGCTGGGGGAAATCAAATCCCTTAGACAAAGTCGACCCTGCTGTTTCTGCTCCACCTCCACGGGACATTGATGCCACCGTGCTCACCCATCTAGGCCCGCTCCTTGTTGCCCTGGCTGCCCCCGCACACAGGCTCCAATCAGACCTTGGGGTAGAGGTGTGTGTACTCTCATGCTCTGGCCAGTATCCAGCCAACATTCACACAGCACACATCATCCACTGCATTCAGCCACTCCAATGATCACTGTCACCCACTTCAATTGAATAAGAAACAAATGAGAGTGATGAATCAATTCAGAAACAGACGATCTAGCACACTGTTTAAACCCCACAGGTGTTGGAGTTCAGTGCTTTACATTGAACTTCCTTAACATCCTAGAGACAATACAAGTCTGACTCTCCGCTTTGTTTATGAAGCATTTTTCTCCATTGTGGATATTATTCTTGAAATGAAAATTTGGGGCTTTTGCACTCGCATCTCGCTCCTGATCCTTCTTATATTTTCGGCTATACAAAACATATGGTACAATTTAACATAGGAAGAGTAACAGGGTTGTTTTATTCTTTACCAAACATGTCTACAGAAAAAGCCAGTATGTACTTTTGTTCATCGTAATACTACACCTTATATTAAATCAATGCATTGACTCGTTGCATTTACAAATGCAAAGTTAAAGAGAACAGCAGCACCATATGATACACAGAGACTTTCTATATCAGACAGGCTCTGAAGAAAAAGTGTAACTAAAACAGCAAAAGGGGATATTGCAAGCTCCAATGGAAGCAGGCATTCCACTATGAGCATGACCAAAGCTCCTAGCAGCAGACAGACAGACAGACAGACAGCTGGCTGAGAGGATAGAGCGTGCACATGCTTGTATCTGCAAACACTTTCTGAAAACTCCCAGACTGGGGAGCAGACAGGTTTCTTTGACTGAAGGTGGGCGTGTCCCGCTGGTGGTTGGCAGGGCTTCTTTCCAGCACTCACTTTCTTGCTTTTTGTCTAATCAGCATTTGCTGGCCAAAGTACACTTAGCAGACACAGGAACAAGGAGGGAGATGGAAGTGTTATCCCACAAAGAGAGTAGCAGGTAGTGGGTGTGAGGTGTCCACACGGAACGGTGTCGCATAAGGTGCTGGTTCTTGTGTGTGTGTGTGTGTGTGTGTGTGTGTGTGTGTGTGTGTGTGTGTGTGTGTGTGTGTGTAAGTATTAGAGAGAGACAGACAGCCAAACAGAGTGAGAAGAGACTGCTGTTGTGTGCTGTCAGCTCTCCCAACAAGGTGCGATCTAAGAGCTTGCTGACACACTGATCAGGACAAAAGACAGAGAACGAGAGGGAGAGGGAAAGAGAGAGAAATACAGAAAGCAAAACCACCAAGATGAGACAAAGAGATCAAGATCAACTACCATAAGGGAGAATAATGCAGAGAAATGGGAAAAATAGCGAAACAGACAGACAGACATAGCAATGAGGGAGGCATGAAGACACTATAATAATGAAGAGCACAACTCTAAGAAGGAGAAGAACTGGCCAAGCAGAGAGAAAGAGGCACATGTGTGGGGGAGATGGAGAGCGAGAGGGAGAGCCCCAAGGAGACATTACCATTCTTCTCTTTCAGGATGCAAAGATGCAGACCAGACAGGCAGCAGGCAAAAAGAAAAGAATCAGAGAGGGACAGAAGAACAGGAAAAGAGAGAAAGACAAGAGGACAAACAAGAATGAGAGGACAATTCTGTGCTCCAAGACAGCCTCCAACCCCCTGCTACAAGTGTCACGATGCAGGTGCATTTTAGCGTAGCCATTCACGGAAAGGCTTATTTTCACAACACTGGTATGAGTGAATAGCTCCCCACGCAATGACCTCAACCTGTTCAGACATTAGGATTCTTAACATACATTCTAAAAGGCACTCTGAAAAGTTTCTGCAATTTCATTTGTGAGTATTTGACCTTTAGCTTCAAATGGACTTCCCACAAAAGTGCAGTGCTCACTGGTAACTTTCCCAAATACCCTATACACATTTCGGTCTGGATCACTGCCGGGGGAGGGGGTGGTGGGAGGCTACTGAGTGGAGACGAAAGTCTAAAAGAGCAGGGCTTCCCTTTAGGCTCTTCGTCTTACTCTTACCAGACGGGGTCTGCGTTGACGGCGTCGTCGAACCACAAGATATAGAGGCAGAAAAGGCCCACGATGAGTGCATGGACAGTGGACACGAGCCTGGGAACACAAAGATGGGCGGTCAGTCAGAGCCACACCTCACAAAACACCATACATAGTGAGCCCAAGTGTAGCTGTACTCCTGGACATCAGTGGCAGTTAGATTTTGCCTAGCAATGAGTAAACATGTTTTTTTTATTTTGTTGAACAAAGATGGAGCCCAAGGGTATGTATAGAATTCTTTCTGCATGAGGGTGGAGGAGCACTGTGGTTTGATTAGTGGCCCCAAGAGCCTGCAGAGCTTCACATTCACCAGCAGATGCACTCTTCTATTGAGAACCATCCACGTTGAAGGCCACACATTGTGATGATAAGGTGCTTCACTTTTTAAAGGAGTTCTATACCATTTCCTATGGCCTACTTGCGAAAGCGGAGTCTAACTCTGAGCCCCCGCTCAGATCTTAACCATCTTATCATAATCTTACCCTCACTAGAACTATACTCTGCATGCACAGACTCTTTAGCTATAAAAATGTAAAATTATAAAAGTGTACCACATAGGTGTGGAGCCTGATTAATCTGACATTTTATGACCTTTTCTTTGGGGATGTAGGATACAAAATAGCAAAACAAATGGACAGTTGTGATGTAGACATGTTTGCTGAACATGTTTCAGTGAATCTGTTATTGTCTATACAAAACACGTGTGTGTGAGAGGCTTGGGGTTAGTGTACCTGGAGTTCCACTCAGTGAGCTTTTGAGGGGGAAGTTTGCCATAGCCCTGTGTTAAGGTAGATGACACTAATGGACTCATGCCGGAGAACATCAGCTGAAATCCAATGAAGCTTCCAGCCACCACAGACAGCTCTCTTGTCTCCATCACTTGCCTGTGACACACACAAACGCACACGCACACACACGCGCGCACGCACACACACACACACGCACGCACGCGCACACACAAATGCACACGCACGCACACGTGCACGCACGCACACGCACGCGCGCACACGCGCACACACACACACACGCACACACATATCTTCCTAAAGGAATTGGCAAACCTTTATGTGTCTCATTTTATGAATTATTGAATCATAACTGCTGTAAATTTGTGCTGGGTAGGAACTTGTGCATCTGTGCAGAACGCGTGAGGGGTAACATTTTTCCCAGCAAACAACACAGACTGGTTCACCAGTAGTACCCACCCCCCACCCCCCATTACTGCAGTGGCTCAGATGACAGTAATATAAAGAGCTATTCACTGATATGAAAGAGGATTATTTGCTGGTCGCATATAATCTGGATACCATGACTTTGCAAAAAAATTTGAATCTGTATTTGAAATTGGGACAGAGGTAGAAGGGGAGATGGTAGGTATATGTGTCATATTTACAAGTTAGTAGCCGAGGGCAAGAGAAAGAGTGGAATGGATTGTGTGAAAATGTAAAAAGAAGGTTCAAAACAGATGCTATGCGGGGGTGGGGGGGGCTGGAAAGAATGAAATGAGATGTGTGTGTGCTTCATTATAGAATAGGGTCAATGTCTTGGAGTACACTTTGAAAAAATGTGAGGGGTGCTTCTAGAGTTTAATTCCAAAAGTACATACAAGCACACATTCTCTCTTACACACAATTTTCCTTTACTGCAAAGCTAAAACTGTCAGAAAACCTGTGTGATATAAATAATACAAATTCCAGCCAACAATGTACAGTGAGCACAACTGTAATTCTGAACTAATCACTATATTCTCACATCCTGAAGAGGGTTTTTTCCTAGATATAT
>NC_137499.1:31224490-31411990 GCF_041902795.1 Electrophorus electricus
TTTTTCCCAGCGACACCCAATAGCCTATGCAATCTAAACAATTAAAATCGACAAAAGAGGCAAATGCATGAATCGTTCATTTGGCGGCGTGTATGTCCTTAAAAAGGTTGTTTATTTCTTTCAAAAACAATTTCTGTCAAACCCCCAGAACCTTTCATTTTGCCATGAACCCATATCTGAATAACATTCTTTATCCGTTAGAAGGAATATGAGATTCTTTTTATTTTAATTGAATCAAGAAACTATTGTCAAATATTACTTGTTATAATCTACACACCTTTCTGTGACTTTTTTTTTAGACTTAATAAAACAGATAATTGATTCTTATGACTCAACAAGTGACCTCTAAAACAGGGCCATCTAATCCCCAGGAGAATCTATCATAATAGAAACTATAAAAAGCCATATAGACCTGTTATGAATTTTAAAATCTAATTTTGAGAACATTCACTCAAAATACACACTATTAAACATAGTTTAAAAATGAAATAAACATATCCTCACTTGTTTAACCTATTTCTTCACACATTAACACAATGACATCTTTTCCCAAGATATCATTATAGCTTATTATAGCATCTAGTTTCCTTTGCTGCATAAACAGCCTCAATTGCACTGAAACTTTATGCCCTTCTATTGTTCTACCAAGATATGTTGACTGTGTTAATGATACTTGGGTATCATGTTAAAAAAATCACTGAGGTATTGAGGTAATCTGAGGTATTCTGAGGTATTGTTTTCACAGTGACAAAAACAGCAACCCAGTGTAGGTCTTTCTGATATGTAACCTGTGCACAGCACAAGTGATTCTGATAAGTGAGTTATTGTTGCAGAGGGTGTATGTATTTACTGCTACACAATTTTGCTTTAGAACATTACCCAGGCACCGGACTTGCACGGCGCTCTGCATCAGGTGTAGTAGAACATTAAATGCTGTGAAAAGCAACTCTTCTCTCTTTTTCTACACATTCTATCTTTCACACATAAGGCTGTATATTTCTTCATATTGCTAAACTGACTGCATCATGCAAGTTCCTGCTCTAAAATCTGGCTGTTTTTCTTCACTCAGGTGCTTGTTAAGTCCTTCATCATCTAGAGATTGGACTACTGCAACTCGCTCCTGGCAGATACCTTCCCCTCTGTGTGGTCAGAACCCTGTCACTCTGCCAGAAAGCAGCTGCACAGCTTATTTTCAACCTACTGATTTTCTCTCATGTCAGCCCCTTGCTGCATCCCTCCAATGGGTCCCTTTAGTGTCTCACATCCGAATTAAAACACAGACGCTTGCCCACAAAGCCAAACTAGAACAGCTCCCATATGGGCCAACCGAAAAGCAATAATGAAGTATTGTTCTGCACCACACTGCCTTGAGCTTCTAGTATGCCTAGATTTGAAGCACCATCCCTCAAGACTCAAAGAAGATATGCATCAAGGCTGTTTTATGTCCTGGCACACACACACATGATGGAATGTACTTCTACTGACTGTCCGGATAGTTGAGACACTGGCTGTCTCAAAGACTGCAGACTCACCTCTTCACTGAGGACTTAAATATGCACTTTTACTGTATGTTATAGCATTATTTAAATTAACCTATTTATGATAGCATGATGATATGTTTGTGATAGAGAGTACAAAGCACTTCTGACATCTTTTGATATCTTCATCATCTTAAAGCATTTATTGACTGATAAATGCTATAAATGTAAGTTTATGAGAAGTTATTTAATATGGCTACATGGAAGTGTCTTGAATACTACATATTGCTTGGGATCAAAAGATACAGCAATGCAGCAAACCATGCCTTGTCCAAAACTGACACCTACTCTTTACTTGAGACAGTCAGATGTGCTGCTCAAAGGTTTCAGCTCACATCTTTGTCAGGGAGGTTCATACTTGCTTTGACCATTTCAGCAGCGTGAGCGAAGATGTCTGCCAACTTCATGAGTCCCTAGAGCCAGTCAGGAAGTCTGGGGCCCTATAGTCTTCAGTGAACCACGTCTATTCAAGGAAGAAGTGCACCTGACATTACGCACCAGTAGCCAGGGTGTCTGAGGGCAGCTGGTTTCTGAGCAGGTTCTGCTGGTGCTACTGATAACTTGAGTAAGTATAGGAATGCAGCTTTATTCCTCTGAGATGAAAAAGCTGTGTTTTAGCATTAAATGTTCTTTTAGCATTAATTAACTAATTAATTAATTGTTATGACTTCACTGGTGCCAAGGTAATGGTGCCAGTGCAAGTGAAAGGTGCTGCATGTTATAGTAAACAAACTGGTCTAAAATACTGTTAGGCTACCAAAGGGCAGTGAAAAACATAAAATCATAATTTGTCTCAGTCTATACAGTTATACTTATAGGGACCAAGAATCCATAAAATATATACAACATGTTTAGTTGCCATACTCATATATTTATTCAAAGCATAAATTACATAGCACATGTGATTTAAATAGACATTATAAGAACAACGTTATTGTTTAGGCTACAGAGCACAGAATATGATTGAATGGTATTACTGCAATTAAAACCAGCTATGTCATGGATCAAAAAGGCAAGAGATAGGAGTCAGTCTGAGAATGTGTGTGAGCTAGTCAGTAGTAGTACAGTAATACAGTAGTAGTCTGTTTACATTTATAGTGACAAAGTAAATGGACAAACCCAGTTTAGAGTTTACAACCAATCCTGCAATTTAAAAAATAAACACCAGAGGTCAGCCTTGTCGATTGCAAAGCGCTATATGCAAACAAGTTGCATAACAGAAATCACCTTTGTGAGTTAAAGTGTGCGTAATGTAAAATTAGTATCTTGGACATATAACAATTTGCATCAGCATTTTATATATATATATATATATATATATATATATATATATATATATATATATATATATATATAGCTTTTGTGATAAAACAGAGTGTGTGTGTGTGTATGTGTGTGTGTGTGTGTGTGTGTGTGTGCATGTGTGAGTGTGTGTGGGCACATGTGAGCACACGTGCATGCATGCGTGTATATGTACATGTGTAGGAGTGTAAATCAGCATGAGGTGTTTTGTTGATGGTGCTATGCATAGCACTGTGCCATAAAACACCTACACAGTGCAAAAAAACCCTCCCCTTCTGCTCATGACATTTTACACATCTCCATCTATTTCTCAGTAATTATGGCCACTCTCCCCTAGATAAACAATAAACAGTCATGGAGGAACTGGTGCATCTCAAATCTTTACAATGGTCTTCATGCAAAAAAAAACTAACAAAAAAAAACATTTAAAGAAAAAAAAAGATGAACTCTGCATTGTGCATTGTCCTAGATCAATGGTAGCATGTTTGACATCTCAAATCATTCATGTTGCTAAATTAAAACATATTATGCTTACAATATTTGCCTGCCTGCAAAAAAATATTTGTCATAAAGTGCTGAAATTAGGGTATAAATGAAAACAACTGTATTTATTTCATGCTGCTCAAGGTAGAAAAATAAACCCAAATATAGTGTCTGTAGCATGCGGGTCAGTAAACGGGTAGCCCATGGGACTGGGAACTATGCCGACTGATGTCTGGGTGAGGAACGGTGAGGAGCAGCAAGACAGAGGTGGCACAATGCTGGGTGTCCTTAGGCACAGAGAACCTGTCAGAATTACTCACCTGTTGGGTGTTCAGATATCCCTCAGCTCTGCTTAATAGGTCCGATTCGCTTAGGAGAGTCAGTGGTTAGTTCTGTTTCAGGGTCGGTCACAGATGAAGGGAAATTCAGTCCGCTGACTTACATTCGTTCATGTGGTTCTGGCTGCAGGTATTTAGATAAATTATATGTCTTGAAACAGGCTCAAGCCCCACCTGACACAGAACGAATCTTCATTTTCGTAGCTTTCATACTTAAACATGAACACCTGTTATCTGTTGTTTGTAGAACTAAGACATTCAAAATACTGTATTAAATTTGAACATGCAAAAGTATAAATAATATAAATTAATGCTGAATGTTTAGACACTGCAATGATTTAAAACAATAAAAACAATAACAACAACAATACCATCCACTCAAAGTGTGGTAAATTTAACATTTTCTATCTCTTATGTATGCTGTCATGTTGAAATTTGTCCCAAGAGTTTTGAATGGGTTTACCAAAAGGTGAAACAATTATTACTGTTGAAATATATTGGTTCCACCAGTGGTCAATCACACTGTCCAAGGTGTAACCAGAACCCCATGATCAGGAACCCCATGGTCACCAAAACCCCAATATCAGGAGTCAGGAAGCTTGCATCACTTACATGTAACAAATGAATCAGAATGCAATTACATTCATGATTGCTCTTCGATTGCTGGACAACATCATGCATTCCAGATGTAAAGTTATATTAGATAAATCAAGAAAAGAACATCACCAGTTTTGTTGTCCAGTTAAAATGCATCCATCCATTATTTTCCTGCTTCATATAAACTTGACGACAAAGCAGTGAAAGGCATGGTGCAAAGCACTGACACGACATCATTACTCACACACACGTTAGCAGATGCAGGGCATCAGTGTGGTGCAGTGCTGGGTCTGGAGCCACTCCCCACCCATGGAGCACAGCAAGGAACAGGGACCCCTCTGCCCATAGGCCCCGAGACCCTGCTGCTGGTCCTGGGCCTGCTGCTGTATCTCACTGTTAATTGCCACTGATTACAGAGCAATTACAACACAGTTAATCACGTCCTTATTAGTTTAGCCATGTAAAGAGAGAGAGGCGGGAGGGAGAGCCAGAGAGAGGGAGGGAGGGAGAGTGGCCTTGCATGCATGTGTAGGTCTAAGTGTCAGATGCACAAGATTTAGAGAATGTGAAAGTGGGAGAGCAAGGGCTGAAGGAGTCAGAACAGGGCTTCACCGATCACCATACCTCTGCTGAGTATGCGTATGTGACCTAGCCAATGTATGGGTATGTGTGTGTTCCAGTGTGTATGTGTGTCCATATGTGGGTATATGCAGGTGAGCAATTTGTTTTTTCCTGCTCATTGTATGGGATGTGAGGAGTCATGTCTAAATATCGCTTGTGTGTGTATGTGTGTGTGTGTATGTGTGTCTATGGTATGTTTTTATGTGTTTGTGCTCACTTTTAAGTATTGAACTAGTGTGTTTAAGTTGGAACAGAAGGAACAGGTATTTGGCTGCACTGGAGAGGAGAACAGCTTTCCAGTGAGGCAGGATGTGAGGAGAGGAGAGATCTTGAATGAATATTTATACTATTGATTGTTGTGCTCACTCCATCGCTTTCCCTCACTGTTTCTCCTCTCTTTCTCCTCGCAAGAGAAGGAGGTCAAAAGTCACTCCCTCCTCGCTGTCACAGTTGCCAATCACCTCCCATTCTGCAGAACCCGTTTCCCTGGCAACCGAGGGATTCAGTTGCCAAGCACCCAGAGCTATGCATGTAATCATTATTTATATATTTATTTATATCTTTTATCTATTTATTCATTCTGTGAGAGTGAGCACGATTGCTCACGTGTGAGCATGCACATGCACACAAATGCACACACACACACACACACACACACACACACACACACGCACACACACACACACACAAACAAGTAACACACGCAAGGTAACATACACATGCTAATATATATACACTATGTGCAAGAGAAACAGATAACAAAGATAACAAATAGTGATTATCATTATAATAGTGAATAGCAGTGGAGGGCTGTAGGTGTTCTGTGTCTTTCTTTCTCTCTTGCTCAAACACACACACACACACACACACACACACACACACACACACACACACACACACACACAAGTCGGATTTTATTCTTTCACGTACTGTCTGTCTCCTTCTGCCCTCTACACACTGGACACCTGTTCTTAGATAAAGAGCACTCTGATGAGAGAAGTAGTACACACAGATTTCTTTTGCCCAGACACGCTCACTTGTGAACACACACACACACACACACACACACACACACACACACACACACACATACATACACACACACACACACACACACACACACACACACACACACACACACACACACATACACTTATCTGGCACAGGACTCTACAAGATAATTACAATGGTGTGACCTACTGAGAGAATACTGTGTCTGCTGTTATGTTGCAGGGGCCTTTTTCTCACTGCTCAGCCTTCTCACACATGCTGCTGCTGCATGTGTGTGCATCTTTGTGTGTGTTAGAATGGAAATATAATACCTTTGCTCAACAGTCCAGTCCAGGACAGCAGCCGCAAGCCTTGCATAGCACCACCCAGTTCCACTCCAGACTCCGTCTTTTATAGCATATGCTGTACCCATCGCCACTGCTCCACGGAGTTCCCCTCTAAACATCACCCTTTACAGCGTACGCCATACCTACCACCACTGCCTCACCCAGTTCTCTGTGTCTAACAATATTAAATACAGATCTCTCCAGGTCTCCTAAACCCTAGTTTCAGTAAATGGGACAGTGCAATGGCTGGGCAGGGTTTCTATCCACAGATGCTGTGGATCTGACCCAGTCAAACTGCACGCTACAGCTGATCACACCATTCACAGTAACCACCACTGTCACCCCTAGTACATCACCATTTTCCATCACTGTGCGAATCATGTGTGGATAGCATTGTGCTCATAACTGCTCTTTTAGGAGCTCACGTTTGACTTGATCACTAAGAGCTAAAATTCAACTGTGTCTGGGTGTCACCTCTAGGGGCTCCGGGACTAGATCTGGATCTCCAGGGTGGAGAGTCTTCATTTTAGTTTTAGAAATCCATGCAGTTCACTGTTATTCCCCTACTGCACACCTGTGTGCTACAAATACAGCCAACCATGAGGGCCTCCAACATATGGTGACAGATAGAAGAGGAGTCTCTTCAGAGTTCATTACATTCTATAGGTCCTAGATAATATAAACACACGCAGGGAGTTGGTCTCTTTTCAATATCACGCTCAGCATCGAAAGTAGAGGTCATTCTTCTCATATGAAGCTGTGTATGAATGCATATAAACTCTTCTTTATCTGTATGAATTGTCAGAGACACATGCTAATGAATACAAGCGGGAATGCTAACACACACTCACAGACACAGACACAGACACAGACACACACGGGCGTGTGTAAAGCCTACGCGTATTCACATGCGCCTTTGCCTGTTACCTGCTTCCTCCACCCCACTGGATGACTACTTTCTACTTCCCTGTGTGTCTCTGCTTCTTCCATATATATCTCCTGATCTCCTGCAGAGACGTGTGGCTACCGTGTGGGCTCTCGGCTGAGGCCAGTGTGGAGAATCTTGTTCTGCGGTGGTCCTCCTGCCTGAATGCGAGCAGGGGCTCTGCCTGCCACGACGGGGCCTCCCACGCCTCCTCTGCTCCCTCCACATGCAGCGTAATGGAGGATTTAGATAATCGCATTAAACCCTATTAAATACAGCACCACAGATAACACTGGCCTCACAATCAGAGGCAAATGGGGGAATGTGTGTTGCACACACACATGCATGGACACACACACACACACGCATGTGCATAAATGGACACCTACACACAGCTAAACACACACACACCTAGACACACACACACACACACACACTCACACACACACACACACACACACACACACACACACACACACACACACACACACACACACACACACATACAGGCTCCCCATGCCCATGGGATCATATTCAATATGAGATGCTTTCAGGAGTATTAGTGATGCAAGGCTCTTGTGTGGAAGTGGTCAAGCCTACTAGAGAGGTGTATGGACGCAGCAGCGAGGCATAATCTGCCCAAGGCATTTTCACAGTTCTCACAAACCTGACTCATCCCGATGTGCATCATAGTAAAAGTTTCAAAATAAGTAATTACAAGCCACTTATGTGTGCTATAACACACAGAGATAGAGCATGAAAACATGTAGACAAACCTAAGAGGCCCACAGACTGGGAGGTGTCCCTCCTCTCAGACTGGGAGGAGTCCCTCCTCTGAGGAATTGTCTAGGTGATACCTAAAATCAATAAAGCACAGAGCTGGGCTTGGCTAAGGTAATAAATAACTAATCGCTCATAATTTGGGCGGCAAATTATCAGCTTTTGCAAACTCCATAGGGTTGCTTTTTCGAATCCTGAATATGGTGTATGTGATATTGGCCTGATAACAGATGGGCAGATTTTTTTAGATCTCAGTATAGCCTGTTGTTAGGAAGGCACATGACATCCAACCCAATGCACTGCTGGTGATGAGCTCACCCAAATTGGTTTAGCAACTAATTCTCAACTTCTCAATTAGATCACTCGGAAAATGAAATATGTCGATCACTGTAATTTCAGTTTAGTTCTCAACATTAATTCCATGTAATTTTAATAATTCTATAAAACATTATACAAAAAATATAAAACTTCCAACCAGAAAGTACTGAAATTGGGCCACAGCTGTCAAGCCTTAGCTCTGAGTTTGCACTACTAACAGTGAGCATGACAAATAGAGTATTGAACATTTTCACACCAAAATATGATTCCTGATTTAGATTTAGAAGAAAAAAAAATCATGTTTTGCATACCAAGCCTCCACTCAATAATATCATGCATGACCTTCCATACACATACATATGCTTGGTCCTGTTACAGTCGTTCCTGGAGAGGTAGAATGCCACCTCCTTGGCTGCTCTGCCCCTGGCTCCAGCCCTGGCTGTGGCACCAGTGCTAGTATGCCATGAGGGATTCTGCCATTGTGATGGATCTCAGAGCTCAGAGGCAGGTGCCCCTGGAGAGGCTGCTCTTTCTCTCTGACCTTATTTACCCCAGCCCCCGGAGCCAAAGCTGGATAAACCCTAGTCTCCTTACATATGCCCGCACACATGCTTGCATGCATGCACACACACACACACACACACACACACACACACACACACACACACACACACACACACACACACACACACACACACACACACACACACGTACACTCACACATGAACATACACATACACACACATGCACACACACAAACACACTTATTGGATTTCCTCTGTGGTCCATGAGCTTTGATAAGGGCACCTGTCTGCTTCAAGCCCAATCACCAAACAACAATAAAACACATGATGTCACACTGGAGCATTCCCGACTCTCACTAGAGAGAGAGAGAGAGAGAGAGAGAGAGAGAGAGAGAGAGAGAGAGAGAGAGAGAGAGAGTGTGTGTGTGCCTGTCAGAGAGACAGAAAAGAAAGAAAGAAAGAAAGAAAGAAAGAAAGAAAGAAAGAAAGAAAGAAAGAAAGAAGGAATTTTGTCTTGCTTTAGATGGAACTCACCAATCTCCAAACAGGCAAAGAAGAAAGACCTCAATGCTTTTCATCTCTTTAATGTCCTCCACTTTTTCTTCAGACAGTACGTATTCCGTAGCAAGCAGCCGGAGAATATGGCTTCCACTCAGCTACGCGTATTCTCAAGCAATAACATCGACATCCGTATTATCAACCCAAGAATACCCGTGGTTGAGACAGGAGCACAAGGTGGGGCTTCTGCCCTCCCTCCACCTTCTCTCTCCTTCTCTCTCACTCTCTCTCGATTTCTCTCTTTGTCTCTCTCTCTCCCTCCCTCTTTCTGTTTTTTCTCTCTTATCCACTGCTTTTGTTTCATTTCTGTTTGCACTTGCAGCTCTTATAGATGGCGGGAAGGTGGAGAGAATGAAGGATTCGTCAGACAAATCCAAGGCCTGAAAAGAAAAGACAAACAAGAAAGATCATGTTTGCAACAAAGGAACCAATCCAATTTACAAACAAATTAATATCTAGATAATGTCACCTGTCTTTTTACATCAACATGTGAAAAGATGTAAAAACTATGCTTCTTACATATAGCTTGGAAATTAATATTGTGAAGCAACTATGTTATACTCATGTTAAAAGCTCCTTACAGATTTCTGAGGTTGAAGCGCCCAGTAAAATCTTTAATCTCAAAAAGACTGCCCTACAAGGAAGGCTAAAAACCCACAGTTGGTTGAAGCATATTTATTCTCCTATAAACCACAACCATCCAGTGTGAGCTGCATGACCCTCAAAGACCACAGATGAAAAGAGGAAGGATTATCCTCAGGGAAAGGGCTTCTAAGCAGAACACAATGGATTAGAACAAGAGACTACTGGAACCCAACTTTATTAGCCAATCACTAAGGCCACACAGGTCAGTTTATATTTGCCCATACTGGCACAATCAGTACGATGTGGGAATGTTTGTGGGTGAAGACCGAAACATATTCCTTTAGTCAAACAATAAAAGTGTGAAAACAGTCATTTCCACATAAAGCCTGAGCTGTGATGTTGGGTGATTAGTGAGCAGGGCAGTGGGGAGCGTGGATAAGTGTCGGAGCGTGGCCGTTTGGCCAGGCATGGCCACGGCAAGTGAATTTTCACCCTTCTTCTCTGATTGTGGAGAGGAACACAGGGGAGGAGTTGGGATGGGGATTGGGAGAAGGCCACCTACAAGCGGCAGGGCCAAGGAGGAGAAGCCTCCCCCAGCCATCAGGACGCCAGGCTGGCACACATGGGCAACAGAGCTGCTTCTTGTGGGTGGGAGGAGGGAAAAGGAGGGATGGAGAGAGGGAAGGAGAGATTGAGGAATGGAGGTAGAGAGAAGCTTCAGGCAAGAGCTAAATTCTACTGCATATTTAACTACTGTGCAAGTAAAGTTGTGCCATCCAGAATTCAGTGTTTGTGGCTATCATAACCCCAGGCTCTGTCAACAACTATTTTGGCATTTAGTTGTAAGTGTGGATCACACACAAACTCACACATGACCCACTCATCACACACATGCACACACACACACACACACACACACACACACACACACACACACACACACACACACACACACACACACACACACTACACAGGCCAACAGATCTGGGAGTTGGACACATAGACAACGCATTATCGAGGTGAAATAGAGAGATTGCTAGATGAAAGAGACTGGATAGGAGAGACTAGAGTATTGATTCAGACATCAGGCTCATTCTTATTGGATAAGAGAGACTGAAATATTGACCAAGCCATCATGCTCATTTTGATTGGATAAGAGAGGCTGGTATGTTCACCCAGAAGCCATGCCCATTCTGATTGGCCTATCTTATTTTCTGAAGAATTTGTGTAGGTCTCCTCAAATCATATGAAAATAAATGTACTGAATATAAAAAAGAGGGCTTTTCCTGCTTTCTTCAAAGTTAAAATTTCAAACCTGATTCGACTTGAAAAGGTGCCAACTCACATACGCTCTGAGCCACAGCAAAGAAAGAACACCTTTTACAAAGGCAGCATTACTACAAGAGACCTGCTAGCAAATAACAAAAAGTCACATCGATGGCAGAACAAAACACTCTGTCAAGTTCTTTGTAATTCTGAGCACTAGATCCTTTTACTATCTTACTTATTAACTAACCCTCTCTCTTTCTCTTTCTTTCTCTCCCTCTCTGCCTGTTAGTAAAGCAGGATTTTAGATCTGATCTAAGCAATGCTGCTGGTTTTGTGATCCTAAAGCTGTATTTAGCCAAATAAGGCTCTACTGCTTTTCATCTATCCGACTAAATAACTAGATAGTTATAAGGCCATACGTCATCGTGTATTGCTAGCCCAATATTAATTTGCATATGTTCACTGATATTAACAAACAGGGAGGTTATACTGGAAGGGAACCAAGCTGAAATGAGCAGATAAACAGACATGCAGAGATTTAGCCGGAGAAGTCAGCAGATAAAACATACCTCTGATGTCATTTAGCTCATGATAGTAGCCTACTGATACTAGGAGATCATTGTTTAATATTTCCATATTGCTATCAGCTTAGGACACAAGGATTTAAATCCTATTATTTTAAATCTAAAATGAAAATGCAGTAATTATTCTGAGGCATTGGTGAACACACAATTGCAGCTTTGCACAGAAAACCATTTCCCCCCATCAGTTAAACCTGAGGCAGACTGTAACAAGGACATCCATGTTTGTCACTGCAAAGCATCAGAACAAGTTTCATCCCTTTTTATAGACATTTTTATGCTTTAATGTGAAAGAAAAGCATTAGCCTAGAATAGATGCTGTATATTGGTTCGTCTGAGTCTGAATAAAACTACCCATCATGTACATAGAAGATGGTGTTTATTATTTCATTGTACCTAAGCAAAAATACTCCCAAAACCTCACAGGGTAAAAGAACAGGTGCCTCTGAGTATAAATACAAACATGACTATAGGTGTACTTGTGTTTGTGTGTGTGTGTGTGTGTGTGTGTGTGTGTGTGTGTGTGTGTGTGTGTGTGTGTGTGTGTGTGTGTGCGTGCTTCAAGGCCGCACAGAACACCCAGATCATAGATGCCAGTTTTGCAGCCCAAACTCTCCCCCACTCCCTGCTCTGCATCAATTATTTACCATGTTTATCTATGCAATTTGACGGCTGCTGCAAAGCAAAGCTCTTCACAAAACGGCTAGCGCCACAGCTAGAGGCTGAGTTCCCTCCGAAAGACCTGCATGAGACATGGTTGAGACCTGCATGAGATGTGGTTGAGACCTACATGAGACATGGTTGTGACCTGCATGAGATGTGGTTGAGACCTGCATGAGATGTGGTTGCTCTGCTCCATCTTCTGCAGTTATTGTTCAAGATAATAACGCCACTACTGTCTGCAACTCATACTGTTCCAGTCAAATGCCACAAAGCAGTAAAATCACACATGCTATCTGATGACAAAACACACGGCAACTTGCTACCCTTATAATGCACCAGCTATAAGCATTCAAACTGTTGCTGCATCAATATGCACATACATAAATATTGTATATTTTAGAATTTTTTGAGTAGTATATATTTTCTTTGGCTGGTGTGACACAATTCATTTTTTTCTTCTTTACAGTGCACATTTAGATTTAGATTTTATTTGCACTTAACCAGACTGCAACAATATCGCGAGACCTGTCGTATTGCGCCAGACCTGCTAGTATTCAGCTCTGCTGGTAAGCTTTCCCCCAGTCTCTCGGTCTGTGGTGACTGGACTGACTCAGGAAGGCACCAATTAGTGAAAGCAGCAGGGTAACAAAGCCATTCTGCCTCTAGACTGTAGCCGTTGTGTTCCATAACATCAGGCACAATTGAGCCTGCATGGACCGTTCCGATCACAGCCGCTGAATGGATGCGGGTGCTAATTAATGGGGCAGCCAATAGACACCTCGAACAGGTGAAGTGGCGGAAGCTAAACTGTGAAAACAGAATAGCGAGATTCTCTGGCAACTCATGATGTCTCATGTGGAATGTCAGAAAGAGGAAAATGCTTTTTTGTTTCATACAGACACACACACACACACACACACACACACACACACACACACACACACACACACATGCACAAATGCACACCTCTCTCTACAGATTTCCTCTTTTTTGTGCACCAAAGCTGGCATTTAGCAGAACACAGGCTGAGAGTGGATACAGGGAAGCCAATTACCAGACAGATGTCAATGTATGCGCTACGATACTAAAGGGAGTCCAATTACCACACAGCTGTTATGTTTTTCCTACCCTCTTCTTCTCCCTCTCTCCCTCTACCAACATCTCCCCGTCACTCTCCCCTTTTTACTCCCTCTCTCATGCCCTCCCTCCTTCCCTATCTTGTTACTCATCTCTCTCTCTCTCTCTCTCTCTCTCTCTCTCTCTCTCTCCCCCCTCCCTCTCTCTGGTGCTGCCCCTTTGAGGATCACTGTGACCCACCCCACCCTCACCCCCAACCCCACCCCTGCTGCTTGGTAAACAGAAAGACTGAGGATGTCAGTCTCCATGCTGAAATGCAAGAGAGACGGCTGAGAGACACTGGGAGAGGAAGGGGCTCAGGGGGGTACATATATCAGAACCAAGGACAGCTCCCAAAGGAGCGCTCTCTCTCTCTCTCTCTATCTCTCTCTCTCTACTGGTTTGCTGGTTGCTTAACAGGAGGCTCTAGTGCTTTGATACACACACGTGCACAGGCATATATAAGTACACATTAATGCAGGAGCACGCACCCCCCCCCCCCCCCCAACACACAACTTCGCCTTTCCACCTACTCTCACTTTCTCACTCTCTCTCCCTGTCTCTCTTTCTTTCATGCTTTGAAAAGGATTTGTTCTCATTTGGTACTATTTTGTAGATGGCTAAGCTAATTTCCCCTCTTTTTTCCTTTGTCCCTGTCAGGGTTTTTTTTGGTAATCTTTCTTTTTCTCCAGATTACTGCAGCATTACTACTGTACAATGTCCATTGTATTTACTAAATGGAATTTACTAAATGGAACAGTAGTTCCAAGCATTCTTAGTTTTAAAAGTGTCCTACACATACACTGTTTCACTAACAGAGAGAGAATTGACCTAACTCTTAGAAATTAATTTATTAAAATTAATGTATATGATCTGATGCAATATATTAAATGGTGCCTTATTCCCTTTGATATAAGAATGGAATGAAACAATTCTTTATGGCTTAACGCAATACAAGTACTCCTCTCCATTCATGTTTCAAGGTGCTTCTATGACATGGCTGTGTTGTATCTCTCCACCTGTGTCCTTCCATGTTGGAGCAGTAGGAGTACCCATTTTCCTCCATCCCAGATATCACAGAGCCAGGAAGAGCAGACTTTCTACAGCTAGAAGAGTCATGTCTGAATCATGGTGAACGCCAGCAATCAGACTCCCTCCACACCCATTCACACTGAACACAATACCCAGGAATACTCGCGTGGCTCTGTGTGACCTCACTTCAGCTGAGGCGCTCTTTAACTCTCGCGCCTTGTGTTTTTCACTGCACCCATTGCAGGAATGCCATGCTAAGAGGGACTCATAGCATCTCTATTGAATTAATTTAGTGCAGATCATCCAGCTCCTGCTTTTCTCCTCCTGTATCTGTTGCGCTATAGCACACAGCAGTGATCCATGCAGGGAACAATCCGAAAGCATACGAGCAGGAAGGGGACTGCTAGCAGCTGGAATGGAGGAGTGTTTGTTGATCCCTCCCTTCTTCTCTCTCCCTCCCTCCGTCTCTCATCACCCCCCACCCCCCCACCCCCCGCCCGATCAATATGAATCTAATAGAGCAGGGAAAGAGTTCAGAGAGTTCATCTTCACCCTGCCATGCCTGCAGGCACACACACCACCACACACTGTTCACACCACGCCACCCTCTCCCTCTCTCTCTCCCTCTCACCCATTCTTTCATTCCCTTTTCTGCCTCTACCTCTCCATACTACTGTTTACCCCTAAACTGGAGTATGGTCATGGGCTATAGCAAAGGAGACCAGACTAATTCAATACTATTCGGTCTTCCAAATACATGTTTGACCATCTGCCACATATCCATGTCATAGGGCACACGTAATATGATCTCATGTCATAGGAACACGTAATATGATCCCATGAATCCTTCTAGATGATTCCAAGCTCCACTGACAGAATTTTCCTTTGTGCAAATGACACACTTGCTTTGCTGGATTTCATGAACAGGCCACTGGTCACAGCCCATCTGAATGACATTATCTAGATGTAAAGTCTTGTATACTTAACAGCACGTCCGCCATGCAGCAAAGGCAAGAATGAGCTAATTTTTGAATGACTAAATGATCATTAAATTTAGTAACAGCCTAATTAACACATCTTTATTTTTGAATTTCCACATATATGCCCTTTAGAATATCCAAGACAAAGCTCTATAATTGATCAAAAATCCTAAATATTAGAGTGTTTCCTGTGTTAAATAACGCTGCTTTAACTTCGGTATTTTTTGTTTACTTTAATAGATAAAACTTCCATTTCACCTGCAGGAGTTCTACAAGGCCATATAGGCTGCCGCGCAAATTCGTAACCTATGGGCATCCAGAATGTTCTTAAAAAGTGACTTGGAAATAACATAGATCAGCGGAAGCGTTAATACTACCGACAGCTCTAGTGAGCGTGGGCTCCAGCAGTTTAACGGGAAACGAGCAGTAAGACATTCATCGCGAATGCAGATTAGGAGTATAACGGAAGCCGCGACACCGTAAGGGGAAAAACATCTTGGGCTTTGTGATGCGCTTGGCACACAGCGCGCGCTTTCCACTTGATGGACGCCTTATCGTGATAAATAAAGTGTTTTAAACGACAAAGAAAACTACACCCGGAGAAAAAACAAAACACAAACACACCAATTGATGGTTTTCGACACATCTGAATCCGTAGAGACTGAGTATGAAGATCCACTGATAAACGCAATTTCAAATAGCCGTTTTACACGACAGCGCTTCTTTGACAGGGTCTTTAAAAAAAAGATGTCACGACTGAAAGCATCTGTCACTGTACAACATTTAAGGAACAGACAACTACTCACCGCTTGTTTTAAATCCTGCCAAAGGGTAAAACACCGGAGGAGACGACAGAAATCTGGAAGAAGACTACAGAAAACCCACATAATAGCCATACGGGGGAAACGCCCCCTCCAACCAACTACATTCTCTGTCTCTCTGTCTCTGTCTCTGTCTCTCTCTCTCTCATACACACACACACACACACACACACACACACACACACACACACACACACACACACACACACACACACACATCCTGAAGAAAATGAAAAGGAGTGGGGAGAGATCGGAGTGGCAC
Organism: Electrophorus electricus; assembly: GCF_041902795.1. Lineage (NCBI taxonomy): Eukaryota > Metazoa > Chordata > Actinopteri > Gymnotiformes > Gymnotidae > Electrophorus > Electrophorus electricus. The sequence continues at coordinate 31,241,121 of NC_137499.1, forward strand.
GAGCCTAGCGCTCAAACCCTTTATCCTTCGTTAGATCTCTCTCTCTCTCTCTCTCTCTATCTCTCTCTCTCTCTCTCTCTCTCTCTCTCTCTCTCTCTCTCTCTCTCTCTCTCTCTCTCGATTTCGGTATCTTCTCATTGTTGAGCCAAACGTGGTCCAAAGGGGTGCGGTAGAGAAAGAGGCGATTTAGTGTTGGCACAAATTCGATTCCATGAGCAAAAGGTGTAATTCAAACCGTTCTCAATTTATCCAGCGCTTTTACACTTTGCAGAAGGAAGAATGTCGAGACCAAACAACAGTAGTAACAACAACGCTAATAATAATAGCAATAAAAATAACAATAAAAATACAACAACAACAACAATGATAATAATAATAATATAAAAACAATGAGATTTGTAGTAGCTGTCAATAATCATCGAATTTTACATTCACAGTGGAAAACAAAGATAATTGAATTCAAAGCAGGGTAAAGGGGTCAGATTCAGAGGAATGAAAAGTAATTAAACTGGAGTAAAATTGCCAAGAGGCCCCCTCCTTAAAGCAGATGGCCCTTGACAAGATAGTGGTATGATTAATTAATTTTCTCATCATCATATTTCCAAAAATAGATTAAGAGCCAAGCTGCCTATTTGACTATTAAAGGAGCTATATGTAAGATTAAAGCAATAGGGCTTTGGCCATTCTGTTGATAAAACAAGTACTCCAGCTTGCATGATTTTATCCATTTGGTTTGTACCCCTTTCTTGTTTCTAACACATTTGCTGATTTTTCAAAGAATCGGCATCATGACCAGACTGTTTGAAAAAAATAAGATAAATTCTGATAGAGCAGTCTAAATGTCCATGGCTCATTTATATACCTTAGGTTTTATAAGGTCTTTAACTAATTTCTGAAAGTACTATTAAACTAAATCTAAACGAATAAATCTCCCATGTAACTTCTTTCAAGACTAATACCAGGAGGAGTTTGTCACTCAGTTTCGTACCAAAGAGATTACAAAAAGTGTCACAGTAAAATGTAAAATAGGAATAGCAATAATAATTGCAGTAAATTGCTGGTCAGCATATTTAAATTAACTGCATATTATTCACTAGTTTATTACTAATGTACAAACGTTGTAGCCTAAACTGCAGCCTATTTTCAGAATGCAAAGATAGTGTTGTCACTCACATAATCCCTGCAGTGTTAGAGGAGACTAAATTGAGCTCCACTGGAGTAAACTGAACACACACTGTGCTCGTGTAGTATGCTTTAGGTCTTGTGAGTGCACGTGTGTGACTGTGGCAGGAAACCCCAGCATGGCACTGTATCACAGACGATCTTTAGATGGTATACAGTAGAAGTTAAATGCCACTCCCTATTGCCTACAGCTAGCTTATCTTACACTCAGTCAAAAGAAATGCGTGATGTGCGCCCATCTCTGTCTCTGTCTCTCTGTCTCTGTCTCTGTCTCTCTGTCCCCATCCACACTTATGTCTCATTAAACAGACGTTTAAAAGTATATAGTATCTTTACAATACTATCATTTATCATTAAAGCAATGAGGCACTGTTTAATATACCAGACCAAATTATATAAGATAAATATAATAAATTCATCTAATTTAAATTAATCTTTAGTAACATGGATGTATAGGAAGCAAATAGTCCACAATTCAGCTGAGGAAAGGTTTTTCCCACATCATGACCATGTCTGTTCTGTTGTATTCCTCCCTTAGTTCTCTGTCTCTCTTTCCATCCGTATGTACTGTACTTTACTTGTGCATTACACAACTGCTTGAAGAGATCGTGGGCCAAAAACCACCTCATCTTTAACTCTCAAAAAGTCTCTTTTCTACTAAGTGTGAAAGCCAATTGGCATGAACCAAGCCAAGCCAAACCAGTTTTTATGGTGATCTGTGGAAAATCCAAGATATTTTAAAACTTCGGGAAGCGCAACATCCCTCCCCCTCAAGCCCACGGTGCATGGGGGTGTCATCAGCCTCTATCTCTTTTCATTTTTGTCGAGTCGTGATACTGCAGCAAACAGTAGAGCAGCCCACATTCGTTGCATTTTTGCAACTATGATTAATGTGTGTTCATCACACATAACACTCTTTCATCCCTCCCCCCATGCTCTGACATGCACACCAAGAGTCTCTCTCTCTCTCTCTCTCTCTCTCTCTCTCTCTCTCTCTCTCTCTCTCTCTCTCTCTCTGTGGCTATATTTAGTGGCAGGTTAACTGCCCTGTCAGAGGTCTGATTTGTATTCCTGGCATGGTTCAGTGTCTGAGGGTGCAGCAGGTCCGAACAAAAGGAACCGTTTGAATATGTACCGCTCTGAAAGCTCAGAGAATCGCCATCCTGTTCCCCCCGCTCACCCCCCCCCGCCCCCAAACACACACACACTCTCTACTGCCACCTGCTAATGGAGGAAGAGAGAGAGACAGAGGGGGGGACTTATGGAGATTTGGTGTAGGAAAATCACTGGGACACAAGACCTCGTGTGTTAACGTTTCCAACTGTTAGAATCTTCAGCTAGATTCACAGCAGGGGTTCATCAAAGAAACGAAGTAAACTTTGATTAATTACACTCTCACTGGGGGGAAATTCTGCATTTGTATGTCAGCTCTAAGCAGTGTTTGATTTGCAAGACATCTGGCAGAATGTCAGCTGAAATGCACACAATTTTCAGAAATTGTGTTTGATTTTCAGATAATGAGCTGAATGCTAAATAATATTCCATCGCTAAATATGTACAAGGAGTGCAGTTTTTGTGATATTTCTGCTTGTTTCTTTAAGTATGTGTGATACAAATGTGTATTTATACTAATTAAAATTTTTTTAATGCCGGAGTTTCAGAAAAAGGGGCAAAACACTAAACATAAGAATCAGTGTCCCACTCCCTGATGTCAAGGGGCTGTCAGTCACTTGACCGGCTCCGCCAGGCCCCCCTGCTGCCCTCAACCTTCTTCTGCACAACTGACACAACTCATCTTTGATAATTACCTGATTAGCTGAATCAGGTCTGTTAGAGTTTGCAAAAGACATCAAAATGTACAGTGCATTTGGTGTTCAGATATGAGACTGGGGCCCAATGTGCTTGTCGCACCCAGCACAATTATATTATGTTATAGGAATATATCGTTTGAAAAATGGAGAAATGCCTTGAGCTTCTTAAGCTTGATCCTAAGAGGATGCTTTGCTGAGCACCAGGTTGAACTCATAGCTACCACCTTGCACAAAGGTTCATTAATTCCTAACTCTGAAGTTAGATCTGTTGTAATATCTCCACAGCATACATGGGCATTAGTGCCTTATTTATCACTGCAGGGCTAAAACTCATGGATATTAGTATCTGTTGGTCTCTGATGTAATGGATTCTTTCACTGTACCAGGAAACAGTTTGAATGTTGAACATTCCTAGAGGGACCAGATGAAAATGAGCTTGTAGCTAACTCTGATACATTTACATTGATGGAATTTAACTACAAAAAGCATTTTGATTTGCTGCTGTGTCCTAAAACAACTCAGCCTTGTTTCTCATTGCTATGCTGACGCAGAAACACTAAAGAGCATTCTAAATTCCAATGACCACAACCTGCAGATTTGGATCAACACTTATTTTTGCTCACCCACTTAATCAGTAAAGACCTTTCACAGTGCATTTTCCAAACACTGTATTTACCAGTGCCACCTGGCTCAAAATAATGCAAACGTGACCTCTGCTGCCAGACTAGCCAACAAATGCACGGGCCTGTGTTGGGTAAAGTTACCAAGAATGATGCCAGTGACTACATGGTGATATTTTAGTTGGCAAGAAAAGCTAATATTATTTATTTCACTTAGCTGATACCTATGGCCAGATGAGATTCATATCCAGCAGCCTTATCTGTAAGATAAGAAATGTGTGGTTCATCATTTCAGCCACACTAGGCAGCTAAGAACTATCTTAGTGCCCCTTTCACATTTTAAAATGTATTTCTTTATTTTTACACATATCAGTCTTAATCAGTTCTCACCTCAACTGCAAACCAAGTATGAAGCTAGCATGTGTGCACAATGCCATCCACATTCTCTCCAACTGACAGTGCCCAGGTGAATGTGTGTGGAGGACAGCAGTGCTTGTGGTGCAGATGTGATTAACCTCAATGAACTGCTAACATGCTGTATGGAGAAGAGTTGAGGAGGCAGGGGATCTTCTCCTCCCAACTGGAATGTAGCCAATTGTCCTTTTGCAGTCTCCCAGATGGAAATGAAACTGGAATCCCTTTTAGGAAAGGATTGGTGCCATGGTGTGTATGGCATGGTGATAGTGCAAGTCCAGTATTACATCTAAATATCTGCAGTATCTTGTCATGAATTCAAATTGTGAAATACTTGAGAATATACTGGTAATCCAGTCATCACTGCTGTGTCAGCCAAATGATGGGTAATTGTCAACACTCAAGCAAGGTCATTTGCTCAGCTTTCTGCTCTAATGTCAAAGCAGGCTGGGATGAAGTGCAAGAAGAAAACATCTCAGCTGGTTTGTCATTTCAATTCTTTCATTTCCCCTTCAGGACAAGCCTTGGCCATTTATTAAGACTCTTTTTTCTCTGTTGCTACATAATCACTCAACAGCTGAATAGCTCTGAGTTCTCACTGCATGAAGTGGGATAATTCCTCTATGAACATGACATGACACTGGTGACATTTCACGTCAGAGCCTGCCAAACTGACTACCAACCTCTCCCTCAGTGAGAGCATGATGCAAGCCAGGCTTCACATACTGTAACAGAGTGAGAGAGAGAGACAGAGACAGAGACAGAGACAGAGACAGAGATGGAAAGAGAGGGAGTGAGAGAGAAATAATCAATGTTTTAATCAAGACTCTTAAGAAATGAATGTCTTGAGCTACTTTCTTGCCATTACTCTGTGAAGTTCCACACTTCTTAAACTGAGAGAGTGAATCCATGATGGAGTACAACAAAGGTGCCTCTGTGTATTCAAGATAGCTTACTGTAAGGTATGACCAAGAATGTGTGATTGATGGGGGGTGAAGACCCTCTCTTCTCCTTTCTTCTGTCCTTTCCTTCGAATGTGTTTTTGTGTATGTGTGTGTGTATGTTGACAGGGGCAGGGTGAATACTTAGAGAGAATGACAATGGCTGATTGCTCTCAAATTGTCTTGTGACACATAGTGATGACGATGTCATGCTATTGATCTGCAGAAGGTTTGCTGTTCTGGGAGGTGTCATGGGATTGGAAGGAAGAAAAGGGAGAAGAAGAGAAGGATAGAGGTTAGACAGAAAGAAAGAAACAGAGTAAAGGAGAGAGAGAGATAGAAAGAAAGACAGAGTTAGACACAGAGTGAGAGAGAGCGATGGAGTGAGAGGGAGAGAGAGAGAGAGAGAGAGAGAGAGAGAGAGAGAGAGAGAGAGTGGGGATATTGCATGAGCAGGTGATGCTTTGCATCAGTCCAAATTTGACACAAGGGAGAATAGGTGAGAAAAAAGAAGGTAGGTATGTATTGTTAAAGTGTGCAGTACTCTCTTTCTCACTCTCTGTGTCTCCTTCGCTCTGTGTCTGTCTCTCACTCTCTGTCTGTCCCTCACTCTCTGTCTCTTTCTCACTCTCTGTCTGTCTCCCACTCTCTGTCTCTCCTTTGGTACCCTTTGTGCTCACCCATCTCACTCTGTGTACTGGCCCAAGCACTAGGATTTACTATGTCTATCCAATTTAGCCTCTTTCATTCTAGATTCTCTCATTCCCTCTCTCTGTATATGTGTGTGCAGTGTGCCTTCCCGTACACAGGACTGCATGACTGTCTGTTTGCAATGATCTCATCTGAGATACTGATGTTTTTGTGTCTTTTGTTTACTTGTGTGTGTGTGTGTGTGTGTGTGTGTGTGAGACTGTTTACTCTTATTGATTCTGTGGGAGCAACATTATTCCTCTTTTTTCACTACAATAACTTCTCTCCTCTCCTCTCCTCTCTCCATTCCCCACACATCCTCTCCTCTCCACTTCCCTCTCCTCTCCTACAGCTCCTCTCCTCTCCTCTCGTGAATAAGGGAACAGTGTGAAATCAGGGCCTGCTGGAGAGCAGGGTAATGGTCAGTGTCGACGAGGGCTAATAACATTACGAAGGCTTTAAAGAAAGGGGGAGGGAGGAGCATTGGGGGGGAAGGAGTGGGGGTTGTTGGGCAATGGGGGAGGGGCAGGTGCAGCTCTAATGGCTTTTTAAAAAGGTTACAGCATGTCTCTCTGCTCTCATAATGGGGCCCTGGCTGCGCTGGAAATGCAATTTCCGGGAAAGATAATGTTGGAGTGAGAGGGGGGCCCTGAGTACTTGGGGAGGGCTGGGGGGAAAGACAAAGTAAGAGAGAGGATGGATGGAGGAGATTTACTGAAGATAGATAGATAGATAGATAGATAGATAGATAGATAGATAGATAGATAGATAGATAGATAGATAGATAGATAGATAGATAGATAGATAGACTAGTGAAAGTAAACAGATTTGTTGAGGTGATAGCGGAGAAGCTGAGCAGAGGCCATTGAGGTTTTCAGTATTAATAATTAATTACATATTATCTTTGGCCCCTGCACCTAAATGTCCAAACAATGTCTCAGCACCTCTGTGGTACTCACAGTAATTATCCTTCCCCCAATGCTTGGCTCAGTCGCAACATGATTACATTTTTCATCCATTTTTAAGAGCCGCTGATGCAATCACTTATATCAAATCGCCTTTTGGGAAAGAGTTTTAGTTTCTGTCATTTATAATGAAGAACATGCTTCTTGTTGCTGAAAGAGGGGAAAAAAAGAGAGAAAGAGCCAATCAAAGACTTCTGCCAAAGATATTTATTTTGAGCTCGCTGTATTTATTTTTCTATTCAAATTGAAATCTATAGTCTTCCATATCTGAGTCTGTTCTCTGTTACCAACACAGAAGGTGCTACAGGTGTCCAATCTCAGTGGTGATCAAACCTGATTAATTTTTCTTTCCATCACCTACCTTTAACATTCTTAACTGCTATTACTTGAGATCATTTACAGAGCATGTGCAGATTAAAAAAAAAATTTTGAATAAGAAGATGTAACAATACCATTCCCTTTTACAATCAGTGTTTTTCACCATTACTCCAGTATTTAACCAAATGTCACCTGCTACCTCTAATGATGACTAGACATAGTCTCCAGCATAGTGCTGATGTGTGTGTGCACATGTAGTGCTGAAGTGTGTAGTGGTAGAGGAGGGGGAGCTGTGCTTGGAAGGCAGAGTGGACTAGCATAGAGAAAGACACCTTGTCAATGTCGATGACTCACTCCCTGTTCACTCCTGGCTTCACCCCTCAAAACCCACTTTAGATTAATTAGCCATGAGCTCATCTCTGTTAACTGGGGTCACGGTCAAGCTGACCACATGTACTCAGCCATTGTCATTCTTACAAAATATTGTCTTTATTAGATGTATCTGTCACTGTGTTTGTGCCAGAATTGGATGTATCAAGCAGCTTCAACAGCTGTGCTTGGCTAGGCATTTAAACTGCCTAACAGCTTGGTGTTCAGGCTATGATACTGCTGCAAACTAAAGATCAGACAAAATTGGAAACTACTTATTGAAGTTCTGAATGCATTTAGGTTTGATTCCTTTGACACCAAAAAAAAAGTAAAACAAACAAACAAGCAAACAAACAAACATACCAAATAGCCACCTGCCAAAAATACCAAGTTCTCCTATGTAGGCTTTTTGATATAAAGCTATCAATCAAAACATAATTTCTGTACCAAACAGATATGGAACACTGGGGCACTGTGCCGGGTTTACTCCAGCAACAAAAGAAAGGGCAGGTTTGTTGAGTCTACAGTCCCAAAAGCATCCTGTATGTCACCAAAAATGGGCTAAAGGTTTAGGTCCCTCTAGTGGTAACTTCAGGCTTCCAAATAACATGACTCACCGTAGTAAGTTCTATGACTAAGAGATCAACTGCACTTATGCAATTTTACCCCCTACTGGCTCTTCACAGTTACTGCAGTATACACGTTTTCTACGGGGTTTGAGAATCACTCTCAGAATGAATGTGATTCGCTGCGGAAATGCTTTCCCAATTCAATGTTACTTCATTTGTTCATAGATGTACATAAGTGTTACATTCGAGGCTCTGTTCTCAAAGGTGCAAATCACTGAGCCGAAGGAGAAACAAAATGAGTTTTCTCTAGATTAATTTCTATTAAACTAGATTAATTAATCTACAAATAATACAAGATAGTTATAGGCAGTATGTCAATGTGAAAGGTTTTAAAGGTCATTCACTACCATTATAACACAAATAACACATGTTCATTTTGATGTGTGGAAAATCATCTGTTGATCACCACGTGAGGGAGCTGTATCTCCAAAAGAAAAGTGTCCTGTCCCATTTACTACTACTATAAAACATATTAATATGAAGATCACACAATTTACATATTTATCATAAAAATACAGTGAGTACAATAAGTCAGTATATGTAAGTAAATTAATTCACAGTGGTTGCTTAATTTGGCTGTGCTGTTACAAATTTAAGGGTGAAAATGTATTAAATGCTGATCACAAACCATCTGACAAAAATTTAATTACAGTATCTTAAAAAACCCTTGAAGTACACATTACTCAATTTCTAAGTGAGATCTATTACCACTGCATTAGACTGCAGCAAGAATGAAAATGAGAGAGAAATCACGGACCACGGCCAGTGTACTGCAATGCCAGTTTATTGTTTTTTACTCAGACATATCAGACAGATCTTTACAAAACAACACACAAATCGCAACAACATGAAAGAAAAACAACTTCAGAACACCTTAACACCCACATCCTTTCTACCACACCTGGTCTCCAATGTTTAGAGCTTCCCATGAGAAGAAGGTCCAGGAAAAAAGTACAAAACAGTCTTAACTTGCCCACAAAAATGAATGCTCTTTCTACCAAAACTGTCCAAAGAGAAATACTTCACAGCTCAGAGTATCTGTAGAGTGGAGGGTTAGTGCTTGTGCAGTCTGGTTGATATCATTTTATAAATGAAAAGTTGTTTTCATTTTCATTGATTTTATAGCAAATCCCATTAGCAGATACAACCATTCAGTGTCAGTTATGCCCACTTTAAAACTACACAACAGTTATATCTCTGCAAGGACAGATGACCCAAGATCTAATGATAAATGTATCTGACTGTGAGAATTGTATTGATCACAGGCTTGTGGGTCAGATGCTACCATGTGAATATACTAATACATTGGAAAATGTTCCTGAACCAAATGCTCTAAATGGTCCCTTCCATTTTTGTTTCCCAAAGCAGAGATGCAATCATTACTTCCATGGTTAAAATAAGCAGCAGTCACTATGGTAACATAACAATGGTGGGTGCACACAGGTGTCAGTGTAATATGCATTGTTACATTTTTCTTCTTTTTCTTTCTTTTTTAACCAAAAAACATGTATTTACAAAACAACATGTACAAACATGTTTTATATAAGAAAGTGGGAAGTCTTTATGTAAGAATGTGTTTGTGGCAGGTGCACACGTGCATGTGGGTGTGTATGCGTGTGGGTGTTTGTGTCTGCATATATTTATGCATGTCTATATATGAGCAAATGTACTTGTGGTGTGAGGGTGCTGCTCCAGAAGACTGGGAGCCCTTACACAGTGCAGTGAAGAACATGAGTACAGCCAAGGACAGAAGTCATCAGAAGGTGTTGGAAATGTAAAGCAGCTGGAGGAAGTAAGAACTGTGCAAATAAATGTGCAAATTAAAAGTACCAAATCTCTTATGATAGACAATGCGCTTTGCAGAATACTTTTTTTTCCCACACAAATCATATAAAATCTTGAATCCAATGAATAAGTGAAAAAAGCCAGCATAAACATCCTCCTGGAGAAGGAAAGCTGGTGTTACTGACAATCCAGAACAATCATTTAGTACAAACTATGAGTATAGGACCATGGTAAGTCATACCAGCCAAAGGGTCAGCAGTAATAGACATGAAAATCTTTCCCCTAAACAACATATTTCAATTATAACACATGACAGACAGCTCATGGTGTTTGTAGTTGTAGCAAATGAGAAGTTAAAATGAGATGACATGTAAAAATCCCTTGATGGTCTTGAGTTTGATGTATTCTCCTGAGAAGCAAAGCAATATTTGCTTTTGATCTCTGTAGCATGTAAATGGGTGTTCAGTCTGACAGCATGCTGATGTGTGTGTGTGTGTGTGTGTGTGTGTGTGTGTGTGTGTGTGTGTGTGTGTGTGTGTGTGTGTTGAGGTGGGTGCCACTGCGTCAGAATGCTGTCATTGATGCTAATGAGCCAAATCCACCAAGGCCTGGGGGGGTAATGGACAAGTCCTTGGAGAGAAGCTGAGCCCATGTTACTCATTCACTGGAACAGATGGAACATTTGCTCGTAGGCTGATGTTCTCTGTAAGCATGTGCCCTTAAGCTGCCTGCTTTTGATGTGCGAAAAGGACATGGGCGATGAGTCGACAGCCAGCAGCGAGTACTCGGCACAATCATACAGGCGTTTTCTCTTTACTCCATTCTCAAACGTGGAGGTACATCAACAACAGCACTGTTCAGCTGAGGATAATTCAGTTTCTCTGGATGCTCTGAGCACTGAGAAGCACCCTCCAAACCTCTAGTCCATTTGTGTCCAGATTTGCTGGCACACTTGTTAAAATCCAAAGAAAAACCACATTATATCTAATAAGCATATGGATAAGTACACACATATTGAATGCGTCTCTTCAAAGACGCTCTAAAGAAACAAAATAAGCTCAGGAGATAGTGTGCTACTAGTTGTTTTTCTCAGGAGTCCTGCACTCAGGTGATGTGTTGTACAGGGCTCTATCGGTTCCCTTGGGAACTGGTTTGGGTAGTTGCAGATCGGGCCAGAGGTGTTTACGATGATGTAAAGGCTTCTGCACACTGCTCAAACAAACCCCTAATGGCTTTAGAGATCCCCCTCTGTCCGGGCTCTCTGGCCGCGCGTTCCCGAAGCACAGCACGCCGGTGGCATGTCCTGTCGCACCTTGTTTGCATGAGCAGAGAACGGGAGCCCCGAGGGGATTGTGGTGGGGTGGGTGGGGAGTCACAGAGGGGTGGGGATTGATGAGGAAGCGGGTCTAGACCTGCGTGGAGTAGGAGCGGTAGAGGGTGGCGCTGCGTCCAGCGGTGTGGGAGGCGCACTGGCCAGCACGCTCAGGCGGCCCATCTAGACTTCGCTGGAAATGGAGCGAGACGGTATGAGGACATCGGGGGTGGCGGGGAACCGATAGGGCTGATGGTCATGTGATCTCAGTGAATGGAGATCCCCGTGGAGTCTGCAAGGGTGGAGAGAGAGAGTGTGAGAAAGAACGAGGAAGAGAGAGGAAGAGCAAGGCAGAAAGACAGAAACAGTTAGAGAACAGGGGAGAGAGTGAGAGAGAGACAAAGACAGAGAGCGGCAGATACACAAAGAGAGAAAAACAGAGAGAAGTGACTGTGGTGAATAACAGGGGAAACAAAAATGTGAACGGTGAGAAAAGAATGAGTGTGATGGTGTTCAGCAGAGATGGCTATATGGCCAGACTGGTAAGAAGCCCAAGACAAAGATGGAACAGAAGGAAAGATGGTGGTGGTAGACTGTGGGAGACACCCATCTTCCCATATCATTTTAATTAAAGTGGATCTCCTCCAAACACTCACTACTCCAGCCCCACAGGGCTTTGCATAAAGATCAGGGGAAAATGCTGATGCAGACTGACCAAGCCCCAACCATAGTCAGCAAAAAAAAAAATGCAGATTTCACAGTATTTGACAGAAGAAATGAATCAAGTCTCCATCCTCAAAGGTCCACTGTGAGCATTCATTCAAGTATTATTTCTCAAGCCTGTGCAGTGTAAGGGCATCGGCTCCGATGACTTTTAACTTGCAGCTCTGACACTAGGGGCTGGGCGGCAGTCTGTAGGGCAATGTAGTCACATGCAGTGGTATTCCCATTCAAGGCTGAATGGCGCACTACCATGGTCTCAGCTGCTTCTGAAAGACCCTCCCCTACAGACAGCCTTTTGCAGTCATTTAAGGGTCATGTTACTTGAGGTCTGGAAAGCATAGTCTCCCTTTGCCAGTGAAGAGCAAACGCTGGTCCAAGCAGTACAACAGGGTGCTGGGATCGGCGTTGGGGCACTGTAGGGTGGTGGTGGCCAGGTGGGGGCATAGGTGCAGGAGGGGTTTAGTGGATCTTTTTTGGGGGTCCTCTGGATCAAGAACGGAGGGGGCAGGGGGTCATGATTGGCCACCCTGTGTGTGCAGCTCTGCCGCTCACCCAGCCCCGCCCCTTACCTGAGTGCCACTTAACTTTTCGAGTGGACTCTCCACACAGGGCAGCGCCACCATAGGCATGCCCAGCACTGACTCAGGACGCTGGGGTCTTGCAGGTGGCGGAGGGGGTTTGGCCTGCTGGAAGTTGTTGATTACGCAAGTTACCTTGCGAGAGAAAAGGAGAGAAAAGGAGAGAAAGAGAGAGAGACAGAAAGAAGAGAGAAAAAAAGCACATGTTAATGTAATATCCAAGAAACCAAACAAATGTATTTTCTGCCTCCACTAGACCCACACCAGGCACTGGCTGTTCCTCTCCAACCTAACTGCAACGCCAGGGGCTCTCACCAGAAACACGGCGATGGCTCCTCCAGTGAAGTATCCAGCCAGGACGTCTGACCAGTGGTTGCGGTACTCAGCCACCCTCACCACCCCCACCAGAACAGCCAGGCACAGCAGGGTCAGGCTGACGGTTGGCTTTGTCAGACGCGTGCCCTTCGTCCTGAACACCAGCGTCACATACATCTGAGGACATGGACACATGGTGTCGGACATGTGCAGCTCAGTTGAGCACTGCTGGCCCTTCATCTCCCAGCAAGAGCTTGTCAGAAGAGGAAATGTATCTTACCCTAATTAAACTCTAGGCTTACAAATATCTGTTTCATCTTCCAGCAGCAAAACTGTCCAAAGGTGTTAAACAGGACTGTGCCCAACTGAATGGGGCAAAGGACATTTTCAGTGACTTAGCAGGTAATTTGGAGCACTTTAAATCGCTCTGAACTTGAACTGCTTTGCACTGACAGCGCATTGACAGCGGGTGGCACTGCATGGCTGTGTCATCGTGGATCACACTCCTTGTACTCACCACCGTGAACACCACTAAGTGGACACTAACCACTGTGAACACCACTGAGTAGACACTCACCACTGTGTATACTGCTGAGTAGACGCTCAATGCTGCATCCTTGGAGGGGAAGGATTTGCGAGCAGATGCCACGATGAGGGGGTTCCCTGTGCAGGCTCGCCGTTCCGTGATGTACTGAAGACTTGACTGGCAGCCCAGTGCCGTGTAGTTTGGCCGGCATGCCGACAGGAAGTGAGGTGTTTGATTTCCTGTGACCACTTGCCCGGCATTGGCGAAGATGGTGGTGGTGAAGAGGCCAAAGGAGTAGACACCTGACAGAAAAGACCAGCTGGACTCAGAAGTAATTTTTAACTTTGAGCATAATAGGCTCAGGGCTGGAGTACTGTTCAGGGTTTTAGTATTGTTCAGGGTTGGACTTTGTTAGGCTGAGGGTTATGGTATGGAGTGATGTGGTATGAGAGTGGACCGTCCCCTGGAGCAATACAGCATTATAGGCAGTAGTTAGGTGAAGGGCGTGCATACACTAGCCCGTCCGCTGGCTTTCATTTGATCCAGGAACCCTGAGGTTCTGAACCCTTCAGGGTGCGTTCGGGATTCTGGATGCAGATATTTCAACATAAAAGACAATTTCACTTACTGTATTATATCCTATGGTTCTTTATATACTGAAAGTAGCAATGGTAGTATTCAGGGAATTGTGAAAGTATTTCAGGAGTATTGCAGGTGTAAAATTCATAACTAAAGGGGTACAGCTACCAGGGATAATGTGCAAACAGTATCAAATCTAAAGGATTGTTTAGGCACCAAAAAACCCAAAAATGGCCTTTGAGAAAAGAATCTAGCAAAGTTAGTTAGGGTGTTTGAAAATATTTTCTTCTAAGAATTTTAATTAGAAGCTCTTTATATCAAACATCAAGGCCTATGCAAACAATTATGACCACCCCACCCCCCCAAACATCACTGTCCTCCCCTTTGCTTCTGCCCTATTACCTAAGAAACGTATGATACGTCTCAGCAAAGGGTTGAAGTAGCAGCAGTCTGCAGTGACAATGGTCTTCTCTTGAGTGCCCTCTGACCTCATGAAGAATGCCATCAGCTCTCCAGCCAGAATCTGTGAGGTAGACAAAGAAACACATTAACATGAATCCTGTGGAGAATTACCTCAGTATAACGAGATACTTCTCCATGTTCTCTGAAATGTCCATAATACCACTTAGCTTAGTGGTCACAAATGCTGCAGCTTTGATACATTTTTGAAACAATTCTTTGTGGACTTCAGTTCCCATTTAATGATGCAATAAAATACTGACAAATACTGACAGCGCAAAAGGTACAAAGCAGATATCATCAACTTGATCAAGAACAATAACACTGAATTGCTAACAACAACGTGCACTACATGCTAATTCAATTCAATTCAATTCAGGTTTGTTTTTGTATTGTCATTATACTTGTGTACAGTATAACAAAATGTGTTTGGGCTAAAGACATCCTGTCAGTTACCTTTTATCCCAAGGGCCTCTAGGATTCTTGGGACTACTCAGAGAGTATGTCTGCATGATTTGCTGTGGTGGTAGACAGGGTTCACACCTTGTAAATGGCGGGGAGGCGCTTGGGGATATGTTTTCACTTGGCTGGATCATTTCTTTGTGTTACTAGCATCTTTTTTCGCATGGGTAGCACAAAGGACATTCAGGGTGTTTTCACTGACTGAATGGAGTTATTTAGGTTACTAGATGTGTTGAGACACAAGTATTATTTGGTGTGTCTCGAGGGTATTCTCTGGAGAAGAGCATGAACATGGCCTGACATTCACCATTAGAAAGAAAGGGTTGTTTAATTCTGTGTGTGAATCTATAGGGTGGAATCTGGGACTAGCAATGTTATCTGAGCTGAGAGAAGGGCAGAGGGGGAGATGCATGGGAGATAAAAGGTCATGTGCATGATCATAAAAGGAACCAGCATGATAATCTGTCATTTGAAAGAATAAGGAACCCCTACTGGAATACACATGCACAAACTTTCACAAAACATGCAAACCCGTTTGAACGTGTATGTGTCTGACTGCACTCTGAAATTGTCAGGATAAATTGTGGGCTAAAACTGTAGGATAAAAACATTGCTTTTCATCATCAGAATTTGATTGGACCCCTTATCATAGCAACAGTGCCAGAATGGGGTGTAAACCTGCCCCAACATCAAATGCACAAGCAAGGCCAGATGTCAGTGACAAGACATCAAGAGACAGAGACAGTGTGTTCAGTTTACAATCACATGCACATACACACTTACACAAATCCTGGGATAGAGCCTGTCCACTAATCTAGGCTGACAAACAGTGACATCACTGTTGCACAGTAACAGAGATGTAGGGAGATAGGTGAAAAGGATCCCAAGGAGAGAGAGAGTTAGAGAGAGAAGAGAGAGAGAGAGAGAGAGAGAGAGAGAGAGAGAGAGAGAGAGAGAGGCTCACAATTTACCCTTACCTAGTAATGAATGTGTCAGTCAGCCAACTTACTCCTGAAATGGTTATTTAGGTTATAAATAATTGTGCCATTTCACGTGAATGTGTTGTTTTGTCCATTACCTCATTTGTAAGTATAATTTTGCCTTATTTCTTAATTTTGCTATTAAACTGCCATTCCCTTAATACAGAAGTAGTAAGGAATTTGCAACCAAATTGCTCTGAATTTGGTTTGTAGGTTTACATACATCTTCAGACAGAGCAAAAAAAAATCTGCAGTCCCTGAAAGTAGGGTGTTGCAGTCCCCATCTTGTCCTAAGTGAGGTTTTATAGTCCCTATCTTGTTCCTGTAAGTGAGGAGGTACTGTCTCCATCTTGACTGTAAGTGAGGCGCTGTGGTCTCCATCTTGACTCTGTAAGTGAGGTGTTGTGGTCTCCATCTTGACTGTAAGTGAGATATTGTGGTCCCCATCATTCTACCCCAAACAAAAGCATGGCCTGTCATTTTTGGCCATCTGCGTTTAAGGATTTTACATGTATACTCAATTATACTCAATTATACTCAATTAACCTGTTACAACAACTGTAGATATGGTACTATACAATGGATCTGTACATTCTGTAGATTGTGTACATATATACTCAACCATATACATTGTACATTGTGTATATAATCATAATATACATATATTGTACATACATTGTTAATATATTTTTGTACATACATAGAATATATATTTATCTGTATATATATTTTTTTCTCTATGCACCCCTGGTTCTCTTCCTCAGTTTGGACAGAGCACTCTCCACCATTTCACTGCGTGTTGTACTGTGTATGACTATGTATGTGACAAATAACTTGAACTTGAACTTGAACTTGTAAATGAATGCGAATAAAGGAAATTCTACTATAGGTCAGCTGTACAATTTAAATGAGAGACACTACCTGACATGTGTCATCACTGCCCCTGCCACTGCAGATAATCACGCTCAGATTGGGAAATGCCACATATGATTTATACATGCAACTGGGAAAAGCATGTATGCCCTGTCCAGAGGGGGACATAGGGGGACAGGGAAGAACAGAGGAGGGATAGAGGGGGACAGAAAGGACAGGGAAGAACAGAAGGTGACAGAGGGGACAGAGAGGGACAGAGGGGGACATAGGGGCACAGGGGGACAGAGGGGGGATAGAGGGGGACAGAGAGAACAGGAAAGAACAGAGGGGGCACAGAGGGGGCACAGAGGGGGGATAGAGGGGGGATAGAGGGGGACAGAGAGAACAGGAAAGAACAGAGGGGGGACAGAGGGGGGATATAGGGGGACAGGGAGAACAGGAAAGAAAAGAGGGGGGACAGAGGGGGGATAGAGGGGGACAGAGAGAACAGAAAAGAACAGAGGGGGGACAGAGGGGGGATAGAGGGGGACAGAGAGAACAGGAAAGAAAAGAGGGGGGACAGAGGGGGGATAGAGGGGGACAGAGAGAACAGGAAAGAACAGAGGGGGGACAGAGGGGGGATAGAGGGGGACAGAGAGAACAGGAAAGAACAGAGGGGGGACAGAGGGGGGATAGAGGGGGACAGAGAGAACAGGAAAGAACAGAGGGGGGACAGAGGGGGGACAGAGGGGGGATAGAGGGGGACAGAGAGAACAGGAAAGAACAGAGGGGGGACAGAGGGGGGATAGAGGGGGACAGAGAGAACAGGAAAGAACAGAGGGGGGACAGAGGGGGGACAGAGGGGAGATAGAGGGGGACAGAGAGAACAGGAAAGAACAGAGGGGGGACAGAGGGGGGACACAGGGGGACGAGCCAAACCAAAGCGCACAGCTCATTCCCGACAGCAATGCTGCATAAGCAAAGAAGAGGTAATACAGTGTCTTCTGGGCTGTCCTACAGTGCTGTGCTCTGGTGCCTTTACTGTCAGGATCTGTACTGTCTGGTACATTACTGCCAGCTTTCCTGCGGGTGTCTTGGCACCACTTATGTTCTCAAAAGGATTAACAAAGTTGCTGCCCATCGCTGTAGAAATATTGCTAGTACTACATTTTGATGATTGCATGAACGTGTGTTCTTTTCTTTGATGTGTTCTTAACATAATTTTCTAAAGGTGTGTACACATGGGTGCAGGTGTGTGTGAGTGTGTGTCAGTATGAGTATGATGGTGATGTAGAATATGATGAGTAGATCCCCTACACCAGGCCTATATCAGGCTAATGGATCTTCAGAGTCTAGACTCCATTATAGATGCAAGACCAAATAAAGCCTGATCAAATCTGGCCCCTCACTTCTGACTCAGGGCAGTATCTCATTGCCCCAGCCTACAGAGCCCTCCAATCCTCAGCCCTCATAGCATACTAATCTCCAGTCTTCAAAACACAATAATCCCTTGCACTGAAAGCACACAAATCCCTAAACATCATCCCACACTAACCCCTTCCCCCATATCCCACAAATCCCATGTCCCCATAACAGACTAATCCCCTGTCCTTGTAGCACACTAATCCCATAGTATTTGGTCATAGTATTCTAATCCACTGCCTTCATGTTGATGTACTTAATTTTAGCGCCATCTTGGTCAAAAAAGCAGGATTCTTGTTCTTGTTCACAGGAATCATCATACTGAGTTTAGTTCTGAGAATGTTTGCTGAAATCACAGCAAAATAAGATCTACTTTTTTTTAGAATCTACTTTTCAGTCTCCAACAGACTAAAACTATTAAAACAACAAACTATCTATTTATTTATTTATTATCTTAAATGATATATTGATACTGTTTTCATTTTGATCAGGTTCTGTGTTTTGAGGATTGGTGCTGTATTTCATCAGAATACATCAAAATCTCCCTCTCCCTTCCACTCACTCCGTCTCTTTCTCCCTCTGGTAAAATAAACACAATCAACTGTTCACCTGTGAGGTTCATGATATAAATATGTGTGTGTGTCTGTGTGTGTGTGTGTGTGTGTGTGTGTGTGTGTGTGTGTATGTATGTTTGTCTGTGTGTGCGTGCGTGCATGCATACGTATGTGTGTGTGTGTGTGCGTGTGTGTGTTTCTGTCTTATCTCCACATTTCTGGGAGCTGCTTCTGAAAGTACGTTTGGCTAGTGAACAGCTTGTGAAAGACATGCAGCATTAAGTGGAGGGAGTGATAAGAAATCAAAGCGGTGCCAGAGGGGGAAAGACAAAGACATGGAAGAAATGGAGACATTTGTGAAAAATAACAATGCCACTGATTTAAACAGTACTCAACAGTACTCAAACCCCTCTATATTAATTGTCTTCAGTGTTAGTGTTTGCATGATTTCACATGATTTCATATTCCAAAAAATATCACATAATGCAAATGTGTTTTTAGTTAAGTAATTAAATGAAGCTGTTCAAACATGACCAGATGGAGAGCTATGGTTTTGAAAAATCAATAGTAAGAAGATCAACCAAATTCTGTTTTCATCTTTGATTCTGTGGTCATGGAGGGTTCCACTTGACATAATGCACACATATGTGATCACCCTGTGTGGCCTGCACAGAAAACATGGGAATGTGGGCCAGGCATCCCATGCACAGCACACAGCTCAGCAGGGCAAAACCTGTTTTTCACCATTGTATGAATTACACTTGATTCCATTCAAATGCTCAGTATTATCTGTTCTTTGGTATTGTTTTCAGTTTATCCCTCCATGAGTGTTCCTTCAGTTCAGTCATGGTTCAAAAAGCCCAGGCTGGAAAAGTCTGGATAAGCAGGTTAGCACCTCTCACCTCCCTACTCTCTCTCCCCTTCTTTCTTGTCCTATTTCAATTCACACACTGTCTCTTCTCCGTACCCATTAAACCCCCTTCAAACATCACGGCTCCTGTGCGGCTAGCCGAGCAGCCGTAGCTGCTGAGGGGATCGAGCCATTTTCAGCTCTGCTCTTCTTTGTTCCTTGCCTTCGCCGTTTGGGTTACTCGCTTTGTTAGATCTCAAACTCCTTGTTTGGTGGGATAGCACCACAGTAAGAGTGAGTCATCCCAAACCATGTACAAAAATCTCTCTATGGAAATCCTGTTCGTAAACCATGAAGGCAGACTGTGAGAACAAGATCAGGGGTTCAGAATTTGTAAGAGAACAAAGTGGAGAGACAGTGAAAGAGAGAGCACAAAAGAAAGAGACATAGCAAGGGTGTAACAACAGTATGTTGACACATACACGGGACATAAGAAGAACTGTTATTGTGACATTGCTTCCTGATTTTTGCCATTTGTGGGTGTCCATCAAAAGCATATACTTATTTTATGATACATTTATGCTTTCACTGGATTGTAAGAGTACATAATGACTTTAATTTCATTAACTGTGTGTGTGAGTGCATGTGTGTGTACGTGTGTTCATGTTTTTGAATAAGTGTTAATATCTGTCATGTATTCTTATCACCCAAAAAGCTCACATATGTGCAAAGACAACTTACAAAATATACACACAAACACACATATAGACTCAAACACACACACACACACACACACACACACACACACACACACACACACACACACACACACACATAACCACACACACACACACACACACACACACACACACACACATAACCACACACACACACACAGTTATGCACACAAACAAATTCACATCCATGCCCATGAACACGTGCACACACATACACACACACACACACACACACACACACACACACATAACCACACACACACACACACACACACACACACACACACACACACACACACATAACCACACACACACACACACACACACACACACACACATAACCACACACACACACACACACACACACACACACACACACATAACCACACACACACACACACACACACACACACACACATAACCACACACACACACACACACACACACACATAACCACACACACACACACACACACACACACACACACATAACCACACACACACACACACACACACACACACACACATAACCACACACACACACACACACACACACACACACACATAACCACACACACACACACAGTTATGCACACAAACAAATTCACATCCATGCCCATGAACACGTGCACACACATACACTGCGCTACAGGCATGGGGAAAGACAAGAATGACCCAGAGAGTCACAGAAGCAAAGTGCACCTGCAGCGTTTATCTCCACAGCTTAACTCAAGCATACAGATCTGGGCTAAAAAGGGGGGTTGGGTATTGTGTTTTGAATATGTCTGCAAGAGTAAGTTTAAGCCTATTTAAGCCTGTCCTCCATCACATGGACATTGTTCCGTTTACCTACACTCTTCCCCTGTTATTAAAACTTCTGGTGCATTTTGTGCTTATGTGCCACATACATGGCATGTCTTAAATATTCTTACTGACATTGAACATTTCCACCATAACATAAAGTGTTATTAGTGTGTGTAGGATGCTTTTCCACTGGTTCACCATTTAATGATTGTAAATAAGCCTACAGCAATTGCTGAAGGCCTGTCAGTGTTTGTTTCCACAGCTAACTGAATTGTAGAGTTAGCTGTACGGTTTAGAGACCAGCAAGGTCCAGCTATTACGATCACAAATGGTTACACTGCATCAACTCCTTCAGTTGCCCATATAGTTTAAAATGAAACCACAAAAGCAATGCCATGTTATACAATAAGCTAAGAGCAAACTGTGGTATTAAAAATTCTTAGCCAATTTCAATACCAGTGAGAATTATTATATAAAGGCAAAATTTTCAACATTAGAAATCTTTCAGCATTGCATTCTGTTTGGGATGGTAAATGGTTGGAGAAATGGTGTTTTGAGCAAGACGCACAAATTATAAAAAGCACACAGCACTGTATCTACTAAATTTAGCCTGTAGTAAACAAATGGCAACAGAAATGGATCGTTTGGATATTTTTAAAGCCACAGGAAAATCTACTCCATCCTCACTAGATTCCTCACTAGTGGCTATGAATCCTTACAAGTGAGTAGTGAGGACTGAGTAAATTTTCAGTCAACCATTCAGGAGAAATGTAGTGGCACTGCAGCCTTTGAAAGAGAAGGAGTAGATTCAATCTTTTAATGGCTACGGACTCCATAGTAATTCATGAGATTTGTTATTGGGAGATGGAAAGATGTCAGACTGATGTTATAAAGTGGTAAGGAAGGATTGGATTTAATAGGGCATCTGACAACCACTGTCCAGCTGAGATACAGAAACCCATCCATATTATGTATTGCATTTGCTTCCATATTTGTGCACACAGATGAGATTCTAGGTCATGCACCACCTATCCAGAGTCCAGTTCTGGGTTTTGACCCAGCCATCCGGAGTCCAGTTCTGGGTGGTGACCCAGCCATCTGGAGTCCAGTTCTGGGTGATGCCCATGCCATTTGAGGCTCTAGTGCCATGAAAGCACAACAGGCCACATCCACAGGATGGCTTATTCAAAGTCATTTCAAAGCAATGCAGGCCAATTGTGGGCATCTGTTAGGTCACAAAACTTGACAGTTAGCAATCTTTCATACATTGTTTCATAATACTGCCACTCTAAAAGACAGATGGCTAATTACACTTTACACACTTGTCAGAACTCACCCTCCTACATTGATAGCTAATGTGTAAGCTAGAATAAAAAGAACACTATGTATATCTATTAATTGTTAATCAATTCTTTTGAACCATTTTTACTTTTTTTTTTATTCAGTTGAGAGCTTTTGATCACCCCATGGGAGGCTGCTGAAGGTCCTGAGCGCTTGTCCGTCATCTGGCTCATCTTAATACTCTTCTTGCCTAGCAGTCTTCAAGCTGATCAGCTTCTATCATCTTAATTCTGCTGGCCATGACCTTAAAGGGCTGTAAAACTGTCTATTACACATATTGTAAAAAAGGCTGGATGTTTCATATAATAGAAACAGTATAGGATTTTTTGTATATTCAGTTGTTTATATAGGATCCTTATGTATAGTAATTAGCTAGCATTCTCCAGTGTGCTGCACCACTGCTGGATCAAAAGATGAGGTGGCAGGTATCATGCGTCTGGGGGACTCAGTTCATGTGTAATGCGTTTTCTCTGACTGGGCTGAACTTTAATCCATTATGTACTCTCACACTGTATTAGCTTACTCCCCTTCTCTCCTGATCAGGCCAGCTCTAGAAGCTGCAGATTACCTAAAATAAAGGGAAGAGCTGCGATTCTATTATATGAACCAATATTCATTGTTCCATAGTAATAGAGAAAACAGCTCATAGAGAAAATAGCTTCTGCTATTGAAGCTCAACAAAGAAACAGGTTTTATAAAGAAATGTGTTCAAGCCATAGAGCCAGTCACTGTTTACAGCCAGCAGGATCTCTCTGCTCTGAGCACATGGCTGGAGACCTACTGAAGAGATGGAGAGATGACTGGAGAGATGACACCTGGAGGTAGAGAAGGTTCACTATAACCTCTGACATCTTAGAGGAGCAGAGAGAGGGAGAAAGAGCTTTTGAAGATTGATGTCATTATATTATTATTATTATTATTATATTATTGATGTCTTATACTTCCCCTCCAACTGTCATATTGCAATGCTTAATGCACTAAAGAGTTCATAATCATAATTTTCTTTATCACAAACTAAATAATGTTCAGTTTCTTTTTCTATTATTCCTTTATACTCTTAAGCTCAGCAATACAAATGCAGCATTATTTGTCATGCCAGTAAAGCACACTGAATTGAATTGAATGAAATTGAAAAAAAAGATACAGAGAGAGAGAGAGAGAGAGAGAGAGAGAGAGAGAGAGAGAGAGAGAGAGAGAGAGTAGGCCAGTGAACCTTGGTACTATACCTAGCGAAGCCACAGGAAAGGATCCATTTACATAACAGATGAACTGAGTAGTCAATTGTTCTAGTACACACACTGAAGAGGTCCTACGTGAAGAGAGCAATGGATGAGAGGGAACATGGCCATTGCTGAAGTGGAGAAAAGAATAATGAAAGAGAGTGTGGTCAGTGCTGAAAACGTCTTCATCTTGCTTCATAGGCTGCCCTCTGTTTGGTCTCCTAGCAGATGAGAAATATCTCTTTAAAGAGACTTAATGCATTAAGCAATTATTTAGTGAACCAGAGATGCCCTTGAGGCTGAGCTGGGTGCCACACCGCCCTCTCGTGGACCTGCCTTAGTCTGTGCATTAAGGTGGTGAGAGCTGGTGTCAGCGATATGTAGCATCACTGCATCTCATTAATGCAGCAGTTATTAACAGTGCCATCAGTGCTGGCAAAGACTGACAGTTTTTTGCCAATTAAATTTTTACAGACTTTTTGAAGTGTCCTGATCTAAGAACCCCGATTAAGCTGTGGATTTGTGACAGGATGAACCTCATGTGTGAGTGGTTGAGTCTGGGGCAGCTTATGATTTTGTTCTGTGCTTAATGGACTGGTTTGGGCTTAGGTTCTATCTGTGCTCTTTGTTCGATTTAGTTGAGTGTGAGTCTGGTTAAGGGTAAGTTGGTGTTTGTTTTCAGTGTTTCAGTGTTGGGATTTTGTCATGTTGTACCTTTAGTTTACTTTGGGTCATGTTTTTTTTTTTTTTTTTTAAAGCATTTGGTCTTCCATGCATTTGGTCTTGGTGAAGCTGTACACATGCTTTGTGCGTGATTGGTTGTGTCTAGGTCAGATTTAGGATCAAAACTGTAAATGGAAATTTGCCTTAAACAAATCATTCATGGAGTAACGTTTTTTTGTGGTTTCCTCACTTATTTACAAATGTGATTTATTTTTAAACTTCAGTGGAAATATTCACTTAGTCTGATCAAAACCTGTTCTTGGTCGTATCAGGATCAGAATCAAACAAGCCATGTGTCTGAAACAAAGGTCATGTTTTTTATAGAAGATTCCAACAGATCACCAAATGTGCTTAGAATTTTTGTCTAGGTAATTAGCATTTGATGAAAAGAGTCTTGCAGAGCTTGTCTGTGTGCTCTGTGATTGACTTACTCAGGCTGTGTCTGTGCCCTAGCAGACAGAGAACCAGCAACAGGTGCCGCATATTTCACACTTACCCTTTCTCTTTTTCTCTCCATGTCTCCATTTCTCCATCAGCACAGCTCACACACCGTGCACTCACACACCGTGCACTCACACACCGTGCACTCACACATTTCTCATGCTTTTTTATTTTGATTTCTCTTACCCACGCCCTGAAGACATCTGCATATCACATGCTTTCTTGTACCCCTTGTTCTTCCCCCTATCATATCTCATATCTCTCTGCTTATTATCAGAAGTGCTGTGTCTGCTAGTTTGTTGTCACTTTGGTTGCTTGAGTGTTCACACATTCTAGCACATGCTCACGTATACACACATATACATGCACGCGCTCACACACACACACACACACACACACACACACACACACACACACACACACACACACACACACACCTCTCTTTATGCTTCAACTTTACATTTGCCAATTCATTCACAAGCACACACCCCTACATACACATGTGTGTGCGTGTGCAGGCACACACACCCACACACACACACACACCCACACACCCACACACCCTGCATTAAGAGGGAGGTAAATCCATGTGGTTCTACAATCTGTTACAATCTGTTAGTTTACTGTAGAACAAGAGAACTGTGCCCTGCAACCTACCACTCATCAAGCCCATTCATACCCATTGAACTAAAGGCACACACCAAACACATGCAGTTCGACACGTTCCATACACGTGTCACAAAGAGAATACAGTCTCCCTCTCTCATGCACACAGACACCTGCATGCAGCAACAAGCCAGCCGCTCGCACATTCAAGCCTCTCCTTTTATCCATGCTCAACCACGAGCACCCACGCACAAGTTTGCTTTCCCAACCCACCAGTACACTATGGAGTAGAGAGAGAGAGAAACAGAGAGGAAGAAAGCATAGTCTTCTGTGTACTCACCATCACGGTAGGGATGGCAGTTACCAGAGAGTAGACGAGGACGGGTGGCACTTTGCTGCTCTCATCCGGCCCCGGGTAGGGCTTGGAGAATGCCTTATCGAAGCAGAAGAAGCCCTGCATGTGCACGGGGAAGGTGTCCGTGTACTCAAAGTAGTACGCAAGGAGAACCGTGCCTGCCATGATCACCAGCTGGAAATAGAACATGGTCCTCGCTTTAGAATGGAGAAGGAGGAGGCACACTCCAGCCCTGTACTCCTACTACCATGCGAGCCGGCATAGGAGAGAGGGCGGGAGGGAGGGATAGAGATAGAGAGAGAGAGCGAGAAAGAGGACAGAACTCCTACTGAGAAGAAAGGTTTCTAGTATATGCAAAGAGATGGAAGTGAGAGTGATGAGAGAGTAAAAGGTGGGAATAAACTGAGGGGGAAGAGTGGGAAGGCAGAGCCACAGAGAGGGAGGAGGAGGGCAGCTAGAGTGAGTGTAAGCCAGCACAAATGAGTCTGGAAGAGTGTGTCATGTGTGGATCCCTCTCCATCTGTGTGTGTGTGTGTGTGTGTGTGTGTGTGTGTGTGTGTGTGTGTGTGTGTATTTTTGGATGCACTTGATGGGCAGCACAAGTGGATGTCATGTGAACATGATAATTAACACATTTTAATTGCGCCTGCTTTTCCTTTCTGAGATTATCAAATTCTCTCAGCTTTTGTATAGAGCAGTGCAAAGGGCATCTGGGACTCTCTCTCTGTGTGTGTGTGTGTGTGTGTGTGTGTGTGTGTGTGTGTGTGTGTGTGTGTGTGTGTGTGTGTGTGTGTGTGTGTGGTATAGATGAGGGACACCCTGAGGGGTTTCTTTTCATACTCACACACTCCCACAAACACACACACACACACACACACACACACACACACACACACACACACACACACACACACACACACACATACACACACACACACACACAGAGACTGGGTTTTTATACATCTTGTTTCAGGCAATCTTTTTACCCTTCCTATCCACCTTTCACTAGCGAGAAAATATTATTTTTGATATGTCATTATGTAGACAATCATAACTGCTGGATTCTTCTGCTACTCTCACTAAGGTAGAGAACTGAATGCATTTAAAACACAAATTTGTCAAGCAGTACATAAGGTAAAATGCCAGCCGTTACTTTTAGACTCTTTCTTATATAACCAAATCAGTGCACCTCTACTATTCTACAGTTCATCAATCCAGGAAGAGTTTTGGGAAGAATTCACTAATCTATTGCACTGCCGGCAAGGATGAAATGGAGATATTAGGGGCTTGTTTCCCAGGCACGGATCATTGTCTTTAACTAAGCTGATGTATGAGTGGTGGAAATTTCAACATTGGAAATGTTTCGAATCTAGACTTAAATTTAATGTGGATCTGAAAAACTAATCGAACATCACACTTAATCACCATTGAATCCAGGATTAACATTTTGAAAATTCTACAGTCAAATGTGACATACCAGTGTTATTAATTTAGTACAAGACTGGTCTTACAAGTCTTACACTAAGTCTGGAAAATCACTCCATTAAGATTATAACAATTCAAATAGTATATCAATTTCATAATTTGGTATAAGCACTGTTTTGGGCACATGAACAGATATGTGCTCTAGTCATAGCACTATCCTTCCATTGTCAAGCCAAGCATTAAGTGCATCTCTCATTGGGCCAAATTATTCATGGGTGGGCACATTTTACACATTTTTCTTTGTTTTGGCATATAAGCTACTCTGCTGCTTGCTGAAGACACGAGCTAGCCCTAAAGAGGACATGCCTCTGTCTCTGGAGGGCTTAAAAAGCAGGACATGACTCACATTAACACTGGGTTTGACAATGCCTTTCCTCTGAGGTGTACACTAGCTAGCTACTGAATGAAATATGCCATATTCAATCATATACTTTCAAATCCTCATTCATCCCCATGGAATGAATGTTATGATTTACTATGATTTACTTATCTACTTTGTCTAATATAAACTAGTTCCTCCTCCTAGAACTAAAAGGACCTCTGTCCATAATGTACTGTTGCTCTGGAATATTTTTAACATCTCTACATCTTTTACTACAGTATATTGGAATTATCTCTGGAGAAAATTCACACACACACACACACACACACACACACACACACACACACACACACACACACACACACACACACACACACACACCAGCCACTTTATTAAGTACACCTGGCTAGCACCAGTTTGGACCCCATTTTGCCTTCGAAACTGCCCTAATTCTTCATGGCATAGATTCAACAAGGTGCTGGAAACATTCCTCAGAGATTTTGGTCTATATTGATATGATAGCATCATGCAGTTGCTTCATATTTGTTGGCTGCACATCCATGATCTGAATCTCACGTTCCACCACAACCCATTTGAGTACAGTGAACTCAATGTCATGTTCAAGAAAGTTTGAGATTATTTGAGCATTATGACATGGTGCATTATCCTGCTGCTCAGAAGACTGATACACTGGGGTCATATAGGGATGGACATGGTCAGCACCAATACCCAGGAAGGCTGACGCATTTAAAGGATGCTCAATTTGTTTTAAAGGGCCCAAAGTGTGTCAATAAAATATCACCCACACCACCATCACCAGCCTGATCTATTGATACAAAGCAGGGTGGATCCTTGCTTTCATGTTGATCCATGCTTTTCAGTTTCTAAAATACTCTAGCTTGTCTAGTACAAACATATATATATATATATATATATATATATATATATATATATATATATATAGCTATTTTATTAAATTTTGATACAGATCAGGCGATGTATCATTGTAATGCTATTTCACAAGATACAGGATATTCTATTGACATTTCCTGCTTCAGGTCCAGTATGAACAATATTGATTTGGTACAGTGATGAGGCTTAGGAACTTGCACATATTTCTGTTGTTATTATTGTGGAAGGTTCAGCGCTGACAGACTTCTATTACTGTGGAAGCACTTGAGCAACGCGGGTTAAATTTGGCAAGTGCACAGAGCCCAAATGGCCCTCTAAGCCCTGATGCCAGAATCACAGTTTGGGTCTCTGCTCTCTCGGAGAGCACTGTAGACTGCTCACCCTGAGAGAGAGGGAGGGGGAGATTTCCATATGGCACTATTTTCTACTCATACAAATTTAGAGTAAAAAGGCAGATTTTTTTCCCCAGGTGTTTATGTTAGTTAGCTTTCTTGGGTATGTATCTATCTATTTATGGGCCTGTTTAGCATCTGTGGTTCTGTGCTAAAATCTAATCTTGTCTGTCTCACAAGCGTACCACTGGGATAGTTATGCTTTCTTACTGTCCATTTTTGTTATTTGAAGTGGAGTGAGATTCAACCTTTAATTGGCCACATTCAGTTACACAAAGGTGAGCGTCGTCATGAAAATCTTTCTTTTTGCTACATAAACTAGTAAAGGGAGGCCTTTAACAGTAAGCAGTTATCACTTATTCAGTTGAAAATTTGTCAAAAATGTTTTCCATTTTCAGTTATGATGGAAGTGGATCAATCCAGAATGCTTTGAAGCACACAGCTGCTTTCATTTGTACTGGGTGTTGATCTCTCTTCACTTCCCATGGCCGAAACTCAGGGCTTACTAGCCAACTGCTAGGCTTAGATTTAATTCCAAGATTTCCAGAATGTACTGCTGACTTGTTACAGGTTCATTTGAATCTCTGTGGGCAACATTATCCCTAAAATGCTTAATTCATCTTAATTAATTTACTTCCTCAAGAAAAGTTACTATAAGCACAACCATCAATTATCAGTATCAGACATCACTGATATATTATGTTAGATAGATAGAAGATAGGCCATATGATTTGTCTGTCCTGTTTTTTTTTTTTCATGAAAGTCTGCCAGAAGCCAGAATTTGGGTTGTAGTAGGTTGCTGTTCTTTACCTCACCAATGCCGATTTTATGTACACAGTGCATTCAGGGAAAAAAGGAACGCATTTTAAATTTACAGTTGAATTTCCTCAATATGGAGCTTGCTGTGTTTAAAGCATATGAATACATTATATCTTTATGCCTGAAACAATTACAGTACTACTTTATTTAGCAACTAGAATGCAACAGAAATTATGGCTAAATTAGGTTAAATAAGTGCAATACAAACAAAGTTAATTAATTTCAAGATATATTCTGGGCCATACTTTCACACGTGGGACTAATCCCACATGTCCTACAGGCACAGCAGGTCATGCAATAATTTGACTGCTGGGTTTCTTTATTGATATAGAGCTCATTGAAGATTTAATTTTGAGTGACAAGCCAAGTTTATTACAGTGCTTTAAAGGCTAGGAGCAAGGCAGATCTGGGTTTGACTGGGACAGATATCTGGACATGGATGAATGGACAAATATCTTTGGGAGCATAAAACAAAAAGAATTAACAACAACAAAAACATTTTAAAGTTAAGCAGTGTAACATAGATTGGATATGAGAGAGATCTCATCATCTTATCATCTTATCATCATCATCATCATCACCATCATCATCAACATCATGATCATCGCCATCATACCCACACACCGCCACCCCAACAAGACAGACTGAATCCACCAGATAGACTGAATGATGGAAGAATTGTTGCCCTTCCTGACCCCTAGCACTAGCAAACCTAGTAAAGTGACTAGCTTTATGTTAGCACTAATGATACAAAACATGAGAAAGAATGATCATTACGACTTCTTTCTGGCTAGCCTTTCACAGAGCTTACAATAATGCTAGCCCATCAAATCTAATTAGCCTAGTGCTACTGTTGCATGTCAGGAATAATCTATTTGAGGACATTACTTTGATTAATGAACTTGACTAAAAGCAAAAGAACATCTGTATCTGATAGTATAAAACTGCCTGCTTTATATTATAATTCTCAAGTAAGATACTTTTAAATAGTGTCTTGTAATACATTTTTACATTGCTCAAGGTGATAAGCCTCCAAACATATTAAATCAGAGTTGTGGGCTTCCTTGGCACATAAGCAGTATTTACTATAGTATAATCTATTCTTCTTCTTCTTCTTCTTCTTCTTCTTCTTCTTCTTCTTCTTCTTCTTCTTCTTCTTCTTCTTCGTCTTTTACAAAACTATTCCCCTTTGAAATCAAGTGCAAATTCAGTGCATGGAGTAGTAACTTGACCTGGACTGATTTTAAAGTAAGAAAATCATGTCCAGCCAGATCTGGCTTTATAGCTGAAGGATGGTGTCCTATGTTTAAGATGTCCATCTGAAAGGACACTTGCCAAAAATAAAATGAACAGGAGGAGAGCCTGGTGTGTGGTAGCGGACTGCAAGCAGTCCACAGCCAGAAGACCCTGAGGGCAGAGGAGAGCTGAGAGAATGAAGGACTTCAGAGAGACAAGCAGGGACAATTGTACAGGGTTTTGAAAGTAGTAAGCAGAGGTTTGAACCTAATATGAAGAGTGACTGGTAACCAGTGTTGCTGATAAGTAATTGGGGTGATATGCAAAAATGGCTCAGGTTTGTGATGTCCAGCAGTTGAGTTTTTAAAAGAACTGCTAAAGCCCTTTAAAGAAAGATCAATATAAAGTGAATAACAGTAATCAAGAGTTAATTAGGTCATGGGCCAGTGTTTTAGTGTGAATAATATTAAGGCAAACAGAAGGCAAAGATGTGAGGTTGAAAATGCTGTATGAGTGAGGGACATGGGATTCATATGGGATTCAAATATAAGCAACATATCAAATATTACTTTAAATTGAATCAACAAACTCTGAGGATAGCGAGGATAGATTATTTAGGATAGCGAACAAGATTTTGCAGTACTTTCAGCACACACACACACACACACACACACACACACACACACACACACACACACACACACACACACACACACACACACTAATTACATACTTTGCTGTCCACTGTATCTTCCATTATCCTGACTCTGTGGTTAGATTTAACTCACAAGAACAAATTGTCTTGTGTATGAAAGATATTCCCTAGGTGAGTGAATTCCATAGTCATATTTATATTTCTCCAGAAAGATAGACTAATTGAAATCAAGACTAATTTTCAAATCAACTTTGAGATAGATGTTATTACCAACACTACAACAAAAATGAGAAATTAACACAGGTTAAACATTTTAAACAGACAACACCAAACAATGTAGAACTTTTTAGCATTCCTGATCAATAATGTTGTTTTTGTTTTTGCCTGGAGTTGACATTAGAATGATCATTACTGCTGCAGGAGCTTCCATCATCGCTACTTTTTCTCTTGCTTTCTCTCTCTACATCCTTTGCTCGCTCTCTCTCTCTCTCTCTCTCTCTCTCTCTCTCTCTCTCTCTCTCTCTCTCTCTCTCTCTCTCTCTCCCCTTCAGGAGAAGATGTTTGGAAAATAACTTTTTGCCTTTGCAGGCAGCTCAAGGCAGCATCTCTGAATTCAGCAGAGCAGAAAGGACCAAGCAGAAGCAATTCAGAGAGGAGGGAAATCGTGAGTGAATAGGTGTGCATATGTGTGTGTGTATGTGTGTGTCAGCATGCACGCTCGGGTCTCTGCATGTGCATTTGTGTGTGCGAGTTCAGAGGTCTGTGTGCACGCATGCGTAATAACTTGCAGTTCAAGGTGACTAACTGTGTGGAGGAGAATTGTGAAAAGAGAACGAAGAACAGTGACAGCATGAGAGAGAGAGAGAGAGAGAGAGAGAGAGAGAGAGAGAGAGAGAGAGAGAGAGAGCAAGAGTTAGAGCAGGTATTAGTGCTGGCATGCAGGAGAGGGCGCAAGTCAGGTAGTGAAAGGGTGATGGGCCAGGGAGTGCTGTGTTCCACTGTGCTGTGAAGGCTGGATAGGGCCTGTTCTGTGGGAGGAAGAAAAGGAGAGGATGGGGGAGGAGGAGGAGTGTGGCTCCAGAGGAAAGAGTGAAAAAGCAGTAAAGAGTGCCAGAACATAGAGCAAGAGAGGGAGATAGAGTGTGTGTGTAAGGGAGAGAGACCGTGAGAGTGAGTGAAAAAGAGAGCATGTTTGAGAGAGAGAGAGAGAGAGAGAGAGAGAGAGAGAGAGAAGGGAGAGAGAAAGAGTGGGATGCTGGCACATGAAGGCTTTTATTTTGCTAGAAGTGGAATATATTGAATTTAACTTGAGGCTCTTTTTGTGTGTGTGTGTGTGTGTGTGTGTGTGTGTGTGTGTGTGTGTGTGTGTGTGTGTGTGTGTGTGTGTGTGTGTGTGTGTACATGTGTGTGTCTGTGAGCAATGGGCTTGAAAAAGAATGAGCCAAAAACAGAAATGGTTTTATCCAACTCCATTTCTTGGCCCATTTATACAATGTATGTAACAACATGCATGTAATCAAACACATTAAGTGTGGCTGAGTGTGCTTCTTATCTTTCTGTAGAGGTTCAGTCTAATCTAGTTCAACTGTGCATCCTCCTCCTGCAACCTGTATACAAGTAGAGCACTTTAAACAGATGGAAACCAAAGAAACTATTATTCAGGATTGCCCATCTGATCAAAGCACAGAGTGCAAGTGTATGTGTGTGTTTGCATGTGTGAGCATGTGTGTGTGGTGCTAGTTGAAAGACTTACTGTTTGCAACAGGTGCAGGTGAGCAAGTGTTATGTGCTGTCAGACATCTTATAGTTTTAGAGTCAAGAGTTCCAGCCAAAAACACACCATGGAATGTGTGTGATTCCACAGTATGGCGCTAAGGAGTCTATGCGTGTGTGTGTGTGTTTTGTCTGTGGGCCTGTCTGTCTATATGTACATAACTATATAAACTATATATATCTATACATAGATACAAGCAGTTCTGACAGTGTAGGTTACTTCATAACATTTTAAAACATGAAAAATTCATGGAAGATAAAATGCGGATTTTCTTTTTCAAATGAAATACTCAGGTAGAATTCCATCACACCACAGTGGATGTAAGAGGTACTGCACCCATAAAATACATAAAAAACAGACTACTCCAATAGTGCCCCCTAGTGAAACATGCAGGCAAACTACTCCAACAGTGCCCCCCCACTGAAACATGCAGGCGATGTAATGATCCATTTTCTTCTGCAAAATAACACACTACTATAAATAATTTTCACAAATAATTGTAAATCCTCTCTCTCTCTCTCTCTCTCTCTCTCTCTCTCTCTCTCTCTCTCTCTCTCTCTCTCTCTTTCTCTCTCTGTCTGTCTCTTTCTCTCTGTGAATACATCTTGGCACAAAGCAGGATCTTATTTCAAACCCTAAAATCAATGCAAGTCACAGGGAGTGTTTCTAGTAAAAGATAACTGAGAAAAGGATTTTAGAGCACACGGTCTGAGCACACTGGTAATATGATTCCTTTCCAGCTGCGGCTGCTGTGCTCCACTGTTCCTTCTCCTGTCTGCCACACGGTCACAACAGCAAAGATGGTGCTTAGTTATGGGACAAATGCACAGAATCAACCCATTAGGTTTGTATGAAACCAAGAAAGAACAGATGCATTTGTGTGTGTGTGTGTGTGTGTGTGTGCATGTATGTGTAGGTGTGTGTGTATGTGTGTGTGTGTGTGTGTGTGTGTGTGTGTGTGTGTGTGCATGCACATGCATGTGAGCATTTGTGCTTGTGTGCATTCGTGCATGCATTTGTACTTGTGCGTGCACGCGCATGCGTGTATGCATTTATAGGTGTGTGTTTGCATGTGTGTGTGTGTGCATGTGTGTGTGTAAAATGCATGGAAAGAGAGACAGATAGAGACTAAGAGGAGAGACTCAGAGGAGAGCGAGAATGACAGAAAGATGAGAGTGATGGAGAGAAAGATGAGAGGGTGCGCAAACAGAAGGACGATGAAAAATCCAGTTGATTTGTCTCCATAGTAACAGCAGTAGAGTGGGATAGTGGGATAGTGTGTGTGAGAGTGAGTGCGTTGTATGTTTATGTGAGTGAAAAGAGAAAAAGAGAGAGAATTGAAAGAGAGGGAGTGAAAGAGAGAGAGAGAGTGAAAGAGAGAAAAGAAAGAAAGGGAGTGAGCAAGCCTTATGTACATTTTTGTGCATCTTGTTAAAAAGATTTTCATTATTGCCTTCTGCACATGAACAGTGTACAGGTCCCATAAGGTCCACTGGCATGCATTCACTTTTACAGACTCTTAACTCTCATTTCAACGCAATACCATGTGCTGCATTTTGCATAAACTCCTAACCCCAATTATCCTCTTGAATTCCCACCTGCCAAATGAACATCAAACCTGCTCTTAAATTGGTCAAGTGCTCGTACTGTACTAACGTGCTATGTTCTCATATCTTCCACATCATGTATATGTCCCATTCAACCACTTAGTCCAGCAAAACTAAATAGAGTTTTAAAACTGGTCATGGGTTTATTTCATGGATCTTTCCTGTATAATTCAAGTGCTTCTATTCTAATCCTTTATTAGACTTATTTCACTGATAACCTCACTATGTAGTGTCAACCTGACGAGGGTGAATTTCCCTTCTGAGACTTGGCTCCAGTCACGGTTTCTGCCATCTCAGAAGATTTCTTCCTGGCCGCAGTCAGAGCCATTTGGGCTTACGGTCTGGCTTTCTGTGAAACTGCTTGGTGACTATTTCTGACTATGCCTGTTGTGCGTATTGATTTTGTCCCTCTTTCAGCCCTGCCACCTGCAGACCTGCCTAATGCTCTAACCCCATGTCCATTGATGCTGAGACACACGTCTGGAAATGGCTGCTTTTCACACTTGTGTAACCAGGCTGGATCCCAACTGCGAAGCCCTTGCTGAAACGCCTGCTCATGCTCTAACAGCTGCACGCCAGCCCAGGAGGCCCCCGCATGCACATGAATACTGCCCCAAGCTGAAATCCTTACTAACACCAAGATAGATAACATTCAAGGGAAATGTGACCTTGCGCTGATAATTAAATGATGTAAATGGCTCTGCATTGCCTATTAAGTAAATAAAGGGTGAGATATACAAGATATGCGATCAAGCTACCCCCCCTCCTGCCTTGTTTAATTAACACTTTACTGTGTAATAACACAGCATCTGCTTATTTGTGTTTCACAGCACTTCCAGACCAAAATAATAAGGCTACCACAGTTTGCAAATAGTGGCCATTTGTTGGTGTGACCCCTAAAAAACTGTAACACTATGATTTAGCATGTATGGGTCATCCATGCTGGAGGCCGTAAAGGTCTCACCATCTCTCATTGGATGGACGATATTTTGCCTCTTTCTGCTTACAAAACTAACAGACTCTTCACCTGTTTCTGCATAATTTCAGAGAAGATTGAAGGTGCCTTGAAATGCACAAAACAAGGTACTACAGTACAGTCCATAAGAACACAGGAACACCTGCTGAAACTCACAGGAACACCTGCTGAGACTCACAGGAAGCTGTGTCAAGAAACAGCAAATGTTAAGGAGCTGGTAGGCTCAGATAAGGACAGCACTAAAGACCGGTTCCAGATGGAGACCGTTATGATCGATTAAATGTCTTCCTATAACCACCTCTGGCTGAAAACTCACGGCTGGCCTTGAAGCATCTTGGTGCATCTTTGTCCCAGAGCGAGGACCAGGCAAGAGAACTGGAGAATGTGTGGCAAGCCTCAGCCTAGTGTGTGCTTACTCACCTCCACAAACAAGAAGCAGGGCAGAATGGAGGTACTGCTCTTCACGCCAGCCTTCTCCTCGACCGCCATGTTTGATCTGCCTTCACTGTCGCCTCCTACTTCTTACACCTGAGGGAAAGAGGTTAGAAGGCTTAGTCTGAGACTAAACTCCCAAGCACCAAGCACCAACTCTTGCACTAAATAAGCATGTGCCTCTCTTATTCACCACCTCCACCGCTCTACAATTACTTATGAAATTACAGGCCTATTTCCATATTATATGAAAATCTATAGTGAAGTGTTTAGGGGAATTTGAATCTTCAGAGCATTTTACTTAAATTCTCTGAACTGAACTGACCATTAAAACTTGCACTGATGTCATTTTGGTATACTAACAAACTTTAAACATCATAATACCAAACCATAAAGCCAAAGTAAAGTCAAACAATTGCTTTTATTATCTTAGCCCTACTGTCTTTTGTTGTATTTTCAAAATTGTCTTAATTTAACATGTGTTCTAATCTTGGTTTTACCAGTACAAAGTTGGTAGTACAGGAAAGGTAAATACAGTAAATAAATAACACATAAAGCAGCGGAAGGTGTTAGCCTGCCCATCACTTTTTGAACATGCACCCCTTGAGTGCGAGGTGGCTGCATGCGTAGGACTGCATAACGTCCTAGGTAATGTCTGCGCAGGAACATATAACGCCGTGGGTCATATCTGCGCAGGACTGCGCAATGTCCTGGGTCATGTCTGCATAGAACTGCGTAACGTCCTTGGTCATGTCTGCGCAGGACTGCGGACCGTCCTGGGTCATATTTGGCAGGACCGTGTAACGCCCTGGGTCATGTCTGCACAGGACTGTGTGATATCCTGGGTCATGTCTGCGTAGGACCATGGAACATCCTGGGTCATGTCTGCACAGGTCTGAGTAATGTCCTGGGTCATGTCTGTGCAGGGCCGTGTAACATCCTGGGTCATGAACAACCACGGAGAGACAGAGAAGGCATGCGGGCTGCGGGCATTCAAAGTGAAAGAAAAAGAGAGTCGTAGAAGCTAGGACACTGTTGACCTTTCTGACCTCACAGGCCAAGACAAGACCTGGGCAGGAGGCTGCTTCAAACACAGGGTCAGCCTTGTATTGACGGGTCATCTTCAAGCTTATTGGAGAATAACTCTTAAAGAAACATGCAAAATAAATAGATAATTAAACAAGCACTTAAATGTGGACAACATGATGAAATAATTCATTTAAGGTTGCTTTTGGTGAGATTCTAAAAGCTGTTAATGTCAGGATAATGTCAGCAATAAAAACTCAGTTAGAAACTGAGTAGTTTTCCAAACTGGACTTAAACTTACTTTTTTCTCTTTGTCTCTTTCTCTTCTCCCTCCCTGTGTGTGTGTGTGTGTGTGTGTGTGTGTGTGTGTGTATGCAGATGAGTATCTGTTCTCATTCTAGTAAAGTAAAGGGACCAGTAATGTATTGGAATAGCCCATTCACTCACAACCAAAGCCGCATCCATAAACCTCCATTTACCAATCTATTACTTCCAAAAAAGAAAGATAGGGAAACAGGGTCAGAGAAAAAGGGTGAGGGAGAGAAAAACTGCTTTTGCTAGGTCCATGAACCGGTATACCCTTCCATTGCTATTAATCTAGCTATTTTCTCACATACATACAAAGATGCAGAATGACTTGTTGTACCAAGTCCTTCATCCCTCACACTCTTCCTGTTTATCTATGCACTCTCCTTTCCCTCCATCCTTCTACATCTCATTCTGTCAAACCTGATGAGCAAAGAACCTGCTGGTGCTGTGCTGCAAAGTCCCTGGACTGGGGGCTATCTTTGTGCATGGCTTCTGCTCTACTGTCGCTTCAACCTTTTTATCTGAGAATGTTGTCTGCCATAGCTCTGTAAAAATTACATTTATCATGCTTCCAGCCCTAGCAACACACACACACTGATGGCCACACTCCCCAGACCTAAGCATGACAAACCCAGCTATTAATAGGGGTTTAGAGAGAAAATGAGAAAAAAAAGAGAGACAGCGAGCGAGAGAAAACCCATAATGTGATTTTTGCTATACAGGGTAATTAGAACTAGCGTATGGGGAATACCCTCTCCTCTCCTGTCTCTCAGTCTGTCTCTTTCCTTGTCCTACTGCAAAGACCTCTGTTTTAATGCCAGTTCAAAAAATACACACACACACACACACACACACACACACACACACACACAAGCATTATGCATGCAAATTAAAGTGCATGCATTACCTTCATTATGCTCATCCAACACTGCCACAAAGCCACTGGCTACTAAACTGCTGAATGGTGCAGTACACACACACACACACACACACACACACACACACACACACACAATGGATATTAACAGCCCCCCTCACCTCATACACCCTGATGCTGTGATGACAGATTCCTATGCAGTAGCCATGGTGGAGGAGGGTCTCGCTGCTCAGCTCCCGCGCTGGCTCCAGCTCTCACACTGAATCTGTACTCGCTCTTCTTTTCCTCCTCTCTCTTTCTCCCTCTCTTTCACTCACTCCCCTCCTCCTCTCCTCTGCCCACGCAAGCCGCTATTGAGAGACAGGGGCTCCCGCGACAGAAGGATGAGTGTGTATCCCCCCTTCCCTCACCTCACGGCAAGTAGCCACACATCACGTACGTGCGCACCATACGCCGCCCTGTCTCTGCTTAATGACCCTGTCCAGACAGAGATGGATGAGCAGAGAAATGGCTGTCTGTGCTGCACCTATCCTGCACAGCTGCGGTGAGGAGGGGGAGTGCCTGTGCCAATGTGAGAGCGTGTGGGAGTGTGTCTGTTATGTGTTGTGTGTGTGTTTGAGTGCGTGAGAAGATGAGGGCAAGGAGGGTCTCATTTGTATTCAAAGCTGGCATGGCTCTCTCTTTCCCTTCTCTCTCTCTCTCTCCTACTCATCCCAGTTTTTGAGCTCCCTAACTCCCCCCTGCCCGCCACACACACACACACCACTGCCACCACAACACTCTCTGGGGATTCAGTTATGACCATGTGGGCTGTAGTGAATGTGGGTTAATGATATATTGGTATTGATCTGTTTCCGGACAGTTTTCAGCAGTCAGGACAAGGATCAAGTCTTATAAGTGTGTGTGTGTGTGTGTGTGTGTGTGTGTGTGTGTGTGTGTGTGTGTGTGTGTGTGTGTGTGTGAGAGAGAGAGAGAGAGAGAGAGAGTGGGAGTGGGATGGAGAGAGAAAAAGAAGAAGAAATTTTGTGAATTTCTGCACCAGTAATGACCATTTGGAAATTGACTTGGGGAATGAAAAATTTAAAAAGTATCCATTCTACATTCAGAATGTGTGTGACATTTCTCAGTGAAGATAATTCTGTTCCATCAATTGGGACAGTTATGTGTAATAAACAGACACATGGCGTTTCAGGAAAGGCAGAGGATGCAAAAACAGCAGCTATGAATGCGTCTGTATTTGTATCTGTGTTTAATGTGCTGATATAAGATATATTTGACCTCCTCATATTGACCAACAGACTGACTGAATTTTCATAAATTATGACGAATCATTAGAACCTTACTGCTCTTCAATACCAGATTCAGCAATACCATAAGACTGTTTGGCAGTCTTTGGCATTACATGGACCAGAAAACACCATGCGTTAGAGCGAAAGGCTTGTCTCTCTGCAGCACACCATAAATTGTCTTTAATTCACTCAAACAAAATAAAAATATGCTCTGTAATTCCAAAATGTGATGCTGGATTCCAGTTGATCCATAGATACACATCCATGATATACCTTGATATGATGATCAAGGGTATGAGCATAATAAAGTCCATCACAGATAATTAAATCCAGAGACAAAGTTAAAGATGATTGAAGCCCTTCTCTGAGTATTTCTCCCACGGTGCCCTCTGTTGTGCCTGTGCATATTAAGTCACCATTAGCAATGGCAGGCTATATGGATATGAGTGACACAAGAGCAGGCAGGCTTGCTCCCCCCACCTGACCTTCTTGGTATATCACTGTTCATGAAACTAGACAAGCTCACACACTAAACCCTGGGGGTTCAAAACCCAGGTCTTCATCCTTTGTTTTGTGCAGAGCAATGATTATGACTCTAATAACTGCAACCAGGAAATGGATTAAAGAACTACTACAGAAAAACAGCAGAGAAATTAAAAACGAGACCTCTTTCATTTTGTGCTGGAAGTACTTTTGTATATATGTACAAGGTTGATTGCTGATTGGAGGTACCTAAACGTAATATGATAAATGTTGCAAGCACTATTTAAAAAAAACAACCACATATCCCCAGCTGAACACCTGCATGTATCAAGATGGCACCCCACTGTGTGTAAACTGTTCTTGTGTCCCGAGGGCTCCATATCACAGGACTGTCTATATTATTAGATAGCACTGCTCTACAGCATATTAGACTGAAATCCCCTGAGCTTCACTCTGCCTGCAGTCAGCTAGGCCTACTGACAGATCATTACAGGTAGGGGGAGAATGGGGGTTTTGGGCAAGGACCGTAGGATGTTACTACGGCAACCTTGCATCCTCTGAGCATGATGCAAGCTTAGAAGTATACAGCCTAAATTAAATACAGCCTAGGACCTTACAAATGATCATAAAAATGCTCAAACACACAATCAGGTGCAAACAGCAAACATAAACACACCATGTATCCAACATCAGAAAATTATTTTATGTTTCAGCATAATTTCTGACAATGTAGCAAATGCTCTCTCTGGCTCTGTTTATCCAGTTGTTCATTTCAGTGATATTCATTCATTATCAGTAATGGTGTCTGAACACAGATTTTTCTACATATGATAAGACAGAAAAGCCTTTCAAGTCATATTCATTTGAGGCATGAATATACGATAGTCCGAACAGGTAGCTACTGCTGATTAAAAGAAAATGATTAATATGGATATGTTTTCAAACACACACACACTGAGTCCAAGCTTCTAAGAGTTCATGAGA
Organism: Electrophorus electricus; assembly: GCF_041902795.1. Lineage (NCBI taxonomy): Eukaryota > Metazoa > Chordata > Actinopteri > Gymnotiformes > Gymnotidae > Electrophorus > Electrophorus electricus. The sequence goes on from NC_137499.1 coordinate 31,282,261, forward strand.
AATGATCCTCTTCTTTTTGTGTTTTTTTTATCTCTGGGAGACATTTGATTCCTCTGATCCCTTTTGCACATGAATAAATCTGTCAATTTACCTGAATAGGAAAGAATAATGAAGTATAGATAACATCTAAATACATTCAAAAGTACAGTATTTTCATGACGAACTGTTACTAGTTTTTAATGTTTGAATTAAGAACATCAGCAAAGTCAATCTGCCATAATTACTGCTACTACTGATTTTTTAAATGCCAAATTTTTGATATCAAAACAAACTAGAAAACCTACTGATGCTCCTGACCTATCTGAACATGGTTGGCACTGGTCACTGTGGTGCAAATGGAAATATTGACTGTGCTCTTATGACTGCAACGCATACTAAATTATTCAATCTCATTTAATTTATGTATGCCATGCTGGATTCAACAAGGAACGTGTGACCACTGCAACTTACATATCTCAAAAAGGGCCCTGATCAGAGCTATATCTATTTGTGTTGTGTGGGAGTTTGCTGCAGCCATGGAGGAAGAAGATTGCTTGTCATGTTAAATCAAAAGAGAACGACTCATTTAATTATAGCCTGCTTGTTTTTTCAAAAGATCTTGAAGAACCTCTCATTGCGGAGCTTACACTTTTTTCCCCCTTTTTCCCACCCAAGGGAAATGAAGCATGCTATTTTCTACACAGAACACCAGATGGGGAACTGATGCATAAACACAGAGTGAGTGGACTACAACTTTAATAAATGTTAATTCATGCTGGCTGCATCTCCTTAAAATTCATGACACAGCAAGGTTACAAGGGTCGGGCCAGAGTTTGCAGGGACAGGTTGTGCACCTGCACACAGGGATTCATCACTTTCAGCAAATTTTCAATATTTTACCAGTGACTTCCATCATCTGGGTGTTTAGGTCAACATGAAAGATTGTCTGAATTTTCATTGCATAGTGTAACCATTTCAATGGAAAGTCTGACTAGTCAAATGATAGTCAAAGAGGCTGGTAGTTCACTGATATTTGGGGAGAAATTTTCACTGTACCATTGCACTGTACTATTACAGACTTAAGTATATCAGTCCTTTGATTTCTTGGTAGAAATTTTGATTTTATAATCTGATAATTAAGGTTATAATTAGAGTGGAGTAAAACTTGTCCTTGATCATGGATAGAGAAACATATGCTTATTGGGTTAAGTGGTAAACTAATAACTGGTACTCTGACAGCTAATGTCACCTGGTATAAATGTAATCATTTAGAGAAAACCGCTAATTGATAACATTGTACTCAGTGACTTTGTAAAACTCCAGACTCTGTATCTTTCTAGTGCTGATAGAGGATAAATAACAACTTCGTATCAGGCGTCAAAGTCCTGAAAAATAGCGCAATCTATTTTTAAACATTTATAATCTCGTGTATGTTTGTGTTTATCATTATGACCATATCTCTTCACTTTGTGACGGAGTTTCCAAAGCAACATGTATTCTTCATTTCACATTAGTTTCTGACATTTTTGTGTTATACTTGTTTGGTATACCATAGTATTTATTTGTGTATTCCCCAAGGTGAAGCAGACAGACACAGCAAATGAAAAAAAAAACCAAATCGCTGCGTAGAAGTGTAGGATTTGCGTGAACGTGGCTTGAAACGGAACATCCCCTCTAAGTAATGTGAACTGTACGTCCCTAGCGGTTTTTCAAGTAAAGCGACTTTTAAAATACTTTTACTGTAGAGACTGATAAAGAGGAACATGTCCTTTGGAATGCTTTTCGGCAAGTCTTCCAGCTGATATATCAAAACTGGAACTGTTGCCTAAATCACACACACACACCAGGTAAGATCGTTGTTTGTACTGAATTTTGGTTTTTTGTATTTTGTCGACTTTAGGGAGAAAGTTTTTATGTATTTCGTGCTTGTAACGGTATAGAGGCGCACTTTTTAACTAACTTTAAAAAATGTCTGTAGATCCTAGTTATGAAAATTAAACGAAGCCTCGGTTTTTAGGTTTGATTGAACGGCATTAAAAATCTGAGATTAGGCCTTTAAGTGACATTTAAAGTACGAAGTGCAAGATTTTGAAAACTTTTTAAATCAGATAGTTGATGCACATTATACTTAATTCGTCTAGAAATATAATAAAATATAACAACATTTGCATTTGGCTTATCGATGTTAAGGGTTTAGTCAGGAGACTACAGGTGAGGCAATACAGTCCAAGCAGGAGATAACTCTTTTAAGGGTTATAGCACAACATACGTGCCATCTTTGAAGTTTGAAACAAGTATAAGCTCAGTCTCAGACAGCTATAAGTGCATTAACAAACAATATCAAAATATACGAGCTGGCGTTTCGGTTACCCATCAGGTGCCGGATCAGTGGTCATTCTAAATAGAGTCTTCAGACTGCATTTGACTGTGTTTGACTCGGCTGTCTGGACAGACAGTGGAAGTTCGTTTCACATTCTTTCTGGGAGCCAGGACAGATAATAGGCTTTATGCTTGTCTTTCATGAGATTTGAAGCATGGTGTTTCAAACCAAACCATACTTTTCGAAATCTGAAGTTCAAAGTACTGGTGGTACGGGTTGGGCTTTAACCATTGACATATATGGAGGGGCTGGTTCATTTTTGGCTTTGCAGGCGATCATCAAGGTTTTAAATCTGTTGCTGGCAGCTACTGAAAGCCAATGAAGGGAACGCAGCAGTGGAGTGATGTGTGAACTTTGCAAAATTAAGATTATTCGTGCTGCTACATTCTGGACAAGTTGTAGAGGTCTGATGGCCCGTAGACCAGCAAGTAGTGAGTTGCAGTAACACAGCATTGAGATGACAAGAGACTGCACAAGCACCTGGGCAGCTTCAGAATCAGTGTCACATAAATAAATACTAAAGCTGAAGCCTAATTCTAAAATTGAATCATTGAAATTTACTAGCTGACAATGTGTCACTGTGACTCATGATTGTCTATAAGAGCATAGGTGTGACTGTTTCTCTGAAAAGTCAGCAGGCATTAGTGATTGTAAACTAAACGAACTGGCCTCTGCTGGCTGTCATAACTTTGCTTTCCGCCGATTCATTATTTATTGTCTGCAATGCATTGCCCCATTATTTTCACAAGGTGAGCATCTCTGGAAGAGAGTTCACTAGCTAAAGTATGACCTCTGGAACTAGGAATTTTTTATTGAAGAATGAAATGCCCACATATCCAGCTGATATGGTTATATACTGCTATTATCTTTGAGTGGTACACGTGGAGTATCTGAGATGATAGATATGCATCTGGTCATGTAAATAGTAAATAATATTTAATATAAAATTTTATATAAAAATAAATAATAAATAAAGTGCATTTGCATTTTTGTGCTTGACATAATACATCTATTATTCTAACAGAAGAGCACACCTGCAGAATATCCTATTGTTTGCTGTCTTCTGTTTGTTTTGTGTTCATAACTTTGGAGTCTGTGTTATATGTCCTCACAATATGAAAGATGATAGAATAAAATGTAAAGATGAGTGTTAGTATAGTGTCCTGAAGTAATGTTCATGTGGCTGCATTGACTTTAATACAGTGTCTGTAGAAAAATGAGTAAGCAGCAATTTGTAAGGTCTCCTATTCTTTGGCGGGGGTGGGGGGAGATATTCTGTAGTTAACTGTAGGTTAAAATAAAAGAGAAAAACATTAAAAGACCATAAATGTGAAAGAGATGCTCTGTTTATAAGATTTGCCTGAAAATTCATCTGAACTGTAGCTGAAGTAATATTTTCCCCACCACATTACATATTTGCTCTGATTTTCCTTCAGTGCCACTTCAGATAAATTTAACAGTAGAAGGTTTCTTAATGATTTAATATGACTATTCAGTAGGCATACTTAGCGAATTATGGTATTCAGGGATGCAGTATGATCAGACCTTGCATTCGTGAGAGTAGATAGTGAGAAACTGGTCCAAGCAGAGCCTGTGATCACTAATAATCTTCAGCTCACTGCAAATATAATAACGAGAGCTGTGCCTTCTGACCCAGAAACTATTTCTCAAAATAACATGAAAATTAAAAATTAAAAATTGGTTGTATATCTTTAAAATAAAGATGACAGTATTTAATGTTTTCATAGTGTGGACACAGGCAAAAGCAGAACAATGCAAATGAATGCTTAATCCAGTCAACTGACCTGGTCTAAAAATAAATAAACTAGGGAGCACTATGTGGTACTGGAAGTAAGTCTTTATTCAAAGTGAAAAAAAGGTTATATGGCCTGAGCCATCAGGACAAAATTAAAAGCATTATTCTAATTAAAGTCAGTGTATATAATTATTGAAGGTTTCGATGTGGAGCATGCTAGTGTGTGTGTGTTTAGCCATACCACGTTTTACCATTTAGTCGTACCATGTGAATTGTGAATTTAGGCAAACATACATTGCTTATATGTCAAAATTACTGTGCATTTGCACACAAGCATAAGATCTGCATGTGACTGTATTTGTATAAAACAACATGACATGGTGAAATAAGAGCATTTCATTGTACATGTCTTTTGAATGCTTATATATAAAAAAGGGTTATGTGTTGGTTCTGAAATTATGCTGCTTACTGAAATTATGCCTTTTGACTTTTCATTCTTTCCTCCTTGTCACTTGCTAAGCTTTTAGATTCTATATTCATTATTTATTTGTGTTGCATTGCTTAGCTTCTTAGCTCTCTCTCTCTCTCTCTGTCTCTTTTGCTGTGTGCACAGGACTGCAGGGTAATGGAAAAGGGTCAATAATTAACAACCCATTAAAGACTATAACCCCTATCTGCTGTATTTTAACACATATGAACTTTACCCCCACAGACCCCAACTCCACAAGATCTATTTGACAGTAAAACACTAATGTTTGTGGCAAGAGTGCCAATTTTTTTGTTAAAATGTACAGAACACATTCAACCAAAACTACTAAAAATCATTGTAGGATAAATGAGAAGAAAATTATTTCTGATATTTAAAAGAAGAGAAACAATTTGTTTCATTATGCAAATAATGTGTATTCTTCACAAATTTTTGTTTTTATCTACCTTTATCTACTTACTGTTTATTATCATAGCATTTTTTAAAAATCAGTTTCCTTAAGCTACATTCATCGAGCTGTCATGTTATCTGTCTAATGTGCACTTGCGTTACTTGTGGTTCTGGAGACTGATCATTTTCATGCAGCAGCAGAATGTTTTATCAAACGAGCATTGTGTTTGTTCACCAATACCCCTTTCTAGCTACATATTATAGCACAAAGTGCAATTATGTTAATTTTATAGAGGAATTACATAGAGGAATTTCTTTTAGCAATATATGCACATTTAAAAAGAGACATGAGGATGAGTCACGATGAACCAAATTTTAGTTTGTTCCACAATTTAAAACTGTGCATTAAAACACATGCACTATCCCAGTTCCTTACTTAGGATAAATGCCTACAAACTGAATTTTAGAAGTCTTTGAAACTAATGAACAACTATAGGGCTTTGTGAAGGCCAGGGGTAACAACATTAACAATGAACAACCATAGTGCTTTGTACTTCCTGAAAGGCCATTCAAGGAAGTGGAGACCACAAACCTCTTTGTGCATTTTCTCATACCCAAGGACACTTTACACTCAGTATTTACATCCAGTTAACACACACACACCTTGATGAGGATATAACTTACAGCATACTCTCAACCAGAAACCACAACCCCTCAGGGAACTGCATCAGGAAAGGGGAGAGAGAGGATAGCACCCAAGACAGAGCACCATCCATCACTGTGCATGCAGATACACAAACACTCACACCAGGACAATTTAGAGTATCCAATTAACCTAACTGCCATGTTTAGGTACTGTGGGAGGAAACCAATGACCCCACAGGAAACCCACATAGACACAGGGAGAACATAGAAACTCCCCCCAGATAGGGACATGAACCCAAGAACCTAGCACTGAGACAAACACACTAACCACCAAGCCACCCTGAAGATCTGGAATTAAAACTATAATTTTAGTCTGATGATGCAGTACAAAGCTCCAGGATGTCAGGCTGTGTTATGGGATTAAGGCAAGGCAGTCAGGAGCTGAGTTTATTAAAAGATATTTCTAACACAAAACAAAAAGAGAGAACTCAAACACAACTGAGCTTAATGAGAGAGAAAATCCACTGAGCAAACTTACACAGCAAACCTTTACCGACACAAAGAATCGACAACCAAGACAGGAGAACAGAAGGTAAACTTAATAAAGAGTGAGAAGACAAGATTAGAGAAAACAACCAAAACAAAACTACATGCAGTTATCGCTTTAGAAACAAAATGAAAATAAAAACAAACAGAACCACACGGTAAACCGTGACGCCAAAGGGGGGGGGGGGGGGGGTGAAGCTGATCTTTGCAAAGCTGATACTTTCGTAGCTTTGATGTACAGCTGGTCACGTGAACTTTCTAGTATTAATAATGTGCTTAGTGCAGTGTGACATACAGTGGCGTACTCTGTCTAGCATTGGTAGTGATGTGTCTTCTAAACATTAGGTCAGATACATAAAATACCATCAAAAGATGGAGAAACAAATCTTTAAACATATTTTAAAAATAAGGTTCTCAAACAGTGTTGAAACAACATTGTAATGAATTAGTGTACAGGAAATACTGCCAAAGCTGTCTAAATGCTTAATAGGTGTGAAAACACAGCGTTTGGTGTTTCAGATCCTGTTAAGAGAGGCATATCAGATGTCTCTCATTTAAACATAAGAGGATTTCAAAATGTCTTTTTTTTAAAGTTGAAATATTCTTCCAACCACTTGGGCACTCATACTAGCTGAGATACAGAGATACCAGGCCTGATGTCACGATCACTCTCTTCCATGTTCCATGTTTTCCATGTCTTGTGTTTTGTTCCGTTCCATAGTTTCGTTTTGTCCTCACATTGATTGCATACACCTGTCACTGTTTTATTGTTTCATGGTTTTAATTAATGTTTGAGGGTTGTTTCTTTGTGCTCTGTGTCTTTGTGTTTATCTTAGTCTTCGTGTTTCCTAGTCCTGAGTGTTCCCTAGCCTTAGTTCCTAGCCTGCTTCCCTAGTTAGTCTTCGTGTGTTTTTGCTTTGTAATGTTTCCTAGTACTCTCCGTGTCGGCTCTGTGACCCTGGACTGCCTTAATGACCCTGATTTTGGATTTGCCCATATTAAATCTCGCTCCTCTCAGGACATGCGTCCGCCTCCTTACCGATCAACATTACACCTGATAAGGGCCTGACATGACCCTCCAGGCTGAGAGAGCACTCAGAGTGCCTCATGGCTCCAGAAAAGCGAGTACCTGTTCCCTCTCTTTTAATGAATAAAAAAATCCTAAGTTACATATTCATCGGATGAAGCATAGCTAATGTTAGCTGTAGTCATTCTGACAACTGGTGTATTCGAAGCTGGTATATGTTCATAGGTGTGTTTATGTATGTTGTATTTGTATATTTGTATATGTATAGTCTGTGAAACCTGTTGAAGCCAAAGACAAATTTCTAGAAAATGCCCTGAATGCAGTTGAGTTTGAATGAGAGACTGAAAGCAGCAAAGAGGAAGTGGCTGCCTGACGGAGAACACAACTGCACTACAGCAAGTCCAAGATTCTGGGGCTGTCTCTCTCCAGGAAACCCAGTCATGCTTGTGAATGATAGCGAGAGAAGCCGTAAAAATGAACGGCTCACATAATGAATGTGAAAGAAATAAAAGAGAGGGAGAGATGGAGTAGGAGGATAATTTGGAATAGTGGTGGAGTGAAAGGTTCAATGAGCTGTGATTACACTTGCTTCCTGGGAAAGCTCTGTTGTAATTTGTCATAGAAAATCACACACACACACACACACACACACTCAAAGAGTATACCCTCAGTCTCATTGATGCCTTGATGATCACCTTTGCTAATTACATTAAAGATGCAGAATGCATCTACATTATCTACATTAGACTTGAGTGTAGTGCTAGGTGCACAGCTGAGAGAAACGGCTTTAAACACCTTTACCCTACCTTCCTTATTTCCATTGTGTTTCTTGTAGTAGCTGATATTGTCAGTAATGGCCTCTTCAATTTGTCATAATGCAGTCCATGAGACCATAATGTAAAGGATAGTGCTATAGATAATATAGATGTGCTTTTTTAAAGTGTGGTTTTTCTTTTACATCATGGTTGTTTGCAGGCTGTAGAATTATGCAGTTGTTAAAACTCTGCAAACTTGCGTATAAATAAATAATTACAACTGGCCTCAGGGAAATATTAGAGTTCAAAATGTTACTCCTCTAAATATATAATAGCCTTTATCTGCCAAGTAAAATATGTATAAAGATTTTTTCTTGGTGCAGGTGACAATATATATGAAACTGCCTTTTGTTTTAGTGGTATGTCAATATTATTAGTGGTATGCCAATATTATTGATAAAAAGAGTAAAAATTATATAAACATCATGAAGTGCTGCAGGAACAGTTTTAGGTTCAAGCTGAGTTCAAAAGATGTCTTTCCAATAATGTAAATATCTAGATATCCCATTCCAATGTGTGTCTATATCCATAAACTCTTACCAAGCACACTCAAACATGCTGCATCGTCAGAGAGGAAAGTGCTCTAAAATAAGCTTTTACACTCCTGGCTTCAGAGTAAGTGCATGCTCAGGAAATGAAAAAGGGCTGGAGTAACTTTAAAAACAGCACAGCCTGGGGTCAAAGAGGAGGGCCCAAGACATCTCTTTGCAGCTGAATTATGTATTAAAGAAAACAGGTTGAACATCTACTGCTCCAAGACAAGCGCATTCATAGACATAAAGGTCCAACCTCATGGTTGAATAATGGCTTGCAAACCCACACACTGTTAGAAATAGTAGCATCTGTGGGATTGGTGAGCAGCTAATGGAGATGGATGAAGTGGATTTGAATTTAAGCAGAGGCATTCTTAGCTCAGCTGATGACGACTTGTAGCTCAGGTAGGTAAGAGTGTTGAGTGTGAAAAAGGAGTGCCTTGGAGATTGCTGCCAATAAGCACTAAAGCTGTGAATAAAGTGCACTCTTTTCGCTGTGTTTTACACACAGAGAGACACAGACAGAGCCCTGTGAAAGTGTACAGTGATGCATGTGCTAAATCAAAGAGAGGGTAGAAATGTCACTATTGGAAGTCTCTGGGTGAAAAATTACTTGTCATGTCATTCATGGGGGCTGTGAGGGCCACCTAATCTTATCTGCCTGTCTCACTCACACCCAGTGAGCTATCACCTCAACATGATGGAGTAATCTCTAATCTGAGCCTGTGTGCATATGTGTGTGTGTGTGTGTGTGTATTGTGAAGTAGGGAAAACTGGAGGCAGAGAAGAAAAAGGAAGTGACAAAGAAAACACTAAAAGCTGTGAAAAGCACTCAGGAGGCCACCTTAGCCATCATTTCTGCTAATGACTAAAGGAATATTTTGTAGTTTAAGTGGAACACAGACACCTTCCTGTGAGACAATTTCAAGCACAGAAAAAAATACAATGATGAATAAAAATTGGTGTAAGTGATCTTTTAAGAACACTTCAACTGATCCGTAATTGTATCGTGATAGCCATCTTTGTAGAGGATGTGGGATGCAGGGGAGGGGGTGGACTTGCTCACTGGAAGTTTAGGAATTTAATTTATTGAAAGGATAGCCCTTTGATATGCTACAGCCCTTTAAAAAAAAAAAAAAAAAAAAAAAAAAAAAAAAAGAGTACTGGGAGGTGTGGGAATTGTAAAATTACAGCAGCTTTCACACCTCGGCCTACAGTGTCCAAGTCCAGTATGACTTTAATAAACAGGGTGTACAGTGCAGTACTGAAGCTCAGACAGTAAACATTGCTCTCAGTGAAGTGCTGTGTAGCTTGCTGAAGTTTCTCTTAATGGCCCTTTAACAGATACAGATGATGGATCCAGTGTTCTTTCTCTCTGCTGCCTCTGTCCCCTCATTTTCTAGTTAAATGACTGCCTTGCTCCATGTTCAGTATTTAGATTTGCATGAATAGAGACTGATTTCATGACCACATACAAATTGTCTCCGTCTTGTCACACTTTATGGTTTTTATTCAGCAGTGACTTGGTCTCAAAATTTCTTCCTAAAACCAGTTGAGGCCTTAGAATATCTAATCCATGGACAAAAAAATTGCATGAGTTATAAAACATGTTGCTACTGTGATCGTTGTAGTAATTACCATTTAGGACAGAGGATGTTTTCCTAAGTAGTTGCTTCCTTTTTATCCACTAAATATTTGGCACATTAATTGCACACTAAACCTCCCCCATAAGAATGAGACCATACTTTAGACATCAGATATGATCAATGTTTCATTACCAGGTGCATTTATGCTGTGCACTCTCCCATGAGCGCATATCCAGTTCATAATATTGCGTCAAGGATTCTCACTTAACAAGCAAGAATGATAACAGTAGTTATGAGGTTTGGTTACTTTGCCCTAATTAAACCCATAAATCTTTAAGTGTCATGGTTTAATGATTATTTTTGTTATAACAAGCTATTAAATTGTAACAAGCTAATTTTCAGTTAATGTTGTAGGTTTTTGGTGTAACGGTGACGGCACAGAGGAAGCAAGAGTCAGGGTTACACGGAAGTGCTCTTTATTATCCATAGGAGAATAATATAGATAAGCACTGATGTGTTTAAATGGGTAAAACTGATAATAGGGAACAGGTGAGGATAATCAATAAGCAGGTGATTGGGAGTGGTGTGGGTATGTGCTGTGATCCCTAGCAGGAGTGGATGTGTCCCTCCCAACAGAGCCAAACAGATGTGACATAACAACCCCCCCCCCCCCCCCACTGAAGACCCCGCCAGCCTCCTGGAGCGCGGTCGGTCCGGACGACGTGGAGCGGGCTTCAACAGATGCTCCCTGTGGAAGGAGACTGAGGTCAGGGTTCAATATCTGGTAGGCTGGTATCCAACACCGTTCTTCTGGGCTGTACACCTCCCAGTCCACTAGGTATTGCAGTCAGGCACCCCTCCGCCTGGAATCGAGTAAGGCACACACCGTGTATGCTGACCCCCCTCAATCTCCAGGGGCAGAGGCGGAGCTTTCGAGGGGTTACCCTCCCCCGCGAGGGGACCCCCCCCCCCCCATCACCGGTTTTAGGGCTGATACATGGAACGCCCGAGATGCCAGGCTGCTTCCAGGCAAATCTCTCTTGTAGGCAACGTCATTAATTTGCCCCGTTACAGTGTACGGGCCTTCATATTTGGCCGTCAGCTTCCCCGTGTCACCTGCTTGGCCATCCCTCATCGAAACCCATACCTTCTGTCCCAGTTCAAAATGAGGGGTCTCCCCGCGTTTCCAATCTGCCTTTCTTTTGTAGTTCACAACTGCCTTTCGTAGTCGTTGATGTGTTTCCTCCCAGACCTGCTCACTACGGCGACACCACACCTCCACTGCCGGATGGTCGAATGCAGGTGCATTCCAGGGATAGATCTGTGGCTGATACCCTAGAACACATTCAAAAGGTGTTACTCTGGTCCCTGCATGGTGCAGCAAGTTCTGGGCATACTCTGCCCAGGGAAGGAATGCACTCCAGTTCTCTGGGTGCTGTCGGCAATATAAATGCACACTTTCCATCTGTCTTAACCTGGCGGTGGTATCCAGAAGTCAGGCTAACAGTGATGTTCAGTTTCCCGAGCAATTCCTTCCAGAGTCTCGACGTGTACTGAGGACCCCGTTCAGAGACAGTATCCTCCGGCAAAGCCAAAGTGCTGGAATACATGGCAGAAGATCGATGGTCAGTCGTCACCAGGGCAGTAGGTAGACCCTTTAGCGATACAAACCTTGCCATCTTAGAGAACCGATCTATGATCACCAGTATTACGGTGTTTCTCAGAGGCAGGCAGATCTGTAACAAAATCGATAGCTAAATGAGACCAGGGACACAGAGGAGTGGGTAAGGGAAGCATCCTACCTGTTGGTGGGGTGCGTGTGATTTTGCTGCAGGCACAATCTGCGCACGACGTTACACACCTTACTATTTCTTTATTCATAGCAGGCCACCAATAGCGAGCACTCAGTGATTGTGCCATGTATGTAGACCCTTGGATGGCCCGTTCCCAACGAGGTGTGTGCCCACGCGATAAGGACTCTGCGGTGTTTGGGTGACACAAAGACGGTGAGGCGGGCAGTGCGAATGTGGATTGGCTGCTTCTATCTTATGGTCTATGTCCCATTCTAGCGTTGCCAAGAAGCAGGAGGGGGAGAGAACTGGCTCGAAGGTGGTGGGCTGTGCCTCTGCATGATGTTGCCTGGAGAGCGTGTCCACCCTTACATTCTTCTCCCCTGGTCTATAAGTGACACGGAATTTAAACCTGGAGAGAAAGAAAAAAAAAAAAAAAAAAAAAAAAGTGTGACCACCGGGCTTGCCTGGAATTCAATCTCTTGGAGTTCTGCAGGTACTCCAGGTTCGTATGCTCCGTGATGACCTTAAAAGGGGTGTCGCGCTCCCTCTAGCCAATGTCTCCACTCTTTAAACGCGAGTTTCATTGGCAGCAGTTCCCAATCTCCCACCCCATAGTTCCTCTCAGTGGGACTCAGTTTCTTCGAAAAGTAGGCTATAGGTTGTAGTTTTCCAGCCTTTCCCGTGTTGGGACAATACCGCGCCAACTCCTATGTCCGACACATCCACCTCTACTACGAAAGGCCTCTCAGGCTCCGGTTACTGAAAAACCGGAGCAGTTGAGAAGGCGGTCTTTAACTCCACAAAAGATCTCTCCACCTCGAGTCCATTTTACCTTCTTGGCCTGTCCTCGAAGTAGGTCTGTAAGGGTCCTGGCCAGAGTGCTGAATGACCTAATAAACCTGCGGTAGAAATGAGCAAACCCTAGAAAATGTTGTAGCTCCCTGCACATCTGCGGTCTTGCCCATCCCATTACTGCCGCCACTTTGCATGGTTGCATGTGCACATTACCCTCGCGAATGATGTAACCTAAAAAGCTCAGTTCTCTGCAGTGGAACACACACTTCTCTAGTTTGCAGTAGAGGTTATTTTGCAAGAGAACACGGAGGACAGCCCTAACGTCGCGCAGATGTTGGTCCCAGGAGGGGGAATAGATCAGGATGTTGTCTATACAAGCGACGATGGATCTACCCAGAAACTCCCTTAGGACTTCATTTATATATGCTGGGAATATCAAGGGGGCCATGGCTAGTCCATACAGCAGGACTAAATATTCATAATGCCCTGTGGACATACTGAAGGCTGTTTTCCACTCATTGCCCTCCCTAATCCTTATTAGATTATATGCACTGCACAGGTCCAACTTAGTAAACAACCTGTCTTCGCTCAATTGTTCAAGCACGGCTGGCACAAGGGTAAGATGGTAGAGGGTAAGGATATTGTACTAATTAGTTCATTAAGCCCTCTGTAGTCCACACAGTGTCTCAGCCCTCCATCCTTTTTCTGTACAAAAAACATGCTTGCAGAGGCTGGGGAGGTGGAGGGATGAATGTATCCTTGCTGCAAAGCCTCCTAAATGTATTGCCCCATTGTCTGCTCCTCCTCCTGTGAGAGAGGATAGATCCTACACCTAGGAGGCACAGCGCCCTCCTTAAGAGTGATGGCACCATCCCACTTATGGTGAGGAGGAAGCTGAGTGGCCCTCGTGGGACTAAACACCTGTGCCAAGTCGCTGTACTCCCGAGGAACGGCAACGTCTCTCCCAGCTTCGGGGCTCTCTATCGTAGTTGATTGGAGAGGCACAGTGCTGGTAGGGAGGCAGTTTCCTTCACAGGAGGCCGCCCACTCGAGGATACAATTCTCGGCCCACTGCAGGTGGGGGTTGTGCAGTCTCAGCCAGGGCAAACCTAATGTTAGGGGGTGAACAAGAGAGGAAAGGAGATAAAAGGAGATGTGCTCAGAATGTTCCCCGTTTGTTTCTAAGAGTACACGGGGAGTGACATGAGTATGTAGCCCGAACCCACAGTTCCTCCATCAACTACTTGCACGCTTAGGGGAGCGAGTAGGGGAAATCGCTCTTATCCCTAACTTTTTTGAAAAACCCCGGTCCATTAAGTTGCCCGCAGCTCCAGAGTCGATCAGGGCTGCGGCAGAAAGGAGACAACCCTGGTGCGACACCTTAACAGGCATTTTAAACATAGATAGGGCCAGTGAACAACTCACCAAATTGCCACTTCTCCTTTCTCTGGGTTTGCGACGTACTCCGGCCATGCCCAATAGCTTCCACCAGTCCCTTCAGCAGGGTTCACTCCTGATGTGGCATCCTTCGGTCTAGGTGACTTCGTCTCTCCTGCAGAAGACGGTCATATGTGATGGGCAAATCTACTGCCCCATTTAGGGTGGCCACCTCCTGTTGGCAGGCTAATTCTGCCTGCAGCTCTGCCCACAAACTGCTTAGGAACACGTCTACTAGCGCCGGTTCGTTCCATTTCGGTCCTGCCGCGAGCGTTCATAACTCCATAGCTTACTCAGCCGCCGACCGTCGTCCTTATCTTACGTGCAGCAAAGCTTGTCCGCAGAGTCGCCCCTGACGTGGATAGTAGAATACAGCTTTCATTTCCTGTATGAAAGCAAGGCAATCGTTCATCAGCGCAGAGTTGTTGGTGACTAGAGCAGTTCCCCAGGTACGAGCCTTCCTGGTAAACATAGAGATTACAAAGGAGACTTTGGCATGATCCAGCAGACGGGGTTGATAACCAAAAAAAACTTTGCATTGTATGATGAACCCCTCGCAACTTTCCAGGTCTGCTCCATAGGTCTCTGGGGTGGCAATTAAACACCTTACCCCTTCAGAGGCCATCGGAGCTGCAGGAGGAGGGGCTCGATTATCGGGTCTCGTAGTGAGACTTTCCACACATAGTCTGAGACTCTGAACGAGAAAGCGGGTCCCTCCGATTTCCTGCTTTTGCTGTTCCAGAGCCGTCTTCTGTCCAGCAAGCAGGTGCACCCAGTCAGGGCTACTCACATCGCTCCCAGTCGGCTGCACATTCTGTAACGGTGACAGCACAGAGGAAGCGAAAGGCAGAGTTACACAAAAGTGCTATTTATTATCCATAGGAGAATAATATAGATAAGCACTGATGAAACAAAACAATCTCTCTCCTAGAAGGCAGCAGGATGAAGTGTCAAGATGTCTGTGGCCAGCTAATGTGCATCGCTGTCTTCTGGGACCTGTGGGTTTAAATGGGTGAAACTGATAGGGAACAGGTGAGGTAATCAATTAGCAGGTGATTGGGAGCGGTGTGGGTCGGTGCTGTGATCTCTAGCAGGAGTGGGTGTGTCCCTCTTGCTGGGGAGCCGAACAGACGTGACACTTGGCAATGCAAAGCTTAATTTTGCCCATAAGTGTGTTTGGTAGACACCATACACATCTTGCATTTAACTACCTAGCTTCCAAAAAAACAAAATTATCCCCACCAGTAAAAAAACAAATTCAGATTCAAGGGTCAATACCAGGCTGAGGCCCCCTTTGGCCACCAGAAGGACGCCTCAAGTCAGGCACACCACTAATCAGGCTTAACGCCCAACAGCTGGGCTAGGCCTATATAAGCCCAATGACCCAGTCACTCAGTGCTGGGTTTTTGCCAAAGTTCTGAGCCAAGGTCCTAGCTGGTAACTTAGGGTGTTGAGGTCTGTGAGTCCTTGTGCTATACCTCACTTCTGTACTGCGAGGCTGTCTGTGTTTTTACACGTCCCCTCCTCTCTCCAATTTTCCCCCTCAAATCTGTCTCTCTCCCAAAGCTCCACTTAGCCATTACAGTTCCTCTCTGTTTTCTGGTTTTGTTGGGGAAGTTTTAGTTTGGTTTTCCCCAGGGCATTGGTGCTGCCATTCTTCCCGTGGCGTCCTTGGTTCTCCCTTTTCCCACGCTCGGCGTGGTGTTTAGGTTTTTTTTCCCTCTAGTTTTGTCATCCTCCAGTCCTCTGAAGGGTGATGTACACACAGGTAGTTCTAGAGCTGCTGTGGTCTAGCGGGTCTTTGTCTTTCTTGCAACAAAGCGGCTCGGGTTCAACTCCCCTTTGGTTATTTACTTTTCTTGTTTACCTGTTCCACGATCTAACTGTTCTGCACGCTGACCCACCGTTAGTGTGGTTGCTCACCCAGTAGGCTGTTGGGGTCATCACCTGGCTTTGAGTCCACCTTGCAGCTATGGTCTCAGTCTGGTTTCAGACTTGTCTTGGTCATGACTTGGGTTCATGTCAACCTGTACACATTTATGTAGCACGTACACATTTTGACATCAAAGTATGATTTGCCACTCAGAACTAACGGCTAAAAGCCGTTGATTCCTGTTGCGCGCATGCAGTACAGAAGCAACTTCCTTTGTTTTCTCTGCTAAAATAGCAGATAAGACAATCAAGACATGCAAATGTGGCAGGGGCAAATGTGTTTTGGTGGGTGGCCAAAATTTAGGCTGGTTTGTCATGATTTTGGTGGGGGGTTTTATATTTAAAATCTGTATTGCTTAATAAAGCATTTGAAATTTGACTAAGCCTACCTTCCCACATTCAATCAGTTGTCAAAACTTTTACTGAAGTGTTATTCAATCCTGTTAAGAGAATGCATGGAGACTTTTGCTCTGCCCAAGTAACCCATTATGCTGACTGTTATGCCTCTTGTTTGGCTCTCACAGTACCCAATTGGAGAAAATGCAATGCGACCTGCCTTCAGCAGAAACTCAACTTTCTGGGAGCAACATTGCAATATTAAGCTATTACGAGTGTATATCCACCAGATATGTTAAAGAACCCAGGTAATGTTAGCTAAACTGCTTCATATATCACAGTAAATAAAATTACAGGTAGGAACTTTAAAGCTTGGCATTGGCTTATGTTTTTTTTCCACTGTAGTCAGAATAGATTGAGAACAGAGTTGGTGAGCATGTGTGACTAAAACAGACTGAAGGTCAATTATTAATCTATGACATTGCTGAAATTGATAGGTGCCTCAAAAAAAAAAAAAAAAAAAAAAAGCCATACACTTTTTTTTTTATTCATGCTTTGCAGTTCTGCATTATTATTCATTCACAATAGGCTATACATTGTTCTCCTGTGATTTTCATTATGAAACTGAGTCATTATGGTAAAACACAAATATAGAGCCAGGATCAGTCATTGGATGAGCTAGTCAGGAATTCCTACAGTGGGAGTGATGTGACATTATTACCATTGGAGGCAGAATGATTAAGAAAGTCCAGAATTAGTGGACAGCCAGCAACAAAAAAAGAACATAATCTTGCTGTATTGTGTCAGCTGCTCAGACCTTCTCATTCTCCTGCCATGTATCTGATCTCCATGTACCTGGTGCTCTACAGCTTAAAGGACAGAGCTGATGTATAGTAACCCATACAGCCAACATACATTATATCAGGATCACTGACAATGGTAGTTGTGCCATCTGCCTGGGGCAATGTGAAAACCCACTGTATGTATTCATCTGATCCAGTTACTCAGCTCTGTCTCCTTTACTCTCACTTAAGTAGTATCTCTCACTGTATGCATCTTCATGTGCAGTACTATCTGGTGTTTAGGCCCATAAGAGATACAGCTGTAAACAGTCATCAGGGTAAATTAACAACTACTTTTGAAAACTATAATTTTTGCTTACTGTAAGTAAATCCTGTAACAGAACTATTCGTCTGGGCTGAACACACTCACACAGAGACAAAGTTAATTCATGTATGGCGAAAAGAAGAAAAATAATAGAGGGGAGGGAAATGAGAGTTTAGCTGGGTGCACAGATCCCCCTGTGCACCTAGCTATGGACAGCATCCCAAAATCTTTTCAGGATGGAATAAGTGTTTAGCGTCTCAGAATTAACAATCACATCATCCAGATAAGCAGAGTCCTACTTCTGATATGACATGGACACTGTGATGAACACTGATCAGTGTTCATCAGCCACCTTCTGGTGGCTGGATCCCTGTACCAACCAAATAGCAGGACCCGGTAGTACCAGGCCTGGAGAAGATGGTCTTGCATCGGAATTTTGGGTAGGTGACACTTGCCAGTAGCCTTTGGGCAGGTCTAATGTGCTAATGAACTAAGCCCTTCTTAGCTGGTAGGGAGATGCAGTGGAGTTTGTAGGAGTCAACATTGGAAAACTGACTGAATTTTCTGAAGCCACCTACCATCGGGTTTCATCATGAGCACAGTGGGGTTACACCAGTTGAGGTATGATGGTTTTATCCTTTTTTTCTTTATTTTCTCCTTGATAGCCTGGTGACAGGCCTTAGGACACCAATAGGGTCACCATGGAATGATGATGGTTTGATGTTGTGTTGGAGAATGTGTGAATGCCTGGGGGCTGTTCAGAAGGTCTCTGTGTATGGATCTGCCAGTTCCATGAGCTCGCTTTTGCCACAGCACAGCACACAGCACAGGAAGGGGGGAGCAGAGGGCACAGATTGTTGTGGCTTTGAGGAGACGAATGGAAGGGAGGAGGTTTGCACTGGGGTTCAGGCTGCCAGCAGGGGATCCATCACAGTGATGGGGAGTATCCCTGGTGTGTCCCTGGTGTCTTCCTGGTGCTCATCTGGTGCATTCAACATATCCCTGTGCCACCTACGAGCACCTGGCCAGCACTTTAGCACTTCATCAGAGTGTCAGTCTTGCTAATGAACCATATAGAATGCCCTCCATCATCAGCATGTTTCATGTTCTGTGGCTTGACAAAATTCACACTCAAAATCAGAAACTTTTTAGTAAAGCTCGCTGGTGAGTAATGCTTCGAAAGGTTACATAATGAACTTTAGTGGCAAGTACTGCATTACTAAAAATTTGAATTAAATACATAAATATGAACAATTCTGTTGCTGATTCTTTATATTTGACTTAGGAGTTTTGATGTTTTTTATGAATATGAATGGACCAGAAGTTACATCACTCATTATGTAGATGAGATGTTTGTACTTCATGTTGATCATAACTTTTCATTCAGTCCTCACAGTAAAAAATTGGAATCTGTAAAAGAAAAACTGCAGCACTCACAATAATCATGCTGAGAAAACACTAAATTATGCATATCAGTGTGGTAGACTATTTCAGCTCTTTCTATGGTGCACCCTGGGTTTTTTGTCTCTCTCTATTTTTCTCTCTGATTCTATGCTTTTATGTCCTATAAAGGTCTCCCATGAAAATACCTCCTGCTGTGTTTCCTTTGTCTGAGACACATTTGCCACACTATTTTAACACATTTTCAGAGAGCTCTGAAATAGCGTGCACACGAGCTGCTATGATTTCAATGTGGCTGTAGAAAAGAGAATTGCCATGGCAACAGCTGTGTCAATAAACCTTGAGTACAAAGCAGACACTCTTATCTTCTCTTTCAGTGTTTGTGCTTTCATGAGTGTGGTATGCATGTGTTTATATGTGTGTATAGGGCTGGATCACTTGCAAAAATCAGTAATGTCTTTTTATCAGGGTCTATCATATAATAGCACTTATTATTATATTGGAAAGCATCAATCTTTGCAGTTTTTCAGTGTGTTTGTACATTTTCAAGGCACAAAAATACTGTTGAAAAAAGAAAAACACCTTGATAGACCCAGCAAAATGGACCAGGGTAAGAAACACTACATGGTTTAATTTTTAATAACATTGAAATGGCAAAGGCATTTATATTGAGATTTTCTGAAGATCAGGGTTAGGCATAGACCATTCTTTAACAGGTAGAGATAGTTACAAACATATAACACATATATGACATGTATGACCCCTTGTCTCACCAAACAAATGTATGGTCCCAAAAGATTAAATTTATAGTATTTATTTTGGATTCATGAATGGTGGTACAATGTATCCAGCCACAGTAGAAGCCCAAGATCTGAAGATGTATAGGCATGTTCAGGACATTCTTGCCAATCCAAAGGGCACTGGATTAAGTTTGACAATGACCAACACATGCACAAAACTGAAACACATAAAAATAGTTTCACAACACCAGCCTCAGGATAGACACCCTTTTACAGTGAGATGTGACACTAATGCAGTCTGAATATTTCTAATATGTTTATCTTCCAGATGTTCCTGAAGCCTGCATATTTGTCACCGTGCAGTGGAAATGGATGAGGCAGAGATGTACCAGCAGAGGCTGCAGATCATTGCAGTAAGTAAAACTGTATTAGACAGTAACTTTAACACCACTTTATTAGAAATATCTTCCAGGCATACAGTTAAAAGGTTTCTACCAAGCAGTGGCAATGGCCAGGTTTACAGTGACTTTTTCCATATTTTGCTTGCCTTAAAAATTCTATTTAAAAAAAAAGAAAAAAAAAAGAGTGAATTCAGTCGTCAAAATAACGTTTCGCAGCGAAATGCTTTATGTAAGGACAGTTAATGAAACACTGTTGTAATGGCCCGAGTGCCGCAGGGCGAGGAGCAGGACACACAGACTCCGTCGACATAGACAAAAATTTAATAGAAAAGACGAGAGACAATGGCACTCACATATAATATAACCGATAAACACGAACATGGTGAAAATGATCATAAACACATTTAACATTAATGTTGTGAATAACACTTAAACAACACAAACTTGAACAAAGACAAACATGGACAATGACCGAAAATACTGCACACACCAGCCTGGGTTTAAATACATACATAATAAGAGTTAACCCGGCGCAGGTGTGTGCAGGCGTGGTTACAAACAAGATACACAAACAAGACCACGTCAAACCACGTCACTCGTGGGAGGAGAGCGTCCGTGTCAACTGTTAGTAAGCTTGGCTTTATCAAATATTAGTTTTCCATAAAGATACATTTAATACATTTAAATATAATGGGTTTTTGTTTGTTTGTTTGTTTGTTTGTTTTTTTGCTGCCATGGTTTTCCTCAACACCGGCATGATGAACAGGGTAGAGGTTACAGTCTGTAACCATACACTTATAAAGATACCTATAACACAAGTGTACCTGGTTAAGTGGCCAGTGAGATTTGGTACAAAGGAGGTATGCTCTTACTAAGAAAATAGCTATGTTCAAGTTCAAGTTCAAGTTTGGTTTATTCGTCACATACATAGTCATACACAGTATAACTCGCAGTGAAATGGTGGAGAGTGCTCTGTCCAAACTGAGGAAAAGAAAACAGGGGTGCATAGAGAAATATAGATATTCTCTATATGTGAAATATATATATGCAAGATAAATATATATATTCTATGTATGTACAAAATATATTAACAATGTATGTACAATATATGTATATTATGATTATATACACAATGTACAATGTATATGGTTGTGTATATATGTACACAATCTACAGAATGTACAGATCCATTTCGTATAATATGTATGTTTTAGGATGACTGTTGGATTTCCTTAATATAAACTGTCTGATATAACCAGGACACTTGTTAAGAAGGCTCCAGGTACTTGTGAAGTTAAACAGCCCAGTTAGACATCATCTCTGAAGTCTACAGCCTTTTTTTCTAACTGCAGCGCTATTGGCACTGTTCCCTAAGAGACCCTGGATTGGGTTAGAGCTGTTAAATTCAATTCAGCCCCAATTCAGACACTTGTGTTCAGCTAATTCAGTAGGAGTCATGGGAGGTGCATAGGAGGGAATCCATTAAGCTATTCTGAGTCCTAGAAAGTCCTAGAAAGGTCCATGTACTCTGGATTCTGTTGACATTACAAAGTCTTTATGGAACAATACAAAGTGGAAGTTTGTGGGTGCTATGTTAGGGGCTATTATGAAGCCTAAAATACAATTCTATAGATGACTTCTCTAGGCAGTCACATAAAGGCAGATTTGAAGCACCATAGTAGTAGCCCCAGCCAAAGGGCACTTAGTTTTTACTCCAGTTTATTCATCTGCAATTATGTATTTAAGCCATGCTACAGAACATGTCATCTATTCTTGCATCAGCCTTTGGGAGCAGTTTCATACCCACATGATTAGCTTACCATCCCAGAGGTTAAAGAAAACTTGACCCCTACGGACTGACCATTATTTTTTACATATTTATTGTATTTTCTGTATCTTAATAAAGAGACCTGGAAAAAACTATATATGGTCATTACCATTGTGAAAGCAGCAACTCTAATGGTAGCCTTTGCACAGTACTATATGTCATATATGTTTGTCATATATGGGTCCAGGTCTTACTGTTCATTTGTGAATTTATGCCATGCACAGTGCTGAACAAAAAATGAGTGATTACTGTTATTTTGCTGTATTTGTCCTTACATTGTAGCTGTATAACACCCAGATGTTGATGTGAAACTTAGTTTACAAGAAAGAAGAAGAAGAAGAAGAAGAAGAAGAAGTCTTCCCTTGTAAGTGTGTATTTGTATCTCTCTCTGTCTCTCTCTCTCTCTCTCTCTCTCTCTCTCTCTCCCACTCTCTCTCTCTCAGGAGAAAAGGCAAGTCCAAGCAGAAGACGAGAGAGTGAGGAGAGAAACAGAAGAAGAGTGGCTGAAAGTGGTGCAGCACCAGGTGTGTTCCCATCTCTTTTTGTGTTCAGATGCATGCACACGCACGTACACACACACACACACACACACACTCACACACACACACACACACACACACACACACACACACACACACACACACAAAGAGGGCTGACTGCTGTCCAAAGTAATTCTTTCTTAAAAAGGAAAGGGAAAAGACATAGAGAAACTCTACCAACTAACCAACTTATTCCACAAATCAAAGATCAAACTACAAAAAACCTATGCATTTGACAAGCTGAGTTTTCACTCATTTTGCCCTGTCTAGCTGCTGATCAGCATTAATCTGTCCTGCTACAAAAAAAGGACGTTATAGTATCAAAATTGTAGAAATAGAAATAGTATTATTCATTTTATTAAGTGGAAATTATTATAATTATTACATGTAAAATGTAATTATTGCATTAAATGCCTTTTGAAGGGAGGGGAAAACCATGCATTTTCTTTCTGATCAAATACCAAGGCTAATATCTTAGTACTGATACCTTTTAAAATTAAAATACCTTTAAAAGTGCTCAGAAAAAGGGAGATTTCTTTGTAATTTTCTTTAGTACAAAATGGTACAGATAAAATATTTCAATTAGAATATAACAGGCTTCCATAGATCAAAGTTCTCTGTA
This sequence comes from Electrophorus electricus, assembly GCF_041902795.1. Taxonomy (NCBI): domain Eukaryota; kingdom Metazoa; phylum Chordata; class Actinopteri; order Gymnotiformes; family Gymnotidae; genus Electrophorus; species Electrophorus electricus. The sequence continues at coordinate 31,305,336 of NC_137499.1, forward strand.
CTTCTCATTTAATAATTTTAGTTATATACATTTTTCTCAAGTGAAAATTCAATAACTTTGACTTTGTTCAGTATAAAGCATACTCTTTATAAGGAAAATGTATCTGAGTATTTCCATTTGAGTTAGTTACACAAAGCCCTATGTACTCCTATCTAGAGTTATAGGTTTCCCGATTTTTTGTTTTTTGTTAAAGAAGAATAGCATGTTGATATTGTTTGATATTGACTGTTCCTTTGTGTCTCTAACTTGCCGTTGAAAAAATTATTTCTGAGGGTACAGATGACTTTCAGGTATTTAAAACAATAGGTCATGTATGGTTTTTTTTCATTGTTCCTGTGTATGTAGGAGTAAGTGGAAAAGTAGAAGTAGAAATTGTTTCTATTCTACACCATTATTTACAGGATAGTAGTAAACTCCTCAGTCAGGGATTGTGGGTAACCTCTCTCAGGCTTTGGCAATCCACTGAAATATTAATTTTTATATAAGTAGGCTGCTGCAAACCAGGCATAGGTGCATCCAATTTTAATTACTTAATGTTTCACAAGGGCTGTCTCTCTGCCTGGAGACGACATTCAACCACAGTCCTGCTGCTACATACCCCCACTGCCTGACTCAGATCGAGGAGCTAGCCATCACCAACTGTGCTCTTGGCCTGTGGACCACCTCGAATTAAAGACCTGTGCCAGACACCAACACATGACTGTCACATTGGCATTTTTCATGCAGTGGAGCCACTGAAACACAAGGTGAAAGGTTGTTCCAGCAAGTAGTAACAAAGGTCAAGGATTGTCAACTTGATGGCTAGACATTCCTTTCGATGATGCTGTACTTAGCTTCATGCAGTGAGCTTGTGACTGATCTACAGCACCAGGTGCTTCTCCCTCCCATCTACCTGGGACAAAACAGCTCCCAGCTCCACATCTGCAAAGCAAAAGAGAGAGAGAAATGCCCAGTGAATGTAACAGTGGGCCCCAACAGAGGACTGCTTTAATATGCATAAGTTGGAACTGCTTCATCTCCTGGAACAGTTCTGGTGCTCCCTTTTTAGTGAAATCAGTCAGTAGGCTGGTGAAGACCAAATGCTTAAATACACCTGTTATAATAACCAGCCAGCCCCCTTGAACCATATCACATCTAGTAGAAAACTAGATACCATATCTCCGTTCATGCAATGGTAGAGGGAGCCCATCTCATCAGGACATCCATTGTCTCATATACCACTTCCAGTCATAACTATAAATAGTGATTTTGTCTAGGTAAGCAATAGCTTACATGCAGTGATAGCAGAGGATTCAGTCAAGAGTCATTGGATCCAGAGCTTCGAAGTGCCCACACAGAACTATGACCCATTGGTGCAAACTAAGCAGAGTAGAGAAGAGTTTTTTCCACAGAATGCTGGAGTCAATTGGATTTGTCAATACTTCTGTGTCAAATTCAGTGCAAAGTAAAAGTACACAGCCCACTCGAACAAGCATCAAATTTGGACTCCCTATATTTAGCACAGAAATTAGTGAGAACAAGCACTATGGGACTATTCCAGTCAACATGTAACTCCTTTTGGGGAGAGACAGATGTCACAATGTGGTACCCTGTGAGGTCAGTGCAACAAGTTTGGGGCACAAACCCCCACAGACTGCCTGAAATTGGGTAGCATCAGCTCTCTGGGAAGGTGGAGAGATAGTCACGACAGAGAAATTGATTGGGACTGAGGGTTTTGGGAAACATGGACTCATCTGTTTTAGGAATCAGGGCAGGATGGACCACTTCTCTCCGTGGATTTAGGAAGTTGAGTTTGTAGATTTGGATTGTCTCACCCTTAACTGAACAACCTCATAGTTGACCTCCTCTACTCATCTTTTGACCTTGCCAGTCCAGTTACATTCATGGCATTGGTATCTTATCCAGTGTGACTTACACATTTATAAGTATTAGATTGTTCTCCCTGGAAATCAAACCCATGACTTTGGCATTGTTAGCACCATGTTCTACCTGCTCTACTAAGTGGGGAGTGATACAAGCACTTTATCTCCTTGTGCAAACTAATGCAGCTAGGGCCTCTTTTGTACATGTGCACCTGGCATCCTGAAGCAGATTTATTATCAGTTCAAAAACATACAGAATTATTATAATTTAATGGTCTCTCCTTCCTATTTTTGATGGATGACACCCCAGATGCCCCAGGGATTTTTCCATACAATAATTAAAATGGGGAAAACACTGTGAAAATTTATAGGACCCTTTACATGGCAAAGAAATGGCATGTTTTTTCCCCCCAAATGTCAATAGTGATAGGCATAAACAAATATTCATCTTGTTTTCCAGTGCCTCATATTGCACCAGATTGTAATGAATCATTTGATTCCAGTCCAAGTCTACCAAGACTTGATTTGTACTCCTGTGGATACACACTGGTATATGGTATGTCCTGAATGGTGGAAAGATGTCTCCTTAGGGATCTGAACAAGCGTCCCTACACCCATGAGGAAGTACTAGTCCTGGAAATGCCTTAAATCACTGCTGTGCCAGCACCCCTGCCCAGACCTCAACCAAGCCCTTGAGTGCTCAAAGAGAAGGAGGAGGGGTACAGGGAAGAGAGATGAGTAATGGAAGAGGGAGAAGGGGGTTGGGATGGAGGGAAGTTTAGGGGAAGAAAGAGATCCAGCCCCCAGGTACATCACAAGGGGCCTCTGTCAACTGGATGGCCTCCTCAAGTGGCTCCAAATGGTGGCACTGGACCCAGTTCACTTCCAGCAGGCAGGTGATGAACAGCTCCAGTACCACCAGGTCAACAGTGGCATTCTGGGGCAAAGAGCCCCCATCTGAAACAGTCCTGGAGCTGCTGGGCAAAGATGAAGGGCTGGTTGAACTCATTCATCTAGAAATTCTGTTGGTGCTGCCTCAAAGCATGAATGACCTGCTGCAAAATGGCCTTTTCATTGCATTGTTATCCAGTTGTGAAGCTGCTGGTAACTGCTGGGCCACAAACTTGGCTTCTCTCAGTGGCAGGGGAGGCAGGCACAGTGTTGAACTCTTCTACAGCCAGCTTAAGGCAGCTGCTGCAAGCTTGAAAACCTCCACGGACGATTCTGGGATATTGTGTGGAGTCATCTGACTTTTGGTTGAACTGGGCCACAGCTGTAGGGCAGTCAGGCTGCAGCAGACTCCGGAGGGCTTGGCAGTCCTCAGCTTGCTCCTTTGCTAGAGCTTCAAAGCATAGGAGCTATTCACTGAAGCTCAAGTGGCACAAGGTCCTTGATAATTTCATCAAATGGAGAGGACACAAGTACATGCATCGGGTCTTGAATTTTGGTATCACTATGGTACACTTCTGGCTCAAAGTGGAAAGAGGACACAGGAGGCAGGGGTTCCATTTATTTGCAAAGGAAATTTGCATAAGGAAAAACAACTCCAGAACATAATAAATAAATGTCTCTCCCCAGTAAACAGCCACTCCTTCTCTATATGAACCTTTATAAAAGCGTTGGGTATTGATCTGGTCCCTAAAAATGTTGTCCATTGAGTGGTGAGAATAAGATACCAAGTAAAAGTTACAAAAATGAACCTTCTATCAAATTATTCAGGATATCTAAATGTAATAAATTATTAGACAATGTTACTTCATTGATTTGACATTTGACAAAGCATTTAACATTAACATTTGACAAATGCACCTTAGAAACTTACTGCTCACTAAGTTTGCTATTAACATTAGGCTCAGGCTATTGTTTTTATCAAGCTAATTCTCAATATACCAAAAGCTGTAAAATTGTCATTTACGAGCCTAGAATTGCAAATAAAAAGCTATGCACCTCTATGACACAACAACAAATAAATGCAGTAGATTAGTTAGAATAACTTTTACTTGAAAATGGCTGCACCACTGGCCACACCGCTACTGCCCACCGTCTCTGAACAAGCGTGATGCTGGGTTGCATTGTGCAATTGCCTCTGAGGCTGAGGAAGTATTCAAAGTTTATATTTTTGCCAAAATAAGGTATTTCAGTAGGCAGTATATTTAAGGTATATAAGAACCGAGACATCCTTCTTATTGGAGATGTTACGTCAGAGAATGTACATGCTGTCTATGTAGAAAATTCACTAGATGTTGAGACAGACCATTTGCATCCACTTGCTTTTAGGGTACAAGCAGTGAGAGAACTTGGATTACAGCCATGAGAGTGCATGATTACGATATATAGTCAGAGTCAATATGCCACCACAGAAGCAGATCACAATGATAAAATAACTTAACTTTGCTACTGCAGTATGATGATAACCAAATCATTTGATATTGTGGAAACTCAAACATATTAATAAATTACGCATATTGAATGGGGTAGAGACAGAGAAAGAGAGAGAGAAAATCAAGCTATGGGACATTTCACTTTCACTAATCAGGAGGCAAAATGTGTGGCCTCCACCATACTGCCTTCTGCTTAGAGCATGTGTCTCCTGCTGCTCTCCTGTCTGAGAGAGAGAGAGAGCGAGAGAGAGAGAGAGAGAGAGAGAGAAATAGGCCATTTAGAGACTGCTCATATGAATGGAAAAAAAAAATGTAGAAAGTCATACTGAATCCTTCCAAAAGCCTCCCCCTCAGCAGGCTAACTTGCTGTCTGTGTATCCGTCTGCTTGATCAGCTTGAGTTGACTGTTATACTATACTATATACAGCTGATGAAGGCCCTCTCTCTCTCTATATATGATTACATTCAATTGTTTTAAGAGGAAAATAGGAGAATATTGAATATATGTATAAATGAGCAGCATGCAAGTACAATAACATGTGATTAGCGTTTTAATCAAGTAGTCTACAATCCACGATGTTGTTACATTTTAAAAGCAACCTTTTCCAGCCCTGAGTGCAACATTCTGGAGGTGATGCTTTGTTTTTTCAATGTTCTTATTACAGTTAATGATCAATAAATTATAAATGCTTATTAAAAGGTCACCTTTGCAACAAAACTGAATTATAAGTAATGTAGCTCTAAATATGTGAAAAATAATCTCTAGACTATTTACAGACTCCATTGTCATGGTCAGTATCACAAAAAAAACCAATGTATGTGTGTGTGTGTCTGTGGTGCTATAAACACTGAGATTACAAGCCCAAGAGCTGATTGTTATTAAGGGCCCATTTATATGCACTGCAAAAGCCAGATGGTGTGTGGATAGGGGATCTGAGACACCAGATTAGCCCTGAAAGCGCTTTATAGGCACAGAGTTGTCAGATTGATAAACAGAAGCATGTGCAATGTGTTGCTCTGTCTAATAGAGGAAGTCTATAAGGGACAAGTGGTTGATGGAGCCAACTCTCAGCAGCATGGAGGCCCATGGGCCAGGGTCCATGCCAGGCTCCTCTCCTCAGAGAACAGAGGAGAGCACAGAAGAGTAAGTGCCCTTAACAAACTCAGGTCCTATAAACTGTATTTAACAGTATTCCTATCTGACCCACTTTATTCTCTGCTTCTGTCTCTTCTGATGTCTGAAATCTCTGTATGACTATGCATTAAACCACTGCTGTAATGATGTGCCTCTGTGTGTTAGAGCAAAAATCATAACACAGATAGAGGAAGACATGGACATAACAGAGAATATGAATTATGAGCAATCATCACAAATTGTGGAGAAACCCTTGCCCCTTTCAGACAAAGTTGAGAAGCATATAGAGGTAGGTACATCTAACCCAGTGTATTAATATCAGTTTATCTGCAAACTAAATGGCCCCTAAAATGTAGGACTGGTGTTAAGTGTGTGACTTTGTTTTGCCTTCTATAGTTCACTAGCACTCCTTTAGTTTCCAAAAGGAATTGCAACCTGCCCAGTCTGTTCATCAGTGTATTAAAGCTACAGCAATTCATTTACATTTCTGCCAACTTAGCCACAGTTTACTCCCACCTTCAGTCCTGGGACCTCCATCTGCACCTTTATCCAAAGTCCACACCTACTGCTAAGCCTAACTTTCAATGTGCTGTATGCACCTTCAGAATATTTGGAAGGCTGTTTTAGCAGTCAGGAAACTTGTACATAAGTGTCCTGATTTAGTTAAAGCAACCTGTCCATGTTGAAATTTTACAGAAATAACATCACAGAACTGTTTAAGCAACTATTTTTGTGACAGCTATCAGGGTGCTAAGACAGCTTTAATGCAGGATGAAAAATAAATGCAGTTCACAATCATTTCATCACCTAAAAAGGCATTAGGTCAGCTCCACCCAACAACATACACATAGTGTTATATTCACTGTAGATTTCAACCATGAATTTTTGCTGGATTATCCAAGCATAAATCAGAAATGTAGTCTCATGTCAGGGGTGTATGTCTGTGTGTGTGGAATATTATTCACTGCACACTGCTTAGAGTTCAACTACATGATTGGAGCTTGCCAGATATATTAATTACACTTAACAAAGTTCTCTGATTCTCTGTAGGCAAATCCAGGGGAGGAAGCAAACAATGGTTAGTAATGTAGAATTTCTATCCTTCTCTTCTGTCCATTCCCAATCTATTTCTATATAATACATATGATGTTAGAGCACTGACTGTTTGTTTTTTTCTAGGTAGTGCAACTTCTGAAAATGCCCTTAACCCCAGAATATTACTTGAGAATGGACAGCTGAAAAGATCAGGTGAAATGGAGGACACACACAAATAATTGTGTAGCATAATAATGTAATAATAATCTGAGTAATTTTAATAATAATTTTAACCTTTGTAGGTAGAATAATAGTCAAAAAAAGGAACACATAGTTAAGACAATTGCTCAAATTGTACTTAGTTATAATTGTAAGGGGGTTGTTTTTGAATAAAAGCATCAGCTAAATGCTGTAAATGTAAGACAGGGTGCCAATCCATTGCTGCTCCATAACTTCACTATGTGTAGTTCACCCAAAAAAATCCCAAAGGTGACTGAAACAAATGAGAGCTAGTAGTGGCCAGTCAGAATGATCTTAGTTGTCTAGCCTACCCATTTATTAGTATATATTGCATCCAATTATTAGTCCTTAATAAAGATCTCATCCTGTCACTGCAGTTCTTGGAATTTTAGAGGTTCAAGGAGAAAGAGAGCTGAAGACTGGTGCCACCACTATGATCATGGCCTCACTATCAGCAGTAGCACCAGAGGCTCCAGGGGAAATTGTCTTTGATGATGACCACCAGACAGTGCACACAATGCGAGGCATTAAGGACCGCCTGCCCTCAGGGAAGGAGCTAAACCAGATTCTTGAGGTGGTCTCTGAAGTGAGTGTGCAGGGCACACTTGATAGTGTTGCCCTCACCTGTAATGAATCATGTGGAGAGCAAAAGGAGACAGAGGCCGGAATAAAAGAATTAGAGGTTGAGCCATCAGCAGAGGCTGTAGGGGGCCTCTCTGATCTAGATCACGATGTGTTACAGCAAAAGAATACACCAGGAAAAGAGGACCTTGGCTTCTTAGCCAACAGCAAAACAGAGTTTGAAATGGCAGAAGGACTGAATGAAGGGAGAGATGGGGGAACAGAGGACAGAGATGGAGGAAAGGGTGGGGAAGGGGAGGTAGATGTGGAGGGTGATGTATGGGAAATGGTATACTGTAATCCAGAAAAGGGCCTCAATGAACTAACGTCCCTGGACTTTATGCAGGCTCAGCCAGGTTTAGGACCTTTGCATTACAAAGATGATCGAGCAGTTCCTAAGGTGGAACAGGACTGCATCACTGATGAAAAAAAACATTTAGAAGTGGGTCCATCTGAGACAAAGTCTAAAGGTAAGGAGTTTCCAGAAAGTGAAGAGTCGAAGTCTGACTCAGTTACAATGAAGCTTTCATACTTAGATGGAAGCCAAGAAGATATGCAACAAGAGGTGACATTACAGATACCGTGTTTTGATACAGAAGTAGCTTCAGATGCATCTGTGCCACTACAGGAGTTGAGTAATGTCTTGGGTATTTTGGCTGCTGAAGAGGCCCCCAAAAATTCAATAGAGATCTGGCAAAATCTGCCACAAAGTCCAACTAATACAAACAATGTTGTAGAAGATGCCAAAGAAATTCTTGATGATTCTACAAGAGCCACTCCAGAGAACAAAGAGGAACAAGGAACATCTACAGCCAGAACTGGTGCTGAAGTGGAAGGAGTAGGAAAGATAGTAAGGAAGGAGTCAACAGTTAAAGGCTTTGAAGATGAGATATTTCAAGAGGTCCCATTGGAAGGCAAGAAAGAGTTATTGCAGTCTTTTACCCAGAGGGAAATTGCGGTACAAAGCATTGAGCAAGAGCCAGAGCTCCTAGCGTCAGTGCCTCAGAGTGAAATTCCAGTCAGAACAAAAGGAGAAATGTCACCAAAAAGCAAGACCTGCCAGTGCTGTAATGTCATGTGAGCAGGCTTTCCAGCACAGTTCATCTTTCTCTATTTCTTGGCATAATCTTGATCACTTTCTATCAAGCAGCTTTGTGTCTTTGTGTACTCCTGTCTGTGTCTGTATCTTTCCTTATTCACAATGAGGTAGAGAGTGTCAGCATTTCCTTACAAATGCAATAGCAGCTTTAATACTGCTGGAAGGCAATTACCTGAGTAGCCGTGATTCCTACTGTGAATGTACTTTAATGGTTCTACATCTTTGTTGCCACCTGCTGGGGATGTTATTGCACTGAAATACATTTTCAACAAATTGTTTTCTTTTGAGAAAACAAAAGAAAACTATTTATAAGTATGCAACAATATAGGAAGCAAGGAATAATAGCTATAATGTTAAACTGAAAAGAAGAACTTTTTAGTGCATAATATAGTTGATTTTATTACATAGTTGTAAAATAGATTAGACTCTTGACAAATGCAATGAAAACCTTATCACTTCTCTCAGCAAATGGATAATTCATGGAATAGCTAATTAATTGCCTCTTTGGATATATTGTTTATGCATAAAAACACATACAAAAGAAGATTTATCTTAGAACTAAACCTGTTGTAAAAAAAACAGCTAAATAAATTCTCGAGATCACAAAGATTTAATCTTGTTTCTTTTCCCTACAGATCACTAAAGATTAGTTCTGACTCAGCACATCTCCACATAGCAATCTGTCACTACCAGCAGATTTCTTACCAACATCCATACTAACACCAAAGGCATTTATCCATTTGGGGGAAGTTGTCTGTATTAATTACAGCAACATGGCCTGCTGATGTGTATATCCTGCTGCGATAACCTACCGATCCTGATTGTTGTCATAGTGATGACCCCAATAACAGTGCAAAAAGACAATGATGGCTTCTGTAGGAAATAGGGTTTGGAGCTATGAAGATGCCACTCTTTCCTTAGCCTTAGCAGTGTCACTCCTCTCTTCTGACTGACAAGGCCCTGTATTTTTATTCTTTCTAGTTGTCATGTGCATGAGAATATGGGCATCTTGTACTTCAATAACAATGTGGCTCATTTTTGTGTGAATAAGACAATACGTATTTAGAGTGATTCATCGACAGGTAGACTCACTGCTCACTTTAATAGTAACTCCTGCCTTGCACCTACACACAAAGGTTCTGACTAGAGGACCATGGCTGACAGGGAATTATTAGGCTGGTGGACCATTCTCAACATAGCAGTGATACTGATATGATAGTGGCATGACTGGGCTATCGTAACTAACTCTACACCTTTAAGTTATTTCTAAAAAGGTATGAACTGTTTATATGTCATATACAGTATACAGTAACCAGATGAATATACAGTAACCGGATGAAAGTAATTAATCAAGTTCTATTTATCAATAGAAGTAAATAATCAAGTTCTATTTACATGCTAGAAATATTCTTGAATGGGTAGGTTATAATAATCCAATAAAATGAGAATTTAACTGAAGCAGTTGTGATAATAATTGTAGTGTAAATCTTCAACCAAGGATAGGACTGACTTGGTAGTACGTAGGCTGTCAAACAACAATAAGTCTATAAATAATTTACAGATTTACAAGTATATTCCACAGTAATAAGAATAAAGTATTACTTATCCTGTCAAGTTGCACATCTAAAAATACCATCATGAATGTGCTACTGCACTAGTGGTGATTGTTTTGAGGCATTTTTAACCCATGAACTAAGTGCTAGCCATTCTTTTTGTGGGAGGTGAAAGGAAATTTCAAAAACAAGTTATTTTTATCCAGTAAACTACATTACATTTATCTGACGATGTTACCTTCTGATTACAAGTCAGCAACCTTCCAATTACAAGTCAAGTACCTTAACCACTGAGCCACCACTGCCCAGTCCATGAACAGATACAACAAATCAATAGGCAAGAATCAGAGTGTATTTACTGCCACTCAGACATGTCATAACTGGCTAGACTGAGCCAAATAAACTGATTTCTATTCAAAGTGGCACTTAATTGTGTCACTTAATTGTCTCCTGCTGTCACTGAGATTAGGAATCCAAGCTGGCCCATATCTGAGTGATGACATTCCTTGAAAATTATTTTTAAAAATCATATTAGTATTAAGGACATGTATGACTCCGATGTTGTAGAATCACATATGATGCAGAAGTTAGAGTAGTGAGCTGGAGAGAAGTGAGTTGATTAGAGCGCCTTTCCCAGATCAGCAGTAAACAGCAGACCAACCACCAAGACACACAAAGTGTAATAATTGGTGTGCCACAGCTACATCAATAAATAAATGGTTACACACTTTCTTATCAAATAACATACTACAAGTGTAATAATATTTACCCATTTAAAAATGTCAGATAACCTACTGATAAATAAAGCTATAAATATACAAAATTAACATTCTTTTCCAGTGTTAATTTTTTGCAGCTGTGTTGACTCCTACTAATAATGCAAACTAGGCAGCCAAGACAGCTACAGGTACATACCTAGACAATACATGATTCTTGCAGTAGTGTACTTATTGAATATGTGGCAGGTTCGCTGGTACCCAGTCACTATGGCCACCAAACAGAAAAACATTTGAGTAATGTACCAAGAGGTCAGGCCTATGGAGTGCTACATAACAGTTATGAGATAACGCAGCCTTATCCTCTGGATGGCTTTCAATCTTGCAGAGGTTAGGAAAAAGCCTTCCTTGGCTCAGCTCAATGTATTCATACATCTAGACCATGAGGGGACAATATGGAAGATGCTAATTTCAGAAATGGTGGAGATGGCAAGAACAGAAAAAAAATATGTGTGAGATGTTGAACTTCATGGATTGAGAAGGTCAGCATCATTCAAAGAAGATGACGGAATGAGAGCAACAGTGTATTATCAAGAAAATAAATCACTATGCTGTATTTAGATGTAGATTTCACTGCTGCCCAGAGGATTAAGAGGGGGAAAGAAGACTGTGTATGCCAAAATGGAGATAGGACTGTTATTTATATGAAGGTAGATGTTTTTGCTTGAGGAAATTAAAGTTTATATGGTATTTAAGGAACTAAAATGCAACCCCTGGAACCGTGTGTGTTAAGTCTCACTGAAAAATATAAAAGGAAATCTAAATTAAAGTTGAATGATGAAAAAGTGGAAGTCAACCACTGCAACATTCAAAGCCAGAGAGTGCATTCAGGAATGCATATTAATGTTCAGATAAAGCTCAAACTGAACATGAGTAATGTTAATGGTGCAATAACACAAAATATCCATCAGGGGGGGCTATTTCTTTACCTTTTGCACTACATCAGCAGAGAGATGCAACAGTATCAGATAGTCCATCAAGATCAGGAAATGTAACCATGGTGATGGCCAGTGACACAGAAAATGTTAATACTGGGATGCCAGCTGTAGAGGCTTGGTGGAGGCTGAACAAGGAAAAAGAAGGAAACGTGACTCTCGGAGCCACAGAAAACAAAGACTGTAAAGAGGATCTGCACTCAAAAGAAGCAGAGAGACACTCATTGAAATTGCTCACAAGCTACCAGAGCATGTAAACAGGCCAAAATAGAAAAGGAAGTAAGTGATGATGACCAAAGTGATAGTGGGATCTTAGTTGACTTTTCCCAAAGTGGAATGAGTGAGCTTCACACATCATACTCTCAGAACATCAGTGCCATGGATGACACTCCTATACAGAGAGAGATCAGGAAATGTATAGAACGTGAGAAGAGCTTACATCGATCTAGGGGGCTTGATTAACACAACAGGAGATCTCAGGAAATGGTAGCAATCCAAGTGAAGAAGTCTTTGGAGACCCACGTCAGTCATCTGGAATAAACTTGGGCTTTGATGCTGAGAAATGGCTTGCTGAGAGAAAAATGCTATGGGATATAAGCCATGAGGCAAACAGAGGACTAGCCTCTCTAAGCCTGAAGAAGGATCCAGGCCATGTACAACGGCTAAAGGAAAGAAAGGTGCTATTGGAGGTTTTCAAGGAATGCAAGGATATGGATACACACAACACATTCAGGAGCAGGAAACCTTGCAGTAACCTTTTCATGGCCAAGGACGCTGAAAGCCTGGGTGTGCCAGTGGACAGCTTACCCTTTCTGTCAGTGTATGAACGTACCCGTAACATAGAACTGTTAAAAAGCTACCAATTTAAACAGGACAGAGCTGACATCTATGGCGATAAATCTGATGAAGCTAATGACATTAGTAATCAAATTGCAAGTCCTATGGAATGTCAAAATTAGACTTTAGATGTAGACACCCATGTATTCTCCCATGGAAGCCTTTCAGAATCAAAATGTACTTAGCGTAAGTTCCTTGCTGCAGGATATAGCAACAGTGTCTTCTTCTATGGACAATGAGGAGCATGAAAAAGATTCAGTCTTTAAAAGAAGGAATCCATTTTTTTCAGCTGTGTCCTGTTCTGACATGGAGTCCCAACATGGAGAAGGAGATCAGAGAGGCTATGGACAGGGAGCAAGAATTTAAACGACTGAGGAATAGTTTCTATGGTGACCAGCGGAGAGGTCTGGGAGATCAACAGGAAGCAAATACACAGTTTAGCGGAACAGACTAGGAGACCAGCAGAAAGAAATACACATCTACAGTGTCCAGTAAAGGTGCCTAATTACTACATGGTTCTTCCTATTTAGTGCAATGAATACACTTACCACCCAAATTATGACCACATTAGCATTGTTAACTAGGCCATTGTTGAGAATGGTCTGCTCCCCAATAGCTGGTCAGTGATGGTCATGTGGTCAATATGAGCAGTTAGAATTGGCTGACTGTAATTGTACACCTATAAAAATCCTCCTAGAAGATACATGCACCCTGAAAAGTTCCTTGTGATTGTAGATGCAATGGCCCTTCTCAGCATAGCAGTGACGCAGACATGGTAGTGGATGTTGTGCTGGTATGGATGTATTCGTCACTGGTATAGGTGCATGCGTCACCCAAAAATATTTAGCCAAGAGAAACTAAATATCAGTGAAGTATTGGAGGATAGCTAACACAAATTTTGCTTGGCAATATATGGGCTATATTTTCTTAACTTTACCCCTACCTTCTGTTCCTAATAATAATGTTACTTATAAAGTGTGTGGTAAGCACTTTAGAATAAGATTTATAAGATGGTTACAAAGTCTTAAAGAGAACTATTAATTCAAATTATATTATTTCCAGATTGTATCTAATTTGCTTATTAATAGTTATACATGTCTTATAGATACATAGTACATAATGTGTTTTAATATAGACAAGAACTTGTATTAGCTTGTATGTTTTTCGTCACTAGCTGATTCTGGGAGTAAACACCACATCTTTGATATTTATTCCATCTTTGAATTATTAGTCTGGTATTTAATTGTTTTAATAATAGTGTAAGAAAGAAAAATCTACTTGAGTACAGTACTGCGATAACTAATCACTTGTGTAAAGTACCAAGAACCTTCGTTATGTCCTATAAGTATAGTTTACCACTAGTGTAGGCCTTAAATTTGTTTTACTACTAAATTTACATTTATATGAGATACAACTACTGTCTCAAAGGTTCTTTGACTTTATCCTTGAAAATGACACCCACTCATCATGAGAGAGTGCAACAAGTTGAATTAACTCAAAGTAAATCTGATGCGTGTAGCTACAGGGAGCCAATGAAGGGAGCGCAGCAGTGGAGTAACGTGTGAACTTCCGAAGTGGAGTAACGTATGAACTTCCGAAGTTCACACGTTACTCCACTGCTGCGCTCCCTTCATTGGCTCCCTGTAGCTGCACGCATCAGATTTAAAACCTTGATGCTTGCCTACAAATCCAAAAATGAACCAGCCCCTTCATACATGAGGTCAATGGTCAAAGCCCGAGCTGTACCTCGAGTACTTTGAACCTCAAGTACAGCTCGGCTTGAAATACCTTGCTTCAGGTCTCATGGACGACAAGCATCGAGACTATTTTCTGTCCTGGCTCCAAGATGGTGGAATGAACTCCCGCTTGTTGTCCGGACAGCAAAGTCCCTTGCAGTCTTCCAACGCAGACTGAAGACCCATCTGTTAATTTAGTACTTATTGTAGGGCACTATTTATGCTTTTTAACAAACTCTAGCACTTATTGTTTATAGCACATATCATTGTTTAAGATAGACCTTATGTATTTTGCACTTCTAGGTATCAGCATTCATCCTTGTATTCTACAGTATTCTAGTTCATTGGTATGTTTAATTCTAACCTACTATACTGTACTTGGATATATTCTATGAGTAAATGACAAAGCACTTTTGTAAGTTGCTCTGGATAAGAGCGTTTGCTAAATGCCGTAAATGTAAAAGTAAATGTAAATGAATGGAACAGTTGGTAGATGCGCCAAGAGGAGATCAGCAGACTGTCATCTGGGGGTAAATGCCAGAGAATAACATGACATGGCAGTAGGCAATGAGGATGTATGTGGTTGGTCTTCCACCCTGCTCTTTGATCCACTTTAGCAAAGGAGGTTGACTCTCCAGCAGGCTGTGACTTGCTGTCCTTTTCCAATAAAGGTAGTGCCACAAAGCAACAGTCAGCAACTGGAGAGCAATCTGGGTGGGTAATTGCAATGGCGCAGAGCCATGAGGTCTCGCTGGAAAAGTGGATGGAAAAGTGGCTGTACATGTATACTATGATGAGCTCGGGAAGCAAGGGTTGAGGGAGAACTGATTGACTTCCTTCATGCAGTGGTTTAGGACATCTGCAGGGCAATATGATCCATGGCAGCCATTTCAATTGTTAACAATATTTCTGGAAGGTAATCAAATACTTATGTGAGAGGAGATATTTGTTTCTTATGTGTGAAACTGCAAATACAGGTGTGCAAGTAGTTGTAGGCCAGAATCAGTATGGAGGAAATAAGGAGCATGGAGAGAAAAGAAAAGAATGGACTGCAGGAATCTGCTACAGTATTTTTTTCAGGATAATTGTCCTTTTGTTGTTGATAAAATGAACCAGCTTCTCTTAGTCCTGATAAAAAGTGACTAGATGGCTGCCCCTTTGGGCCTGCCCTGTCTGCCTTCATTTCTCTGCTTCCATCCCTACAGGAAGAAGACTGACCAAATCACATTTGAAAATGAGAAGAAGGCCATATTTCTACTGAATCTTAATGAGAAAAACAGAAAGCAATGATCTCAAGATGAGAGCATTAGAGATACCAGGAAGCCAAAATAATGGGCCACTCCCTCACCAAAATATGCCCTAATCACCTCTAATCTTCTCCAGAATCTGTTCCTGTTTGTCTGGATGAAGAGTTTGAGTCTACCCCAGCTGGCTCTCCAAGTCTTCCTCTGGCAGTCCAGCTAAGACCAATCATTTAGTGGGTAAGAGTCTGCATTGATGCCATGTCTGTGAAGGCTATCAATGATTGGTTTTCCAGGAAGCAGTGAAACCATATCAACCTCCTTCTTTTCCTGGCCCAAAACAACTGGCCCAGAATCCTTTGCACCAGAGTGATTACTTCAGCCTAGGAGAGCATGTTGCAAAGTCCTTCATCTTCACCTGGATTTGATGGAGTTGGAGTCCCTTCTTGTGGACCACCTAGGCTAGGTTGCAGCCCACAATTAGTTAGCAGAAAGGTTTGCAAAAGAAAATGGTCTCATCTGCCTCCAGGAGCCGACACTCCAAAGTTGCACTGATCACCAACACAGCACCTCCAGCCCTTGACTTACCAATAACCCATCCCAGTAAGTTGGCTCTGCCAAGAGACTCTGCCTCCAAGATCTTACCAAGAAGCCAGTCAACTGTTTCTGCTGCTCTGTCAAGATTTAACATTAGAAGCAGCAGTGGGGAAATGTTGCGAAGGTAAAATTGATACCGCCATGGTGACATTGCATAGTACTTTCCTCCTGTAGAGGCTTCTGGAAATAAGTTATCCCTCACACCACTCATGGCCTTATGATGTTTCTTTGTTCTTTGGTTGCACAGCCTGTCATGTAATGTATGGAGAGTAATGGAGGTTCTGCATAAGGTACTTGCCGGTCGCCTACACCTCGTCCTTCCTATATGTGAGCCTTTATTAAGTAAATACTCTTTGACAGAGTTGTTTGGTGGCTCTGAGGTGCACAGAGGGGAACACATGGACATCAACCTCACTCTATTATGACACCATCTTAGATCTTACATCCAGCAGAATTTCATATAATGACATTGCAGGCAAATAGAAAAGCACTTTTGAAATCATTTCTTACTTTAAAACACGTTTAAAATAAAATTAAATAATTGCCACACCCTCCACTCTGGATGCGCCTGCCAGGGAATACTTTTCCCAGAAACCTCTGGGGCACTCCCTAATTACACCTGTTTCTATTTACCCAGATTATTGTTAGTATATTAAGCCTCTTGATCTGTCTTATATTTGCAAAGTGTCATTTTGCCTAGCATACATGTCTAAGCCTGTTGTGTGTACTCTTCCCTTTGTTCATTTACTGGTTATGACCTTAAGCATGTTATTTTTGGCTCCTGTCTTTTTGTCCATCATGATTTGGATTGTTCTAATTAAGCTTGATTCCTCACCCTACTTTACTGGTTGTTAATATCTTTGGACTCTGTTCCAATAAAGCCTTCAAATTCTGTGTGTTTTACTCTCATCTTGCCCGTATCTCAATATAACAATAATAATTGACAACTACTCAGTAAATGTAGATCTTTTTAAGCCAAGTTTTAAATTAGAATTTGAATTATACTTTTTCATATAAATATGTTTAGGCTTCCTAAAATGCATGACACAATGAAATACATAATTCCCCCAAAATTTGCACATTGCTGCAACCTTTGCCACACTTATTCTTTTCAGGGTAAGAAATTGTGATTGTAATCCTGCATTTGACCAGAAAGGGGCACCAGTTTCCTAGGGCATGCTGACAAACACTGCACTTTACTGTAGCTCTTCAAAGTCAGAGCAAGGGCAATGTGGATTGTGAGCAAATAATGAAAATGGGCCGTTTACCATGAGAGTCCCATGTGTCACATCTGGAGGGAACATTTTCATGGTTGAACAGTCACTAAGTACACACGTTTAACAGTTTAAAATGAGCAGCCCTCCAGCTTCTTGTGGCTGCTCCCCCCACCAATTAAGGAATTATTGCATAGTGACCCTAATGAGGCAGCCCCCAAGGCAGTTTATTTAACAACCAGCACTATTATAAACTTCACTCTCGTTTTCTCAATGCTTATAAAGAGTCATATAGATAGACTATAAAATCATGCTTAGAGTCATGGAAGAAACTTTCTGAAATATTGAAAACAAGCATCAGTTTCAATGGCTGACAAAAATTAAAAGGAAAAAAGCTACTCACCATTAGCTCATGCATTATTTTAGTTGAGTGGACTAAGTGAAGAAAACCTCTAAGGCAATGTATTCTAGGGCTTTGGCTCAGCATGCAACATTTTAAAGACAAATATATGCAGTAAATTACAGTATTAGCTATTTTTACCATTTCTGATTTAAACAAATAATTATGTGGAAAGTTTTTTTGGGAATTAGGGAAAAAATGCATTACGTCTCCATGTATTTTATATTTCTTACATTTCTTGAAAGCCACAGGCCAGTTAAGTCATTTCTAAACCATATCTAAAGCTGGACCAATATTCTCTTTATCACACAAATAAAGCTTTTATTTGTATTTATTCCATTGTATATAACTCTGTATATTCTGACACACATACACAGGCACAGTGATCAGACCCACAGTGGTGGGGGGGGGGGGTGCAGAGATGAGTCATTTAGATGTAAAGCCCTGAAGTGGCTGAGCTTGTTCCTGCTAGAGAGCTTTTCCCTCATCCTGACTCTAATGTGTGACTGAATGACTAATAACCTCACAGGGCCTAAACAAACAAATGTTAAAATAGGACCTAACCAAACAAAGTGCATCAGAATTGCTCCCAAAACCCATAAATGCTGGCCACAGGATTACCTTATGAACTTGTTTTCCCCTGTTTTGAGCAAGCAACATAAGTACCACATTAGGTAGCTTGTAGTTCTACAGACTCTGGGGGGTTTAAAACCAGAAGAAGACTTTGAATGTCCAGAGACTGAAATAATATTTCCAGGTGAAGCTATGAAACACCTCACTCTCTGAGTTATAGCTTATGCAATATCTATAATCATGTAAGAGCATGATAAATAATGGGTAATATACAATAAAAACACAGGGTGGTGTTGTGTAAGCACTGAGAGAGGAATGAATCTGCTGTCATAAATATTTTCCCCACAGATTTACAGCATGTATTGCAGTCCAAGGTCCTTTTACGTACATAAACATACACACAGGTGGAGGTCACCTGTGACTGGTTCTGTGCAGGACTTGCTTATCTGAATCCTGTTGAGCTCATAATTTTGATTTAGTTTTTTATTGTTTGCTTGTATGCTTATTTGTTTTTCTGTACAAACCTGCATGCAAAAACTACTAGAAATTCTAAGTTCACGCATGCGTAAAAAATCTAATTGAACAGTCATATTCTGTATGTTCAGAAATTTGGCATAAACGTGAAACCAAATGCAGCCCCACTTATCCCACTAAGACACCAGTCTGCAAGAGCCTTCAGAGGGTTCTGGCTGGGCTGCTGGGTGAAAGGTAATGCAATTATGTGTTAAACAAAGGCAAAAGCTCTCAACTCTAAAAGCACAACATAATGTACAGTACTGTAATTACAGGTGCAGTGAGGACAACAGTTCGGTGAGGTTGCTCTGTGTTAAACAAAAAATTGTATGCCATGTTCAATTTGTTAGCGCATAGCAAATGACCACTATTTCTGTTATTGTCCTACACATTTTTTATAACTGTGATAGGCTATGTTAGTTAAATTCTAAATGCTTCCGATTTTACACATTTCCCTCTCTCTCTGAACAGGGTACAACACCTCTCAGACATTTCTAGGTCTAAATATAAGAATCTTTTTAATGAATTTCTGAATATGCAGCATCTGAATACACAGCATGAATCGGTGGATCAGCAGGGCTGAAGGACTATGTAAACAGCTCTCACATGACCTCTAGGTAGTGTCCTTGTTCCACCTGCCCCCCTCCCTCATCTCCCTCTCCACTTCCACTCCTCCTCCCACTCGTGCAACAAAAACAATTTGCTTCCTTGAACAACTGGTGGAAGAGTCCAGGGCAACTGCGATCAGGCTCCAAGTCCGAGTTAAGCTGTACTGCCACAAGCTCAGGAGATCACAGCCCCAAGGACCTTGCTCCAAATTAAAGCAGTTATGTAAAACCTCCTGTCTCTCGTCCAAGAGCTGTCTTCTTTCACTCGTCATTTAGTGGGATGGAGGCACAAATCCAATTGCCTTTATACAGAGCTGAATTTTCTTCCAATACAGCAGGTTTGGTTTATTTTCAATGTTACTTTTTCCTGTAGTTTTTTATTAATGTTACTATACATATTCCTGTATTCCACATTTGCTATTTAATGTAGATTTTGTTTGGCTACTGTATATTTTGTTTGGTGAGACTTATGAAAAGCTCTTATGAAAAAATATCAAAGATCAAAGAACAAGTTGGCCCTATCCAGTGTTTGAATGCCACGCTTTATTCAAGGTTGTATGAGAAAAAAAACAGAGGGCCAAGAATTTATATTTATTACATCCTAATTCTATGGCTGATCACATCGTGAGAAAAGGACACTTTGTATTAGCTATGAAAATGGGGGTAACGAGATAAAATTGATGCTAAAATTAACACATCTTATATTCTACAAATTCACATCTCAGACCAGTACTCACATGAGAGAGCAGAGGAGGCTGGGTAGATATCAGCCTCTCCAAGCAGGGAGCAGACTGAGACTACTACAGGTCTGTCAGAGCATGTGCTGCAAGTTTACTGAATGCTGAAATGTTTGGTTGACTGACTGGATCAGGCTTCGGGGTCCCTGCAGATTCCATGTTTGGGACGACAATGTGTGTGCACATGTGAGCATGCATAAATATGCACTCAGATTTCCACGTGAGCAAAAAGAGGAACGGAAATTTCACATGGCTATAATTGGAACCATACAGATGTGCACATTCAAATTTACATATATCACAGGCAAAGCTGTTTATCTATCATTCTGGTCTGCAGAATACCCACACTCACTCACGCACACCAGTGTATCCAGTGTGTCTCAGCACTCATGAATGGCTGATCCTGTTTGTGGGATGAGGTGATGCATGTCAGGCCTGCCCTTCCACTGGCCCTGAATCAGGACAATGGAAGCTAAGACAGCTTCCCCTCGGCCGAGATGGTGTGAACACACACAGAGCCAATATGCTGCCAGGACACAGGCCAGTCAGTTCAGAGGGGTGTAAGACACATTCATAACCACATGAAACAGCCCCTCTGGGGCAGCTGACATTGTGCTAAAACTGCATGAAGTAGGCAATGCTCTTCTAGTAAGATCCAGACAAACCTGCAACCCTATTTAATTTACCTTAGATTCTTCAAAATGCCTTCCAATTAGTGAACAGCTCAGAACATTTTGCATTGATTTGTTTAGATGACTTGGATGGCTGTGTTCCAATCCCCCCCCCCCCCCCTTCACAGTCCTTTTTCTGTGCCAGTATTACAGCATTTTAGAAAAATCTAAAACCTCTTTCTCTGTCTCAGTTAAACACTATCTTTTCCCCTCTCTCCCTCTCTCTCTGCCTATATCTTTCTGTCCACTGCTGAGAGAGAATGATGGACTGAGATAAAATCAGCACGATGAGGTGGTCCTGGAAAAGAACACACTGTTCCCTGTGGTTTCTGAGAGCTCAGAGGACATTGAATAGAGAGAGAGAAGAACTCACTCATTAGGGTAGATAAATATGTTTAATTCTGCTAAACAGAATTATTAACACAGCATATGTAGTAAAGTGACTGACTCTCTCTCTGTCTGTCTGTCTGTCTATCACTCAATTGTTTCCCACTTCTTATTCCCATCATCATAGAACCAATTATTTTTATATCATGCACAATGTCTTTATTCACAATAGAGTTCAAAGTAGTCTGTTGTAAGGAGTATAAAATAGTAGCCAGCGTATGGAACATATATAGATTGATGTAAGCCCCTAATCAAACTGATTTTAATCCATTTGAGTAATTCAACATGAACAGACTTGGCAGGAATTCCAGCAAATTACTTTCACCAGAAGTCTGCTGTTGGCTGGCTGATAGCTAAAAGCATATTCACAGCTTATCTGTTTGCCATGAGTTTTTGAGAAAGGGTTTCTCTGATTTCCAAAATGTTACATCCAGTACAAACGTTCATAAAAAGCTGTAAACACACATTTTTCCTGCCAGAAGCAGTAATTATAGTTTTTCCACAAAGTGTTTTTATACACACTGCCAAAATGAACTTGCTTGAGATGGTGTTCACTGGGCTGCCTGAATGATTGCATGTATATGTGTCAAATTGTTCTACATTTAAGGGTTTTCTGAACAAATACAAATCATCCACACACCATGTTGCATGCACACACGTACATGTGTAGACACACAAACAGTTCCTTTATAATATGAGTCCCCTTGTCATCCCTCAGTAATATTTTAAATCATTATCTTGACAACTTACACTGAAAATAATTGTAGCCTTGTTTTTAAAACCCATGATGGGGAATTACAATCTTCAGATGAAACCCAAATTGCTGTTCCAGTTACATCAGAAATGAGCAGAGCACAGTGAAAGCCATGCATGCTTGGACAAGAGAAGCAGGCTCTCTAGCAGTTGCACTGATTATAAAGTGATTACACAAGTTACACAGCTGGAGTTATGTAACATTAGGCGTATTACCTCTTTCTCCAATTTGTTTCTCTCTCTCATAGATGCTTTTATTCTCTTTCTCTCTCTCTCTCTCTCTCTCTCTTTCTCTCTCTCTCTCTCTCACCCCCCCAACACACACACTCACACCCACACACACACTCCTGTCTCACTAAATTACGAGTGATCTCCTTTACATGACTGAAATATTCTAATCATGCCCTGCTTTGCCATAATCAGATCAGGGTTTGTCTGTATTATCACAGACTACTGTGTGTGGACAAAAGAGCACATTGCTCAGACTCACATAATCCATATATTATTTATTTTGCATGACACAAATGCTAACTGGATTTCCACTGTAATTTCACCAGTAATACTACAAAAAGTTTGTAATATACACACAGTACAGCTCTTTGTTATACGTTTGCCTCTGCAACAGCTCTAACTGACAACACTGGTGGCCTTCATACCAGAGACTCTAGATAAATCTCACATTTATGTGGTTCAAAGAAATTCTCTTGAACACATATATGGTAATACTGATGTCTCCTTTTGAGTTGTTTATGATTATTTCATAATACTCCACCCCCCTAGCAACTGGCAGCAGTTGCCGTAGCAACGTGTTGACGTATTTTAGGATCCAGGAATAGAATGATGAGGAAGGAAGAGGTGTCCTAGGTCTTCTGTTCCCAACAGCTGCAAACATTTTTTTTAATTGCCCATGTGCATCCACACTAATCAGGACTCTTGCTACAGACCATAAAGAAGGGTTTGTACACAGTAGCGCACTTATCTGGACTGTGTGAGGGGTGGGTGGATGATAATGGGCATAATCACTGAGCCAAGAATAGGACAGTATGTTTTATAATTGTATTACATGTCCATGAAGTGTGAGACCTAACAGCCATGAAACAGATCATGAAACATTTTTGTGTGCTCTAACATAATGCAAAGCGCAGGATTTGTATAAAAGTAACAATTAAGTGCAAATATTAGAATTGATGTAAGTATTGTGTGTGTGCGTGTGTCTTTGTGAGGACAAGAACTGAGGGTGCTGTTATGCAAGCTGAACACAAGTTATCCTAAGTGAGTCATGTTCTATTTATAGTCAAAGATATATGTCTCAAAGATCATGGAGAATGCTATAAAAGCATATAGCTACAGCTCCCTATAAATACAGCCAGTCAATCTGTGACACCCCCTCAGAATGACCAGTTAAACTTGTTTAAAGGATTTTATTTTTACAAATTATAGTGGGCGAGACAAAACAGGGGGAGGTGGATTTTACTGATATTTTAAATTTTTCTTATTTTCATTCATCATAAATGCATGGTAGATGAAAACTGCCTGGCTCCCACTCAATATTTACAGTGCAAAGAAACAAAAAATAGCTTCACCTTAAAGGGATACATTGGTTATTTCTCATTCAGTGGTGTTCAAACTTTTTAAAAGAAGCTATATAGCTTTAACTGTGGTTCTTTTTTCTTTTTCCTATATACAAACTATATGTGCTGAACAATACAGTTTGTTGTGTACCCTGGTCGTATGACTGTTCTGCTGACAAAAAAAAACAAAAAACAGTGGAGAAGGGAAAACAAACTGGCAGAGAATGAACACATAATGCAACTGTACTGGGAGTGCATGTGGATTTACAGGGCCACATTTGTGTTGCTATGTGTGTGGAGGGGGAGAATCCCCCAATTAATATGTGAAAATAAAATGCTGTAAATGAAAATGATAAAGATGTGGGGAAGAGCACTGGAGAGGGTTAATAGAGGGCAAAGGGTGACAGACTATTCAGGCCTAGAAGCCACTCAAATGCGAACACATAGCAAAGTGTGCTGCCAGATGGAAACAACCAAAACAATAAATAAATAAGGAAATGTGGACAAAGTGAATTTTTGGAACCAGTCAGTATAAACATTTGTAGACATTTTTGCGAATGTCTTTTTGATCATGTCTGGTAAAGAGCTCTAAAACATAACACAAACTTTCTTAGCAGATACCTTCTTGCATGCAACTTTAAATGAGATTTCAGAGATTAAGTCAGCACATGATGCCAAGTGACAATTTATCTCCTGTTTACATTGCTTGCTATTGGGTACACCGAAGTTAACAGTAAAACACAAGGAAGGGAATTAAGGGAGCTTTTACACATGTTGATCTAAAAATGCTTTAAGTTATCTTGATAAGAGACATTGACGATGTATAAAAGGTTTTGAGGTTTTATTGTGTTTGAGACCTCTTAGACTGGAAGGCCATATTTTCAGCAGAGCATATACAGGCTCTTTGACAGACTTTATTAAAGCATTATGAAGCATGAACAAATGACTAGCTACAGCAAGACTGGTGCTTGTCTATGTCATTTAGTCATGATGTATCTTCTGTATTTTCTGTTCACAAAATAATGGACAGGTAATGGAAGTACTATGTCACAATTTTCAAAGTACAGTGCAAAAACTCCCAAACAGGGTAAGCCATGGTCAGACTGCTTACCCTGAAACAGAAAGTGATAGGACATAACAATAACTGCAACCATGTATGCCTGACCATGGGGGTCTAAAATATTATCAAACAATCATAGTCTGAGAAAGCAGGTGCATTAGCTGGCATGGAAACACAGGGTGGCCATTTAGGGTCACAAGACATTATTTAAAATAAATCTTCTGAGAAAAATGTATTTGGTGGAGCTTTGAGAGGGAGGACACAAAGCAATCAAAGCAATAACCCTAACCCACGGAGAGCTGTCACTGCCCACCGCAGAACTGGTACGTTTTCTGCAAAATTACAATACTGATAGCAGCAGCAGCAGCATCAGTGCGGACATCACTGAACAGAGCAGATGCATTGCTCCCCCATGTAGACATAAGAGTTATAAGTGAAGCTCTTTTTTTAAAAATAATTATTTAGTTATATTTATCCTTTAAATAGGTCTGGTGAGTTTAAAGTTTAGTATTCATATTTAGTACGTCTGAATAATTTTTAACTATGCAGTATCACTGGGTAACATACATTACAAATGAGAAGTAGTTCGCGTCACCGGATCTGTGAAACAGGTTTCTAAAAATAGTTCTCGAACCTATTGAGGATAGTCGTGCCTTATGAGGACGCGAACAGGAAGAAGGGAGGGCCGATTGAGCAATATTACTTAATGCTTTCGAAAAGAATGTTGTGAGCTAGAGAAAACGATCTCAGCGGTGAGCAACAAACTGACGGGGAGGGTCCTAAGTACTGAGGTAGGCGGCTCTATCAACGGCTCTCAAATGGAGCCATGTGGTTCAGACGGGGTTAGCGGGCGTCCTCGTCTGAACTCCACCGGGGACCGTACAAATAGGGGTTGCGGCATTTGAAGTGGAGCAGAGACGAACGATGAAAGGTGACGGTTCAGCAGATATTATTCATGACAGTTTAGCTCGGGAAACATATTTATCGTAAATCTGAAGATAAGCTGCACTGCTACAGCAGCCTTTACCGAGCGCAAACTGTTTTATTTGACTGAGACAGACTTTACCCCGAAGCATTTGGATAGGAATTACGCGATCATTTTAACGGTAACGGCGCATACACATTCCGAATACTCAGGATTTGATGTTGTTTTTCATATTTAGGTTTCGCAAAAAAGTTTTAGTAGATTTCTTTTGGCTCTTTGAAAACTTGTACGTATATTGCATACCCTATACGCAAAATGTCTTAAATAGATTTTTTATTTACACTTTTATCACTTGTTCGCTACTCGTAGCAGAGAGTATTGTTGTCTCGTGGATGACGGAAATAAAGTGATCCCACCAAGGAGCGCAGCGTTTTCGGTGTGTTATACCGTAAGCAGCCGTTCCAGTTAACAGGTTAAAACAGTATGCAAGTATAGGCGATTATTTTTGTAGAGCAATGCGATCGTCTGACGCCGAGATAGGATTCCGCAGTGAGTGGTCCTTGTTTAAGAATGCTAAAAGGCGTCTTAACAAGGACAATATAAAGCATTTTCTTTTTACTGAGGATTTTAGCACCCAAGGTTCAGCCCAAAGTTACAACGCTAATAATGGAAAATGAACTATTTTGGCTATAAATAAATAAGTAAACGTATGTACATTTGAATGAATAACCCATTACATCGGTTAATTTAAACTGGTTGTGCATCTTCAGTGTGTATATTTAAGAGGAGCGCCTTTATTTGTTAATATTGCGTACTAACGAACATACCTTGAATAAATCCATTCATTAGGTCAGAAAATATGAATCGATCAGATTCACATAAATGTTCGGACTTAACTAGGTCATCTGTAGAGTCCTCTGAGGAAACATTTATGATCCAGACAGGATTAACGTCATGCATTCGACCTGAGCACACGATATTTAGGTTGGATTACTGAGTCCACACTGAATCGTAAATATCTGTCAAACAAATAATTATTAAAGAAAACAATTATCCAAATAATTTAAAAGATAAGCCTGAAATACTTAAGAAATGAAACAGTGTGAAAGTGGCTAATATTTTCTTTCAACCATAATTAACCATAAATTGTCTTTTAGATAGGTCTGTTACGCTGTGTACATAAATGTTCTCTGCTTTACTGGAAAGATGTACTGGAGTTGCGTAACATTGTGTTGTGACGGATCTTACGTAACGACTCAAGTTTTTTTCTCTTTACCAGCAGGTGGGGCTGTTGTAATTCCAACAAGCTTGACGCTGACCAGTATTTTCCAACAGGACCAAACATATAGTGAGACACAGATGTTGAAAAGCAAGATGTTTGAAGAGGGATCTCATGAACAAAGTTCTGTAGTCCTGCCAGCTATGGACCCCACTATAGCCACAGGCGCACTGGGACTGGACGTTGAGTCCTCAGGCAGTGCCATGTCCTTCACGGAAGAGGCGGCCTCCATCCTGACATCGAGCAACCTGCTGGCGCGCTCGTTGCTGGGCCATCCATCAACGCTGAAGCACAAGGAGGTGGCCTTGAGTGCCAGTACGCTGCGGCGCAAGCGTGAGTTCATTCCCCAGGAGAAAAAGGACGAGGGCTACTGGGACAAGCGCAAGAAGAACAACGAGGCAGCGAAACGTTCGCGTGAGAAGCGCCGTGTTAATGACATGGTGCTGGAGAACCGCATGCTGAACCTGCTGGAGGAGAACGCCCGGCTGCGGGCTGAGCTGCTGGCGCTCAAGTTCCGCTTTGGCCTGGTCAAGGACCCATCGAACACGCCCATCCTGCCACTAGCAGCGGCCACAAGCTCGCATTACTACCTGCCGCGTGATGACGGTCTTCGCACCGTTGGCCCTATGCCACAGCACCTGAGCTCTGCCCAGGCTATGCCCCATGCAGGGCAGGGAATCAGGGATGCCGGCAGCACGTCAGAGGACTCGGGCTTCTCCACACCAGGAAGCTCCAGTGTGGGAAGCCCTGTGTTCTTTGAGGATCGGCTGAGTGAACATGGCAAGCTGTCTCCGAGTCAGGCTGACGAGCTGGTTTATGAGGGACACCCCTCTCCAGGGCCTGATGCCCTCGGGCCACTAGGATTGGTGGGGCCCATCTCTGTGGCACACAGCCGAGGGGAGTCTGTGGAAGGCGTGAGGAGCCTCCCGCACAAGCTGCGCTTCAAGTGTCCAGGCAGCAGTGATGCAGAGAACCCCAGTGGCAGGCGGAGCCCAGGGCAGCCCCTGGGAGTACGGGAGGGCCCCCGGAACCATGTATCCTTAGGCACAGGCGAAGGGGCTAGACACTGGATGCAGCAGGAAGGAGACGATGCACGAAGGATGCCTGTGCATCATCATTGCAACCTGGCTGGCAGTTATGGTGGAGGTCAGCTGCTCGTGACCCCCAGTGACGCAAGCTACCACACAGAGAACAGCATTCTCAAATCCCAGCTCAGCTCACTCAGTGAGGAGGTGGCCCAGCTCAAGAAGCTCTTCTCTGAGCAGCTCTCCAAAATAAACTGAAATGTACCTAAGAAAGTTTTGGAGAGCTCAGAACTCCAGGTCATGCTCAACAAGGGAAGCTCAGTCTGATCAGAGCCAAACCTGTCCAAGCAGTTGCAGTACTGGGAGCACAGTGACTGAAGGAACAGCCAAAATCTTTTAATTCTGCACCAAAAGGCATGTTTGAAGTTCAGTTTTGTGTAAAAGGACACCTCTGCAGCTCCAGTGGTAATCCAGCAAATACATGTGTGCTACCGCGGCTCTGTCACTCTGCTTTCATAGTCACTCTGTTTTTCTAGCTCCATACCAGGCAGAGAGGGAGTGGAGGTGGGATTAGGAGGAGGCACAGGATGGATGCCACTACCTCTGCATACTGGACTTGAAAATCAGACCAGCCCAGCAACGTAGACCAGGCTCAATGGCTCCAAAGCCTGTCAAACAGTGAGCTAAATGCTGCTGTAATAGCACATGCACTGCAGTCCTTCACCCCAGGATGGTTGTGCTTCCTTTACCACAAGCCCCAGTAAAGACAGGTAACATAAAAGGTTTATCAAAGACCATGTGGCCATACAGCCTGCCTGGCTAGGGAGGCAGACACTGTGACTGAACCCAGAAGTTGCTCTTAGTCTGTCACTGAAGCCAGAGGTTTCATTAGGACAGGAGGGCACTACTTCTGGCCATTATGCATCCAAACCAACCGAATTTTAAAATCTATTTTCAACACACTATTCCTCTGCTGCATGCCATCTCTACCAGTAAATAACAAGATTTATGGGTCAGATAGTGCTTAGGTGGTGATGATGATTGTGTTTACATGTAAATGTTCCGCTGCTGCCTGACAACGTAGCTAGACACCTGCTGTGCGGATTTGACTGAGAGAAACAGCATTGTGCTGTACGCTAAATGGCCAATTTAAAAAAATGTCTCCTTCAAGCTCACAAATAACAGGCCGAGCAAAAACCAGAGAGTTTTATTATATGTGTTTACATCATTTGATGTGTATGGCAAGACTCAACAAATTAATTGTGGTTGGAATGTATGTGTTTGCACAACTTCACAATACCATAGCTCGACACATCATCACTGAAATAATGAGCTTGTTTTTCTCCATAGCAGCCTGTTATTGCCATGTGAGATAAAGACGCAGCATACAAGAAAAACACTGTAATTTGTATTTTTGTGGTAAAACTTGTGATGCCTTGTATATGTCTCAGTTTGTATATTGTGTGTACACATTTTTATATATGTGAATAAATATTTGACAACATACTTTTGCTTTGTGTTATATTTTCCAACACATCAGATTAGGTGTAGGTCAAATTAGAATTCATTTTACTCATATTATTGCATAAAGTATATTTACACTGTAGTGTGATATCAGAATAGGGGAATGTATATACAGCATTTATCCAAAGCAACTTACAGTAATGTCTCAGTACATTGAGCAAATGAGGGTTCATGGCCTTGCTAAAGGGCCCAACATTGGCAAATTTGAAGCAGTGGGGCTTGAACTGGAAACCTGAGTACTAGTCAAGCACCTTAACCACTGAGCCACCACTGCATAGTGAAAAGTGGAGAGTAATGGGATATATGTAACTGAATATTCAATATGTACCATATTAAAAAAATGTTAAATAGATAATATGTCTTAATGCTATTTGAATTAGACTACTAGTATGAATGTAAAAACAAAAATACTCCTATTTTTCTCTCTCCCTGTGTATGTGCTCTCTCTTTCCCTTTCTCTCTCTCAATCCCTTTCTTCCTCTGTGTCTGCTCCTCAGAGCTCCAGTTCTCTAGCCTGTCTGGCATGGAGGGCTTGGCAAAGGTATGCCACTGGTGGTGAGAGCGAGCTCCACCTGTGCCTGGCCCCCACTTAACAGGAGGAGAAATGAGCAGGACTGCAGGGCTGGCTCTCCAACTGCCCGTAATCCAAATCACACAGCCTTCTGGAAACCACAGGAGAAGAACAGCAATTACAGTTATTCCTGGCAGTTTCTGGTAAATGGATGGTAAGGCCTAGACAGGTTTGAGGCTGGTCCACGAGTGATGTTATGGCAAAATTTTATGGTTTGCTGAGCCAAAGGCAATTGAATGAGACTAATAAGACTAAATAAGATGGCTTGCATTTGCTGACATTTGTATGGCTTTCTTATGTCCTACAATCACTGTGTGCAGCATAGTTTTTTTAATAGAAAGATTCTATCCTCAGGAATTCTGAGGTGGGTACTCTATATATGGCAATTTATAATCACAAGTTTCTATTTACAGTTATGGATTTGGAATAAAGAATCTGTTGAAATAAATAATTTGTTGGTCTATGGTAAAAGCTGGTTATGTTGATTATGTATGTAAAAGGAAAGCAGGACGGCACACTCTACAACAAAACCAAACCAACCATATATAATACAGAAACTGAAAAACAGTAGCCAGAGGTGATTAGCAGTATGTAACTAAATAAAAACATAAATTCCTTACATAAATGTATTACATTCTTTACATAGTCATATCTTTGTACATATGTAAACAATGAGAATCCCTATACATACATCAATAAAAGCTGATAATGTTATGAAAAGACCTTAACATACCAAATATACCCATGGAACATGTTCTGACCTTATGATTCTGCAATATTATCGCTATCCTCAAGAGGGCAGCAAATAAGCATCTATTTAACTTCTGCGTAGTTTATTGATATAATGGCAAAATGATATAATTCAGAGATTAGGTTTTATCATACATTTTAGCGCCATTTTGTGAACATACGTCATTAGTTTATGAACATACGTGTATATATAAAGACAGTTTCTGAAATTTTTCACCAGCTCAGTGAAACCTCCACTAATGCGAGGTTTTGACTCTTTTATTTATAAACAGTACTGAAAATAATTACATCTTAATATTTTTCCGGGTAAACATTCATGGATGTTCATGCAGTTTTAACTATAAATTTATATCAGGTAAATACCTGGGAACCTCTCCTTTACCTTTAGAGGAAATGAAAAATGGGAGTCATCATTTTGTTGTAAAACCGCAAAGGACATTTACGTGTTTTTGCTGACTTTTGCTCTAATGAAACACCATTAATCAAAAAAGTTTAAAATAAAGAACAAATGTGAATGTCACAGCACGCCACTATATTTCCACAACCATTCAGATCGCAGCATGCCTTACCATTTCTGTCTTCCCATCAAAAGAACAGATTTTAAGACAAAGTCCGAAACTGGGTGAATGAATACTCTTGTGTTTCTGTGGAAGAATATGAAACCCCATGGGGTCTGAAGCAGCCTCATTCCAAAATGAGTGTTCATCAAAGACATTGGATCAGTGCTCTTAAGATACTACAAATCTGTTAGCTTTTCCATTTAAGGGATACCCCGGCCTCTGTGCAAATTAGGCATTCCTGGGGTGTCAAGCAATTAATAGCTGTAGGGTTGTCTTAATAGCTGTAGGGTTGCCACCGCACAGTCCTGAGCCTCCTCACCCCTTCTGCCCCCTTACCCCGCTCCCCTGCCCCTCTGCCATTCGACAGGAGGCAGAGTCTGTTGCTAGGCAGGCAGTGCGACAGTTGCCATGGGAACCGCTCACCGATAAGAGGGTGGAGTCGGGTGGGGTACACGTGGGTGTGGGAGTGGCCGAGGAGGAAAGGGAGGAGGAGGAGAGGCGGCCCATTCAAGGCCGTCCCTACTCTGCCACGCTCGTCAACGCTACCGTTGCCGAACAAAAGGAAAGAGAGATCAGTCAAAACAAAGGAGAACTGAAAGATGCGGGGGAGATGGGGTTCACTTTCATGGCTGCTGTTCAAAAAGATTGTAGACACCATATTTCTATGTGGAAGAACAGTGATTTTTAACACCAAATAGAAAGGTTAAGAGGATTCACTTATATGAAAGCATTGAATACAGCCATATAATATAATGACCATGGACTTGACAGTGCTGCAGTACCCATAAAATACATTCAAAAATATTTGCAGTGGGGTGGCTTTATGTTATTTAACATGATCCATTACTTAGTCATTTTGATGACAAAAACTTGTTACTCACAACAATGGAAAGGTTCGTTAGGACAGATTTAATTATTTTGTGTTTGGCTTAGAGGAATAATTAAGGCCTTGTTGGTGCACGTTATACAATTTGTCATAGAAAAGCACATGTTTATTTTAGTCCATGTTTACTACATTAGCGTAATAAGACAATTAAATACATTATTTGATTCATTTTGGCTATCCGCATACATTAAGCTACGGTGTGACTGAACTTGGAACAAAATTATGCAATATTGTACCACAGCTATTAGCTACATGTTTTTGTCCACTATCATGTATCTTAACATTTGAGGAGACAATTACGCAATGCAGTCGAGTCAATGGGTAAACAGGAACTTAGCCCTTAAAGAGAACGGGTCCTGCCAGATCAAACTGTTTGAGGTTGGTTAGCGACATGAATTTTCCTTTTTGGCCAAGAGATGGTATATAACGCTTTATTCGCAAATATATATCTCAATATCATGAATGTTAGAAGATGTGTGGTTCGCTAACCATGCGCTTTCCAAACGGTTTATTTTTATATCCTATACTGAGGGGTTGTTTCTAAAAATGTCTCCGCGCTGTTTTTTCTAGGTTTCGAAATTTCGCACACCCTCTCCCGCCAGTAACCTTTTTATGTTTATGTTCGTCTTACATCTGAGCACGTCTGGCTTAATGCCTAGTCCCTCCCTTCTCTCTGGTAGCTGCAACAGGGTTCGAGGGATGAAATAAAAGAGAGAGAGAGAGAGAGAGAGAGAGAGAGAGAGAGAGAGAGAGAGAGAGTGTGTGTGTGTTATGCAACTAGTTATGCAACTGTGACCTACTAACATATATTTCGAGACAGGCAGCGAGGGAGGGACGATACTGGAGCACCTCAACAACATAGCACGAGGAACCAAAATACGAGACACTGAATCCATGCCCGCATACAAGCAGCAAGCACGGAGCTAGAACTGTGCGGGAATCACTTTGAATTTCTTATCAAATTGTGCAAGACCAATAACGGCTAGAATACAGGCGCAACCAACGGACGAGCTGTGGCGATTAATTTGGATAGCTGCAGGAGCCTCAATGGTAATTATTTTTAACATACAATGTAGATTATGTGACAAATAATTTTTTGCTTAATTATGTAAATACACACATTGTGATCGGTCAGCTGTAATCCTTGATTTCAACGCCGGTTAGTGACGGGTACAATGCTATATATCCAGATCGGGGGGGAAAATCGAAACATTAATAAAGATAGCCTACTAAATAATACTGTTTCTTGCTTTGTGGTAGACAGCGGCGTATGCCACTGTTACACGGGTAGTTATTTCTGGGCTTTTGTTTCATGCTATCTGCTTACGGCCGTTCATTAGAAATTCAGTTCTTGCGCTCCGTGCATTTTCTCAATGTCAAGGCGAGGCTATCACCCTGGCTCCATATTCCTGAGCGGGACTACTAGTAACAACACGAGCCTAGAAACTGGGTGCACGAAATAGTGATGTGTTAGTGGATCATACAGCACATGTGATTAACTATCCTATACTCCTTGAGATTTACCGTGCCTAATATATTTACAGAGTAGGCATAATTTGTGAATATACTTCCTACAAAACAGTTTCATAACTGAAACGACAATAAAATATAATAAGTAATTTTTGTTCTAATATACGAAATAAAACGAAAGGCATTTTCTGGCCAGACGGTTACACATTAATGCGCTGTTTAGAGGAAGAGAATCCAGTTTGGTGCACAGACACACTTTTTGCCTTCACATGTGGCCAGTTATGGAAAGGTTAACGCGGGTGTTGATGTGTGACGAGTCACCCGTTTAACCCTTTCTTTATGTAGCCAAGGAGAAATTCTAAACAAATGCTTCATTGGTATGGCGGGATTGTCGATTAAAGAAGTTATTTATTGAAACCTTTGAAATAAGATACGAGAATTAGCTGTCTTTCAACAGCTCTTAAGTTAAAAGTAGACTATGCTTGGTGCTTGGGACCAGTAGTTATAACCTAAATTACATAAATGTTATTTTATATTAAGATGTAAAACATTCGACTAGGAATTATGCACTGTTATACTATTACAAAGCACCTGCATGTTCTTAAGATCCTATTAGACTGTTCAGTTGCCCTGCGGTTCTTTGTGGATGCCTTATAAAGAAGACGCGATTGCCTGCAAAAGTGGTTTACTCAACCACTCAGTAAACAACCGAATGAATATTAGGGAGAAATTATGCATGCTAACTCTGAACGTCTGATATGCGTATTAGTCAATCCGGTTTTACCCGGTCTTTGAGTTCCTGCAGTCTGAGCGGCACATTTATAATCAGAGCTCTCCCACTACTTATAACACTATAACATGTTCAAAAGTATATTAGGAACAGCAGAAAATTATATATAAATGGTTTATATAGGAAGCTCTGTAATCTTTACTGCATTTTACTGCGATTAGTGGTTAGACTATTTTCAATAACGTTACCATAGATATAATCCAATCTGTAAGGTAATAGTAATGATGGTGATTTGTCTAGTTATGTACTTGCTTTTATTGCTTTGTGACCAAAATAACTAGTCTACTTCAGTCACGTCTGGTACAGCATTGTATTTTCTTGGAGAAGGACGTGGAATAAATATCACACAATCTGATCGGTTTTGTGTAGGCTATATGACTTAGTCCTGTGTAGGTGACGATAACATTGAAATGGGAAGCCTAATGCTGTTATTTCCTTTTCATTCAGTAGGCCTAATACCTTATTTAAACGCGTAAACAGAGAAACAGGAAAAGCATGGCTTTTTAAAGTTGCAGGTTGGCGTGACAGGTTACCAAAACCTAATCTAAATCGTTACGTCAGCGAAGTAAGGGTGGTTACACTATGAATAACAACCTAGTTATGCAATTTGATACTTTTGTTTTACAAAACTAAACGTGGCGTTTATTTTTTCATGTTTTGAATAAACTAAATATCATAGGTGGGGTAAAGATGATGCAATCGGCGGAAACCCCGAGTTTTCTGATATACCAGGCTGAAGAGGGTACCGTGGGGCTAGCGTTCACTCTGCTTGTGCTGATTATGAATGTAGGTCATTTTAGGAAGAGGGGGGAAACATGCTTAACTCCGAAACAGATCAAACCATAATGTAACTGCCATAAATGAATGGCCTCTGCTATAGGTTATCAAAGGAGGCTGAACAATGGCGATCCCTTTTTATTAAACGTTTTATATAAACCGATTAGACTGAATAACAGTCATATAATTATATCATAGCTATAATCGACGTGGGGCTTTTTAAAAATAATCTTAGACTTGGAACATGTTCAGTCATGATGAGAGAAGAAACAAACGTATAGTTGTGTGCCCCTACTTGACCTTGGCGGTGATGAACTTGGCTTTATTGACCTCGTGCTATCTAAGCTCGGGCCTGACTTTCTCAGGATTTCTTGGAACAAACGTGAGTACAAATGCGGACGCGCGTCCTTATTGTGCTGATGTAGTAAATGGTGAGGGCCAAAATAGCGAATTTTGTAGGGCAAAAGAGCGCATGTGACTGGAAAACACATGAATAGGGTTAGATCGCTTATTTGTGTAAAGGTGGTGTATGTGTGTTTATAGAAGGTCTGGAAGTCCGCCCGGTTGTCCGCCCATTTTCTTGGGAAGATAAGCCAAGGAGTAGAATTCAGAGAGAAAAGAAAGCCCCACGTGCCAAACATTATTCGACCCCAGGGGTCAATAGCTTGGCTGAAACACTATACCACTGCCGCCCTTCGCTATTTCCATGGCTTAAAACAACTCCAAAGTAACACGTGCTGAATTATAGTTTCCATGCCTCGCCCAACCTCGGACTTAAGCAGTTTCCCCTAGTGGCTGTATATATGACATTGTTTTCCTTCTGTTGAACACATTTACAGACGTGCTTGAGGTGGTTTGAGTTTTCATAATTAATATGACTATGAATTTTCTATGAATAACTCAAATTCTTTTTCTTCCTATTAGTATAATTCAAATTGGGCTGATTAAATTAAAATGTAAAACAAAATGTTTCTCCGGACTACTCTTTGTTAGGTTCTGTACGATTATAATGCAGTCAGAGTAATTGCTGTAGCTTGCAGTTCTGAGATGATGCAAGAGAGAGGAACATCAGCCTGATGTACATCAATGGCATTAATGTCTTCCTGGACTTCGTAACTACTGGTACATTTTTATTGGTAATTGATTTAAATAATCAGTTGATTTCAATAGTCTTACCTGTTTGATGTTTCAATTTAGGCTGCTTGATATTGTGGACTACTTGGAGAATCTCTGGTTAGCTGCTTATCTATAAGCATACATCCATAATGTTCATGTCCAGTTATATGTGCAGGAGTCTCCTACAATGTTCAGAGGGCAGGATTTTTAATGTAGTTATTATGCTATTTATTATTTATTATCTGTTACTATTGTTTAATGGTGTAACAATGCCCATTTTCAGATTTGATAGTTTTAGATTCTCAGGTCCAGATTCCATTCCATTTTTGGTTTATGTGTTTATGGTTTATGTGTTAAAAGAATTTAGAACAAAGCTCTAATTATATACTATTACATAAAGATCAATTTGGCTCAAAATGCAAATGTTATTTCTAAACAAAGTTTGAAAAATCGCATGTACAAAAAGCAATCATATAGTTGAGCACAACAAACAATACAAAAAACAAAATTGAATATGGGAGGTGTTCAGAAGAAGACAAGGGTTGTATCCACCATTCAGTTTTAAATTTGCAGTGTTTTGAAATTGTTTTAATGTTGTTTTATAAATATATTCATTTATGTTTTTGAATTTCAACACTTTGGTTATTCTTTAATGGACAAAAAGAAAAACTACTAAAATTGATATGTGTGTGTTTGTATATCTGTGTGTATTTACACTTGACTGTTCCTTGGTGTGGTTCTTTGTTAGTATCGCCCTGGAACTGAATCCTTTGGTCTCAAGCATTTATGTCCTGGTCTTCCTCCCCTCTCTGGTCTCAAGCATTTGTGTCCTCTTCTTTCTTCCCACTCTGGTCTCAAGTGTTCATGTCCTGGTTTCTCCCCTTTCTGATCTCAAGCATTCATGTCCTGATATTTCTCCCCTCTTTGCATCTAATCTTTTTCTCATCTCTTTTCATTTTTAGCTAATTCTCTGAGCCCCCCCCCCCCCCCCCCTCCCAAACACACACACACACCACAGCCCTCCTGACCTATATTTGAGTGCAGGGAAAGAAGCCAGTATTGCCTCACGCATTGCCTGGTTTCTGGGTCAGTGGGACACTGAGGAAGATATTCTGCATTTCATTTCCTCTGAGCTCTAAAAGGGCAGTTCTGTAACCCCTCTGCAATAACCTTTCAACCTTTTCTGTGGGTTTTGTGAAGATAATTGGGGACATTAACCCAAAAAGGCCTTGATTGGTCAAAAGCAAATGCAGTTTTGATCTCTTAATTCCCCATTCCTGCTTCTTAAAAGACTTTCATATCTGCAAACTTCTCACTAGATGGGATGTTATGCATACTGATTTGTTTATTTGTAATGGTGCCACAGATGCCTAAGAATCAGCTAAATAAAAAATAGCTCCCAGACCCTGAGTTTATCCAGTAATAAGTGGCTCTAGGAATATTAATATCACCCCAGTAGGACCTTCTTGGAAGCACTGCAAAATCGAATGGTAGCAGATAGATAAAAAGTCATGCTGAATTTTGCATTTCTAAGTCATGAGAGAAATGGATGAATGCTATAGGACCACTGATGCCAGTGATTTGAATAATTTCAGGTTGAAAAATTAAAAATATGACGGAAAATGAACTGCTATTGAAATGTCATAATCTGAGTAATAAAGATTCTTTTTGAATTTTTGAATGTCAATATTAATAAAAAATAGACCTTATTGACAGAGATTTAATATAGCAGTGAAGTTACATTTATTGTTAGAGCTAGTCCTGATTGTGTGGAGAAAAGGAAATTTACAAGCAAATTATTTTATTCTCTACAGAAGTGCGACATTGTGATCTCTTCCATCTGACGTGTCAAGTGTTATTCAATGAAACCATCAAGAAGCACTCCATGGCACAATATAAAACGAAGAGCCCCATATTAACTTCATCAACTAAATACCACAGAAAGTCCATGCATCACATGAGCCTATAACCTATCCAGTTAAAGAGGTTTGGCACCATGCTGACTTAACCATAACATGAAACAAAATGTTACATATATGGAGGCTTAGCTTGCTGTCATTTTACCTTTTTATGCCATATAAATTAATAAAATGGTGAAGTAACTGCTGGAGAGAGTTATTGTTTGAAATTACTGGTTGGAGGTCAGAGCTTGAACTAGCCAGGTGGGGACATGTGACAACTGCTGTGTCTTTCCTAGGTATGATGAACTCCCCAAAACCATAGACTTGACCTATATAGTAAACCCCCAACGCCCAAAAAGCCTGCAGCGTGACCTGCTTAGCCTTTTTGACTGACCTCCATTTATCTGTGTTGACCTCATTCATCAATGCAAATCTTCTTTGTTCTTCGTTGTTAAATAAATATGTCTTGGCCTTCATCAGCATCTGATAGTGCTTTAGTGGTTTATCCCAAGTAAATAATCACATTCAGCCTGTCTGGTTGAATTTTTCTGCCTGGCTGTTTTGAAGTCTAGTCCCTGACCCAGATACTTGGGGAACCCTACACACTAGCACCTGCAAGATCTATTATGAGTCTACATCGCAGATCTGTTCACCAGACCATTCAATCTGTGCAGCCAGAGTAGAGAAGCAGTAACATCTATGTTAATGTTTCAAAAGGCTATACTTCAGCCTCGCTCTGGTTCCCTCACCTTTAATGATGTAATACAGGCTAGTGTTTCACAATGTAAAAACAAATCATGTGCTCATCGCTAATGTTTGCCAGACATGTTGTTATGATTATAGCTCTCAATGCTGTAGGGGAATTCTGCACAAAGGGTGATTTATGCTGTAAGCATTAGCAGTTGATGAGTCACACAAACAGAGTTAACCTAAGCTTTCATTTTAACTGATGTAGAGTTGTAGCACATAGGAATTTAAAGAAAGTTACCAATCCATTTTTAAAATTATTTTCTGGACCTTCTGTCTATTTGGTGTATGTTGTAATAGACCACCTTTAGACAGAGAGCACAGGTCATGGGTCACAGACAGAGGAGATCAATAGCAAGGCTAGGAGGTCAGACAATGGTTACCAGGCACGAGACACTGTTCAGTCGTTGCCATGGGTGACCATCTAGCTAAAGCCAGACATAAGTATAGGGTGAGTTTGGGGGATATGAGGGACACAGTAAAACATTCCTTTCCTAAATCTTTTGATGCTGTAGATGTATAGAGGGGAGTGAATTCCTTTATTCTGGGCAAAAAAGCTAACCAAAAAAAATAAATAAATGATTTCAAGAAGTATTTGAAGATTGAGTGCTTTTTCTGCTCTCAAGGGATTAACAGATCTACTTTCTTCTTTGTGTCCACAGCCTTTTATCGCACAGCCAGCTGGAGGCTCAGAGAGAGGCTGCACCCTTCTCCCCAAGAGGCTGATGAGCTGAGGCAGACTGAGTGACCTACATCCTACAATACGCCTGGAGCATCAGGGGCACATCTTTGACAGCTCGACACAGCCCTGGTGGGAAAGAAAAATCTGAAAACAAACAAAGAGAAAGGGTCAGGGAGGCTCTGAGCTAATTGTGTCACATTCTCCAGATTTCAAGAATTTTTAGCCCCTTTCCCACCCTGCCTGACTTTGTCCTACTTGCTGTGTATTGAAATTTTTGGAGTGCTTAACCTTTGGAGTGTTGAAATTATTGGAGTGCTTAGCCCTCTCGAGTGACAGACCACTGCCCACAGTGAGGCCCTCAAACATCAGTTAAATGCAGGAAACTGTCACAGAAGCTCAGCTCTTCTTGATCTTTTTAGCCAATCTGGACACCTGAAACAACTAGAATATTATCTTATTGCATTGCAGGAATATCAACAAAATCAATGAGGTTCACCCTACCTGAAGTTAAAATACCTCATAAGACATTTGCTGATCCAGCTACCTGGAAAGACAAGACTACTCAAAGGAGAGCAATTTTACAGCCAATTTGGAACCACCTTTCCCCCAACACCCCATCCCTAATATTCCCACTAATATATGGTTTTAGTGGTAGCAACTAGATTCCAAGCTG
This sequence comes from Electrophorus electricus, assembly GCF_041902795.1. Lineage (NCBI taxonomy): Eukaryota > Metazoa > Chordata > Actinopteri > Gymnotiformes > Gymnotidae > Electrophorus > Electrophorus electricus. Next base: position 31,345,547 of record NC_137499.1, read on the forward strand.
GATTCCTCTGAAAAACGATGGAAAGCTTAAATTCACAGATCCCAGTAAATTCTAGTGCTGGTAAAACCCTAGAGGACCTGGAAACCTTCTCAGACTACAGCAACACCCTTCCCTCACCCGAGGGCAACACTCGCCCAGTTCGGCTTTTAAAATCCAAACCAAACATGACCTGCCGCCGCAAGCGTGAGTTTATCTCTGATGAGAAGAAGGATGCCTCCTACTGGGAGAAGCGACGCAAGAACAACGAGGCAGCTAAACGCTCCCGGGAAAAACGACGACTCAATGACATGGTCCTGGAGAACAGAGTTATTGCACTGAATGATGAGAATGTACGCCTAAAAACAGAACTCCTGCAGCTAAAACTCCGGTTTGGCCTCATCAGTGCAGCCTCCTACATGGAGAAGAGCCAGCAGATTGGAGGAACAGTCAGTGGCACTACTGGAGGTTCTCCTTCTTCTTCTTCTTCTTCTTCTTCTAGTCATTTCTACCCTAATGGTTACTCCACTGGTTCACATGTGGTAATGAACTCCGATTCTTCTGAGGCTGAACAGTCTGGCCTAGGGGAAGGACATACCCAGTTGGTTAAGTACTCTCCTCGGGGTTCTCTCTCAGACATGTCTGATGGCTCTTCCAGTGACAGCCCAGAACCAATGATCTATGACATCAAACAGGAAGGAGCAGGGCTGGAGACAGAAATTGCAAATGGAACCACCACACAGATCATGTTCAACATGCATCGGGAGTTGCCCACACCACATCATCAACATGCCTTTCAGTCAGGATATCACAACCACCAACAGCAGTGTCGGCACCAGGAGACCATAGTCAGTGCTGTGGCACCTCCACTGCAGACTGCTCAGAGAAGTGTCATTCTCTATCGTTCCAGGAGTATCTCATATCCTATAGAGAGTTCAAGGTCTCAGGAAACAGCTCAACAGAACCTGCCACAAAACCTGCCTCAGTCTACAGATCTGCAGTCTACTAGCACTGAAAGCCTAGCTGAAGTGACAAAACAGCTTGAGAGAAAGACCTTAGATTCTCCACCTTATGAGTATGCAGATGGAGATGTGGCAGAGAGACAAGTGTATAGGACCCATCATCAGCGGCCAACTCTTGATGCTCAAAAGGCTGATGCTATGGTACCAGATCTTCTCCACAGACAAGAGGAGGTTGATGAGGCACAGCTGTTCAGTATCTCCTTTCCCAGTGTACAGGATGATGAGCCTCCAGTGCTGACCTATGAAGGAGGACCCAGAAATGAAGGGTACTATCAGGGTCACTCAGGAAAGGACACCTCCTCAAGTGATGGTGATCCCCGCAGCTCTGACAAAGATGCCTCCACTGATGATGAGTGCCCATCTTCATCTTGTTCTGACACAGGCAGCTACCACCAGCAGTCACCTTTGGTTGGAGGGCCAAATTCCTCCCCACAAAGCCAAAGCAGGGAGAGCCAGGCAGAGGTCAAAGGCACCGCACTACCACACAAACTACGCCTTAAGCACAGGGCGCTGAGTAATGGTGGCACAGCAACTCAAGAATTACCAATGACACCACCTGCTTATGTGCAGCCATTACCTCAGCACCCATACCTGGCCTTGCCCCAGTCCAGCCAGCAGCCTCAGGCTGGTAAAGAGAGAGAGGGCCAGCAAACCACAGAGTTCTGCAAGCACCCCATCTCAACAGAGGAGAGACAGGACTGTGGGAAGAAAGATCCTGGTGCATGCAATACCAGGAATAAGAGGAATAACTAAGAATGAGGGACACTATGGGACCCATTGTGGGCAGTTCCCTCAGTGTGTGGGGCTACTCCAATGCCTTGAGACTATTTCACCTATTCACCGGCATTATCCTTTACCTCTTCCCAACTCCTGTCTTTGTGCCCTGGGACCAGAGTTGTGAACATGGCAATGTCAGCCCCAAAAGCAGGGCAGAACCTTTTAGTGCACTGTATTATATTGTTGAGACTTCTCTGCTTCTTCTCATGTAATTACAGAAGCACTTTTTTAATGGGACAAACAAAAAATTAACTCCACATTTCTCCTGTGCTCATTTTATTATAACACAATGTCAGTGTAACACCAAACATGGCAATATCAGTCATTTGTGAGGTATTATAACTCGCTCACTAATTGTAAATATACAACTTTAAATGTTCCTAATGGTTTGTGTCCATATTCACACCAAACCAGAGGGTGGCTGTTCACCACAAAACATACCAAACATCTGAAAATTCTGGGAATGTTCCCTTGACCAAAGAAAGACAATGGCTTTAAATTCTATACCTCTACCCTAGTTACTTGCCATCTTCCCTATTTCTGTTTCCCCAAACATAGTCACAACTAAACCACCACCACTTTCACTTGTCTAAGCACTTGCTTTGTATATTACTGTGATATAAATATTAAATATAAAGTATATTTTAAGAAGAAAATAAAAACATTGTTAAAAAAATAAGACTGTAAAAGGGCAGACAGGACTCATGGATGGCTCACGGATTTTTCATCGTCACATACTGTATAGTACCATGTTTACTGTTTAAGATGCAACTTAAGATAATTGATATTTTGTTCATTTTTTATTGTTACTTTGAAAGTTCTCAATATTTTCAACAACTTGCCTTTTTTAAGAAAATCAAAATGCCCCAAATCCTGTTACTTTGAATGTCACAGACACAATACAAATCTTTTCAGTGCAATTATAGACATTTTCCAGGTTCTATAACTTGTTAAAGCTAAACTTCTCCCCGAGTGTGCATGGCTTTTACTCCATTCTTACCTCCAGCTCTTTTCTTAAGGTTTGTCTTATGGCCCCAATTATAAATTATGTCTATTAACAGAAATGCATTCACATGCAAAATTATAGAAAGATATATTATAAAAATCCATTTATTATTAGGCCCAATCTTAAATCATAAAAGTGGTTATATACCAAAAATTCTAGCAATGATGGTAAAAATGAAAAGATATTAAGAACTATAGCAACAATAACCCATATTAAAAAAACAAAAAAAAAAAAAAAACAAAACAAAACATCCAGCTCTCCCAAGATTTGGTTCATGGGAGTGGTATCCTACTCACCTGATGAAGCTGGTGTTTGCGCGCCATTACCCACAGCTCTTGAACCCTTCACTTAAGCCCTTCAACTAGCTGATGCTGCATTTTCACAGAATATGCAGCCTTCTTTGGCCATAACCTTCTAACTTTCAAAATGAGCATCATAGTGAATAAACAAGATATAGTATAAGTAAGGACAATCTAAAATATTTGAAAGACAAAGACAAAAAAACCTGATACTCTTTCTGGTGTGTCTCATTTAGAGACAACTCCCCCCTTGTCTTTTGTCCGTCATCTTCATGTCATGTCTGACATATGGCACTTATGTATAAATGTAAAGTTTCTCTTACCCTGGACAACACTGTATTTTGTGCTTTTTTCAATTACGTCTGACCTTTGCGCAAAGTGTTGTCTTGTTTTCCTTTTCCCTTGTTCACTGTGGTATGTATTTGGCAGCCCCCTTTTCACCCTCTTCCCTTTTAACCGCTTCCCCCTTGTTCTTTAAAGTGTATTAAATCAGTGGTGTTTGTGTTTTTCTGATGGTTTGGTGAAAAAAAGATTGAAGCAAGACTTGTGTGTTCTTATGGATCAGTCAGTGGCACCATCGCCACTAGTTCTGTTTTGAAATGGATATGTGATGTAAAAACACTAATATTCATAAAAAGAGGATGGGTGCATTTCAAAAATGAAAAAATGGAATGTCAATAAAAAACACGTTGCTTTTCTGAACCTTTGTTGCATTTTGCCTATACTTTTGAAACAGTGTTTTATCAAAAGCAGGATGGGTATAGATTTGAGCAATAGTGGGATTACAGTTGAATTGTTCTGCCATTTCTTAGTACATCTTAAGCCTACATTTTAGGAATTTTAGGAACTAATGACAGAATTTATCACAAACACAGTTGAGTAAATGTAAAAAAGTAAATGTATTATCTAAATTTGACTTATGCATATGTAGCATGTATTAACCATCTCTGAAGTAGTTTTATTTAAATGTGGTCTATGCTCCATTTTTTTCTGTAGACAAACATGATATGATTGTGTTGCATTTATTAACTCATTACAATTTGCATTGCATCAATTGTTTTGAACAGCTTTCTGACCTGCTCATAAACAAAATGGAATGTGCCCTTGTTCCGAACAAAGATCCAAACTAATTATGGAGACTGGAATGTGAGAATGTTGCTAATCTGCTGTAAGGCAGCATTCCGGTCCAGGCAGAGCGATGTGTGGCTGATGCGTTGTGATCTGATCACTGGAGCTGTGGGCCTGAGTCGGCTTAGCAGAAAGATACGCCACTGACACACTGACACACATTGTCCCAGTCCTGCTGCACACTTACTCTATCAACATAACACTGCCCTAGTTTATTCAGCCCACTGCTACATTGAAACCAGGGTGCCACTTGAAACTCATGCACACAGATTGCACTGTTTGCACTTGCACAGGAAAAACACAAATTATCAGAGAGCTTCAAATGCATGTTCTTAGCTCTGTACCTTAACATGGCAAATGCGACTCAGTCATACCAGCTAGCCACATGCAGTACCACACATCACAACATGACAAAGAATGATTCATCACTCAAAAGCAGAACATAAGGAAACATCGTTCTAACATAATAGTTCGAATTGTCTCTGTTTTAGTCATTCTTGTTCTTCCTTAATGTCTTTACAGTAATGCGGTGCATATGCGATCACTCAGATAGCAATCAAACACATTAGGCCCAGAGACCAAATGACCATGCTACATGATTCTCTGGCTTTGTCTTCTCTGAAACAACTGGCCTGGCCTCAGCTGCAGACTGTGTTTTCATCCAAAACCCTGTCTATGAAGCAAGAACCTGGGTATTAAAACTCCTAACTAAGTTTGGAACCTCTGACAAATGAAGTTCAGAGGATGGCATGCTTTTAAAATGAAAACCACTGACGGGATTACATGTCACCACAGGGAATATTACACAATCTGGGCTAAAACACGGACAGACGGGCTTTAAAGCACAGTTGACGTGAGGCCAGAATGAAAACGAGTTTGGTTGGAAGAGAGAGAAAAAGAGAGAGCGAGAGAGAGCTCTCCCACTGGGGCAGCCTGCTTTCCTCTAATCCTTTATTCACTGCATTCAGAATGAGGTCATGCTCAAAACATCAAGGACATGTGTGTGTGCACGTGCATATATGGTTGTGAGAGGCTTTGCATGCACAGAAGAAGAAAGGCTTTGAAGTCCACACATCAATGCTTTACTTGCACACCGTAGAAATGCACAAACACGATGCACCCTCTTTGTTCACCTATGTTAACGGCACCCTGAGCTCTGCGGCACGCTTGCAGTGGTTGCCATGATGTGGCTTCGGCAAGGTGACATTCCCTAACAACCATGCTGGCAACAGCAGTGCTCCCCTGCTGGATTCTGCAGTGTTTCCCGTTTCCTCTCTCTCCCTCCCTCATTCATCTGACTGGAGCACACAGCAGCCTGAATAAACAGGTCAGTGGAAAAGTAGGTCAGTGCGGAAGAGAGGGAGCAAGGGATAGGGCAAAAAGAGGGTGAGTGTACTAAAGAAAAAGACGGGAGAGAGAGGGAGAGGTTGTGCATCATAAAAGAGGCTTCTGTGCAAGAAAGCCTGGAGCGAGGAGAGGGGAAACAGGGCTCTCTGATCCCCTGGCTCGCTGCTCTGTGCCTGGGGTAGCAGGTCAGTGGAGCAGGCGGGTTCTGCAGGGTAGAGAGGCAGACAGCAACAGAGGTAGGCAGGCTGAAGCTGCGCCAGAGAAGCATAAAGAGTGCACCGCACCAGCCTGCCCTGTCCTGCCCTGCCCCGCACCGCACCGTACACTTCCCCACCCCGCCCCAGCAGCATCACTGGCATGCTCCAACGTTTTCAAAGTGCTGTGCGCCAGGCTACAACCTTGTCACCATTTACCAAAAAAGCAGCGACTGAGAAAAGCAGGACGCGCGGAGCTTTGTCCTCCCTCCCAGACACGCGCGATGGAGCACGGACGGTTCCCCAGCGCCAGTCTCAGCACTGTGTGGTTTTGTAAGATAGGGGATAATAGGCATCCTGTGTTAAAAACAGCTGCTATTTTATGTAGCCTATTTAGGTGAGAGCCAGGTAATAATAAACATGGCCACCCCAAACAGTTCCACTTGCTGTGGTCTACTCTCCACCCACATGCAAACCCACACATGCCAACATGTATGATTGTAACACGGCCCTTCGTGTTGATGACATGACCTCATTTTTCACTCCACAGCAAGTGACACCTAAAACAGCATTTCACTTCCAGATATTAGCAAATTCATTGGTTTAATTATCCCCTCCCCACCCTGGTCAGTGGGAGGTGGTGAGGTCAAAACAACAATTTCATATCAGTATTGTATAAAGATGCCTTTCAACATTTGGAATCAACATGTCGCTGTGTGTAAGGGAACAAGGGAGGTATGTTCACCTGAATTACACACTAATGCCATGACACAGTTAGCATCCTCAAGGGAGGAATGGTAAAAAAAAAAAAGTAATGGCAAACACCTCTCCCTCTCTGATCCTCTTTGTGTGGGTGTTTGTGTGTTTTGGCAAGGCTTGCTCCCCCACTGCAGAGTTTGCAGTGTTGTGCAACCCACAATGGCTGGACAGAACAGCTGCTGCATCCCTCCCCAGACCACAGAGAGGCACCGCTGCACCCCAGGGTGGATGCTCAACCTCCCCAACACCAACTGGGAGAGACAGGCAAGCTTGTTTATTCACACAGCTTAGCAGGCTTCCATCTAAATGTTGCTCTAGGTGCAGTTAAAATAGTTTGAGTTTGTGGGAAGTTTAAAAACATTTATCCCTGAACCCAGGCCTACTATCGGCCCTCATGCTGATCTAAACATTTATTTTAAAAAAACATTTTTTTGTTTGTTTGTTTGTTTGTTTTTGTCAAATAGCTCTCAGAAAGTTAATTGGAAGAATAGTCTTGAAAGTGTTCTGTCCTGTGATCCTACACGGCATCTCTGTATACATTGATTTTCAAGGAGAGTACTTTTCAGCTATTTTCCCATTCTAAGCCAACATTAGTGGTTTTGATTATATTGTTATGAATTAATGATAGGAGGGGGAAAGCAGACAAAGCTTTTAGGCATATATATATTTAGGTTAGTGCTGAGTTGGGCCTCAGGTTTTTACCATCACCTTCAGCTACAATGAACAAAAGATGATTTTTATCCATTTTGAAATGGGTGGGTCACAGGAACATCATGTTCTGATGAAGTAGTATTCTTCCTTAAATTTGATAGCTGTATTAAATATTGTGTACAGAATGACCTGGCTGTGGTTGAAAACATCTTCCGTAAGGCTGATCCAAGGCTGTTTAAACAGGTCAGGAAAGAGCCAATGTCTCTGCCTGCGTTCATTAAGACTGAATGAGTGCTAAAAATCAATCCACAGTACCAAATTTCTAGAATTACCAATCACTTGTTTTACTTCAGCTCTGCATTGCTTTGAATTTTGTCCTGCAAACCATCTTAGACCTTGTAGCTAAAAATGTGAGGCCACAACATGACTTGAACAAATAGTTGAATATAAATATGCACAGTGAAATAAGAATCAATCCTATCTTGAAATTATTGCATAATTGAAGCAAAGCAAGTCAAATTAAACAAAATGTTTAATGTCAGTTCACTGGCTTCATCCACTATTAAGTTGTAGCTAATAGTACAATTATTAAAAGAGGGAATAGCCAGCGATTTATTTCATATGATCTATGTATCCATATCAAAAGCAGTATTTCCTTTTATTTTATGTATTTGTGCATGTAAGTTGGTATTTGATTTAAAATGGAATCAGAGAGATTCAGTTTTGGTTCAGAAAGTGGAGTGTTTGTTGCAAAGCAAATTTTACCATTATGCAACTTCAGATCATAATAGAAACTAGGTCAGAAAATAAGAGAGTGAGGGTGAAGAAAGGGTGATGGGGGACATGCAGAGAACAAGAAATGGAGGGAGGGAGACACGGAAAGCAAAAGAGGGAAAGAACGGGGGGGAACAGAACAAGGCAGACCGAGAGGAGTAGGGGAAAGAGGGGTGGTGACAGAGAGGTGTGGGTAGTGCATAACTGGCATGGAAAACAAAGAGGTGCTGCTCTGTCTCTTGCCACTGTTTCCTCTCCTGAAGTATAATATTCCCTACCCACCTCCCCAGCCAATAACCCTCACCCCTAACCAACTCCAATCTGGTCACATATCCAAAGCGGTAGGCCAGTTGCCAGGCTGATTACTCTAACATACCTGAAGTTTCTCTTGTAGGAGCTGAATTAACTCATAAGCTTTTTAAACTGTAGTAACAAAAAGTGAGTTGCAAAGAAAATGGACAGTCAAATTTTCACCCACTGATGCAACGGGCCTTATTTAAGCCTTGCACTGGCATCAAGGATGAGCTGTGTATTCACTTCAGACCTGATCCCTATAAAACAGAACCATGTACATTATCAATGACACAGGGCACTACTATGCACAGCTTGGGAAAACTGCAGTCATATCTAAACTGAGTAGCATTCTCATAGAAAAGACAAAGAACAAACCAATGAACAGAAGACAGAATTTATCAGTGATATTATGCAAGAGGATAATTTACTTTAACTGGTTGTTATGCAATGAGTCACAAAACCGGTAAGACAAATTCAGTACAGAGACAATACAAAGCACCCTTAATATATACAGACATAATCGTTTGTGATTCATGGTTTGTTTTTGCTCGGTAGGGCCACTCAGGGTGGGGGGTGGAAAATGGGTGTGTCATACTGCAGGGCCCTTGGTAAATCTGAATGTATGGGGTCGATTTCATGTGAATAAAGCTGAAAAAAAAACATAACCTGCTAAAACCAGCCCAGGACTAACCTTACCAACAACTACGCTGACTGGTGCAGATTCCTAGGAATTTGATATCGTGAGATCCTGTCAAGCTTCAGCTCATGTACCACAACTGAGGAACAATTACTGTACATTTAATTCACCCCTACTCAACTACACCCAGCACAATCTGTCACGCACAATATAAAATATCATCCCCGGAATGAATCCATATAATGGCAAAATCCATGCCCAAGCTTATTAAACTGTAATGTAACATCATGAAAACTGGTCTGTCATTGAGACATGTATCAACCTGGGAAACTTGTTTTGAAAAAATAAAAATAAAAAATTTGGGAAGTTCTACATCTTTGTGTCGGGGGTGGACCTAATCCACGTTAGCTGTCACCGTTGATTTATCTGGACACATAGCAGCGTCGGAAATAACTTGTGGCAAATTGCTAACAAAAACACCACTTCTAGCTATCTTCTAATAGGCTTGTTCGAGATAAGCTTCACCTTGCCTTGGTGTTCAGCGAGAGTAGCGAGTTTGCAGTCGGAGGAGGAGCTGAGCAGAAACCCGTCAAGATAGGCCACACTGTATATGAGCTGGTCAGGTTTACCTGCTACACCCCACATGAGCTGGCAGCTCTCGCGGATTCAAACAAATAAACAACATTACCTAAAATAATATAAAATTAAATTTCGCAAATGAGCATAACATCCACATAATAAATATTTAAATAGACTGCGTGCTGTAGCTGCAGGTGGTGGGTACGTGTTTTTGGGGCGGAGATTCCAGCCAAAGGGGACTAAACTGTTGTCATCGTACAGCTTCTCAGCGCGCGCAGTCAGGTGACGAGCAACGGCGGGCACCGGTGTTCTGACGCGTTGTGCTGCTTTGTCGAAAAATGCTACCTTGTAGGTTTCCATTTCGAGCTATACCTCAGAGTATTACTACTTAGTTTTAATAACAACAAGGAGTAAGTGTACTGTAAGAGCATGAGATACATGTTTTTATATTCTACTGTAACATCTTTATTAAAAATTTAGGGGGTAGGGTATCTCGATACACTAATATCACCTATCAAATAATCTTCCCAGTACAGAATCATATTATTTTACATCAGTGTTTACTCCATTTGATGAAGAAAAAAGCCCAAACAAACTGGGATTTAACCTCTAAGTAGCACATATCGATGGGTAGCACAACTCGACAGAACACCTGCTTTTAAACCTGCTCCTGTGATGCGCTCCTACGGCGTGTCATCGTGAGGTGCTGGTGACGCAAGTCCGTCAAGAAGGACTAACTAGCATGTAATGTATCAAGTCAGGCGGCTATCGGTGCTGCTTCCTAATTTTTATTTATTTATTTTTCTGGAGAGGTACGTCCAGAAATGTGGTTTTAGTCTAGCTAGCTAAGCTGAATACGCTACCTTGAGGAAATAACTTGGCTAGCTTACGTCTCAGTAAGCACAAAGACGTCTGAAACAAGTGAAAATTACTTTTTCAGATGTCCGCGGGACGTCTACATGACGGCAATGGGGCAAGTCTTTAAATGTTTTTTGACAACGTAGAAAAGACCGCCGTGGTCGTATGCGTGTCGTCTCCTTTAGACGTGGAAAAGCTTCATTTTGTAAAGACATCAAAAAAGACGTCAAAAAAGACGTCCAAGTACTTGTCTGGAAAACTAAGAGGCCTCTAGATTGGTCACAAATTTAAATTAACATGGTCCTTAGTAGACGTTTACAAGATCCCAATTCAGGTCTTTTGGGTTATAGCCAGATTTAGGCCACCTCATTGAAATGTATACTTTACAGTCTACCTACTCATTTTAAACCCTTGTAATATATGGTAAATAAGTCCTGACATCTTGAAGCGCTATCAATAAAGTAGGTGCTCTGCCAGAAGGAAAACAATGCGATGCAAACAAATCTCTCCATATTCCAAATAGGCCTGTCAAGAATCCTACCACTATTTCCACATGGCAAATGTAGCTTGGAAAGAGTCTGGACTGGACTCCTGTCAGTATTTTGAAAATATTTACAGCTCTTGCTAACTTCAGGAAAACAGTGCATGCAAATTAGCAAAACTGTATGGTTATTGACAAACATAACAAATTAAAAAGGTAAATGCAAATTATGTTTACATACCATTAAAAATATATATATAACTTGGAATGCACACATACAGTAAATTCCAATGGATAAATACAAAAATGCATTTAGTAGTGCATACTTGTAAAACACAAGCCTAAGATCGCTAGGCTCGACGACAAGCATCAACTGAAGTGGTGTAAAGCGTGCCACCACTGGACTCTGGAGCAGTGGAAACGTGCTGTCTGGAATGATGGCTCACGCTTCTCTATCTGGCAGTCCAATGGATGAATCTGGCTTTGGCAGATGCCTGGAAAAAGCTATTGGAAGGCATAGTACCAACAGTAAAGTTTAGTGTGGGATGGGTAATGGTCTGAGGCTGTTTTCAGGGTTTGGGCTAAGATTCATAGTGCCAGTGATGAGTAGTGTTAATGCTACAGAATACAAAGACATTTTCACTATCAATTATATGCTTCAATTATATGCTTCCAACTTTGTGGAAACTCTCTGTTCCCAGCATGACTGTGCCCGTACCCAACACACATCCATAAAGAAGTCTTTAAAGACATGGTCTGACAAGTATGGTATGTAGGAACTCCAGTGGCTCACACAGAGCCCTGACCTATATCCCATTGAACATCATTGAGATTAACTGGATAGTTGACTGCGAACTAGAGGAAAGGGAGCATTTCTTCCATCAAGTTCAAATAGGCTAGTATTCAAAGGAAACTATCCAACTGACAAGAAGAAAATAACGTTACTTAAATTGATGGTTTAAATGTACATGTATACATCGTGAAAATTAAATATAGTGCACATTCCTGCTACTAGGATAATAGTTTTACTACAAGCTGACATTTAAAATGTAGCGATGCTACTGTAAATAGGAGTTCTACTTATAGAACCGTTATTCGCACATCAACCCAATTAGGTAACAGCTAGTCTAGCTGGATTACATACAATAAACCTCTGTACATCCTTGACTTTTACACTGACAGTTTTATATATAAGACTGATGGAGAAGGCGAGAATCTGGTGTCAAGTCTTTGGCTACCCACGCTATCTCATCAGAGCTGAGTGATGGAGCTTACACATCTCAGTTGCTTTTCACTCTTGGCTCTCTCTACCTTAATGCACTAATAAATAAAATAGACTGCTTACATTACATAAGAAGCTGTTATACAACTAAAACTCTGATTTATACATGGCTTAATTTGGCTAACTAAAGACAGGCTTGCTAATCTTAGTTAAAACGTTAGGCAGCAAGGTAGGGTGTCTAACCAGGTTAATATCATTTTAACATTACTATTCTACAATGCTATTTCCTATAGGATATGTCATATAGTGAAATAAATTATATATATATATATATATATATATATATATATATATATATATATATATATATATATATATATATGAGAGAGAGAGAGAGAGTCAGACAGAGTGCTCTCTTCTCATCTCTGATCATTCTGGCATACGTTTAGGGATTTAAGAGTTCCTATAGGCACAAAATTCTTAGCAGCATAAAAGCCTTAAACAATAACTGCTGGTGGTGGTGAAACTTCCTTCAGGATTTCTATCAATAGTATAAACTCACAACCTATCTCGTACTCCAGAGTTAATGTGAGAGTTAATCACATGTCTTATATGATTTATAGGACTATAAATCTTATATGCTAGAGGACAATTTACCAAATATGGGAACTATTACTGTATTATTTACCAAATAGAACCATGTGAGAGCTACAAGAAGAACTTTCTCAGGGCAGAAAAAAAGCAAAGCCAAATTACACAATATGTTACAGTGTGTTGCAACCAAAGACTGTGTGTGTGTGTGTGGGGGGGGGGGGGGGTCTGTCCATATATGTCCACAACCACTCGCACTTGTTTTCAGGCAGCCCTGAGAAAGAGCAAAAAACCCTCAAAAGGTGTTTGTCCAAGCGCTTGTGTATGCACACGGTCATTAAAATACCACTATAGCTTTGCTTTTGTTTTCATTTCCCTGTTCATGGCTAGAAATGTGGTTAGCAGAGCCATGAGCAGTGGGAGGGGCATTGAGAGTTTAGTGAATCATGTGACTTCATGAAGTAGACTCATTAATGTATAAACCTGGACCATTCCCTTATATGACTTTGTTGACTCAACATGTGGACAAATTTGTGGCTCTAATGGACTAACCGACCACATTCTATGTGCATAAGGAAACACATACACACCCACACACCATAAATGCCAAATGGCAGCTAGCTGACTTTGAAAGCATTCCAGCTCCCCTGACCCTTTAGCATAGCAACAGGTGCTAGAGATGGAAAGAGAGAATAAATCCTGACAATGCTTTACAGTACAGATAGAGTTCTAGACAGAGCAAGCTTTTGCCTAAACATATTTAACATATTCAGGCTCATGTACTTAATAGCAATTAAGTATTATAAAATTTTAAGACCAATTAATTTATGGCACAACATTCAGTTTTGGTACATGAAATCAGTTGATAAGCTGAAGCGCCTTTTAAAAATCATAAGCAGAACAGGCTCATAGTGTGATTTAAGTAAAAGATTTACCAAATCAGACTCAAAGGAAAATGCCCCTAAAGACACCACATGCTTGTGCGTGCAACGTGTACAAGTCTCCCTTCTGGGCTGGCGAGTCAGCTCTGGGAGTAAAACAGAATGTAGGTCACCTCCACCCCACCTCCCTACTGACTGGCTCCTCCCCTGCCTCTGGCAAACAAGCTTTCACCCACCGAACCTAGAGTGAACCCGTTCACTATGGCGACGGGAGGGCAAGCCAATTGCGGCACAGCCTGAGACAGTGAGGGCAGGGCTGAATAAAAAATGTGCAATCAGGGCCATTCGGGTTTCCATGAGAGCCCTCCTACTTTGTTTTACTCCTCCCACTCACATGCAGCGTCTTCCTTTCTCACTCCGCCCTCGCTTCTTTCTACTGCTCCCTGCTTCTAAGGAACTTGGCTCCTTTTTCCTTGAATCCAGCACATGTGCAGCTTCGATCAGAGACACGTGTCTTGTTTTTTGTGGTTGGCTGAAACAAGGGTCCCTCACTCGCCTTTTATCTGCATGTCCACCATGCCCTCATCATTGTGTTCAAACTAAGATGCGGCTATTTGTCCTAGACAGCGTTTGAAAGTAAAAAAGAAAGCTCCATTTAAGGACACATACACAAAGGCTGCATGTGTGTTCAGAAAGGGGGGGGGAGAGAAAGAGAGGCTAGGCAGAGGGAGGGAGGCATGGGTGGATGTTTTCCGGTGCTCAGGATGGAATGCAAGCACTTGTGTTTTGGGGGCCCCATCAGCTGTCAGAGCCTAGGATAAAAACAGGCTTCTCTTTATGAGTCTGGTGGCCTGGTTTCACTCACACACAGACACACATACACATTCAGTAATACATCATCATCAGGATGGCAAACAGGAAGCAGTTTTGTATACTGAATACATAAATGCTCCAAAATAGACATTACACAGGATGAAAGAACATGTACAGTAGATCTGAAATGAGGTGTTAATAGTAGTAGAAGCTCACCAGAAGCTCACGTTTCTCCGACCTAGTAAAGAGAATGTATTTTGAGAAACAGGCATAGCTCATAATCAATGGACAAGTTTGATGCCTGAGAAGGACCTGTACTGCTAATGGTCACACTGCAAGTTACTGGGCAGAATGCAGTCGTTTGAACTGCTGTGATAAGAATTCTCTTAAATCAGTTCTGCAGCTCCATTGGCACAAATAACTTAAGTGTCTTTCTTAATTTTTCACTCTTTTTATCTCTTTCCTCTTTGTTTCTGTTTCATCACTGCCTAACTCCTACTCACTTCCTGTTGTAGTTTACAAAGAGGAATTAATCTTGAAGTGATGCAAAAGATGGGAAAACCAGATACAGACACACAGCCAGACGCAGCCAGCCAGAGACCCACATTATGTTTAAGGTAAGGTCAACTGTTCCATTTCCTGTCTAGGCATAACCGCAACATGTTGTACCTTTCTAAACTTTGATCCAGAAAAGAGGACAGCTGAACCTTTTGCTCTAGAAACATTTAACTGTAGCCCCTGAAACAGAAATATATCCTAAAGACTAAAGTGCTCCTGCCTTACTCCCCAGTGTGGTGTTTCTCATGCATGCCAGAACAAAGTGTTCACGGTGTTCGCTTTCAGCCTGAAACTAGAGCCCAATCACACAGAAAACTGAGCCATCATCAAGATTCCCCTTTGAGTACTGCAGGATGTCATATACACAACTCCGGTAATGCCTCTGTAATTTTCAGATGAAAGCAAAGAAGGTAAGGGGAGAGAGGAGAGAGGTTCATAGCTAGATTAGGCAGAGGATTCCAGACACATCACTGTTCATCATTGTGTTATGCAATAGTCAGGAAGCCCCTCCAGGTTTGGGGGGTTGCTTTCCTCCACTGAGACACCACTCCCTGGTGAATCTTTTCTAAAATAACTGCTAACATCTAAGGCCACAACACTTGAACTGCAGGTTTTATCCTCTCTCACCACCACCACCACTGAAACAATTATTAGAAAATAGTTTGGCTAAGGAGACTGCAGTAAAGACTTAAAATATCACTCTGGAACCGAATTAACTCAGTGTTATTAACAACCCAAGTAACTACTAAGAAGCAGTTTAAGTTAATCAGAGAGGCTCTTTTAAGAGCACTTTGGGCCAGAGCTTAAGCAGTCAGGCTGAAACCCTCTTTTCAACATCTGCTGTTAACTCTAGCAGCCAGAGGGCTCAGATGTCAAAACAAAGATGGGACATTCTTAACTTCCTCCAAAGGTCACACAAACATTTTGGTCACCCCGAGAGACTTAGTTCAACTAGAGATGTTAGAAATATGTTTGATGAACATGTTTAATTTAATTATATTAAATTAAGACAACCACATTTATACACTGCTTTATTTTTTACACTATCAGTTCATAAACTATACATGTCCTTACATTAATTACAAACATCCAGCTCGCATCATCATCTGTGCAAACTTAATGTAGTATAAGCAGCCCAAAATCTACTTAACCTACTGCAGTATATTCCCTTACTTTACATATTTAGCACAATCTGGTTTTCAAATAATAAATAGGGCTGGGCAATAAATTAAAACTCTGACCTCACTGGTCAACTAACTAACAAATAATCAAGTTCAAGATCTTAATGGCAATTTAAAACATTTCGATAAGACATTTCTCAAATTTCAAAAGCTTATTATACAACTGTAACAATGGAAACTACATGGCACATTGCCCATGACTACCACTTCATGCGTTCCAGAGGCCACTAGAAAATAAGAAGGATCACATCATGGTGGGCTTTTCTATCTTTAGTTAGCAAATCTACTTTTTATTACATATTCACTAAACCATTTGCTGGGGAAAAAAAAAAAAAAAAAAAAAGCCAACTTACTTAGCCAAAGACTGCTTTCACAAATAAAGTCTGAAGGCCCAAAGGGCCACTGTGGAATCTGCACATTAAAACAAAGTTCTACCTGGTTTGACCTTCGTCCCTGCTGAAGTCATCATGGTAGCCAGGCATTTAGTGCATGCACACCAATCTTCTAGAATCCTCTTGAGTCCCTGCCAGCAACTGTATGCCCAGGCTATAAAAAGCTACACAAAAGAATTCAACACTATGTTCCTCCATTTATCTTGCATTGTTCTCTGCTAAACCCATTTACATGAGCACGTTACTTCTCAGCCTTTGATTTTTTCCCCTCACAAATCTACAATGATCTGTGTCCTTGGGGACTGGCTGAAGCCATAACTTATGCACATATTATCCCATATGTTCTGTGCAGCTGGACAGCGCTGACCTCTTACTTTTTTCACACTCAGTTCAACAAAGTCATTTTTTGATTTGATTTATTTGATATTGGGCCACCACTAGAAGTGACAAAGGCTGTCTTGCAAGGCTGTTCTGCAAGGACTATTAAGGTGCAAGTTTTAAGTGAACCATCAGTGTTGTTTTTTGGAGTATAAGAAGTTATACTATTATAGTATAAGAAGTTATACTATAAACACAGGTTGAGTAAAGAACTGCTCACACTCACATATGAAGCCCTACACAGCAGACTTAGGAGCAAGGTAAATCCCCAAGCTCTAAAGATCGAGGGGTAGGGGCAGAAGCAGGAGCAGGGACGGGGGCACAGTGAGGAAGCATCCAAAGAGAATGAGCAAGCAAAGAGAAATAATGACGAGTAATGGTTCTGTTCATCAAAGAGGTGAACATCCTGTGTATGTGCATGCATGCACACAAGGCAAATGGGTGGGTGTGCCAGTGTGTGTTTGTCTGCCTGTCTGTCCCATCTCAGATTAGTGACCTCAGACGGAGGCCTGGATTCCAGGAGAACTGCTATATGCATCACCACTGCCATTGTGTCATTCTGGGCAACAGAGAACAAAAGCTTTCATTCACTCTGTCTCCACGTTTCTCCACTACTGACCCACCACCTCCCACTCTCTGAACTACATCCCCCACTGGGCTAGCAGTCGCACTTGCATTATTAGCTCTGCTCACTGTCTGCAATTTTTGATTATAATAGATGAAAGGATGGGGGGGTGGAATTCCCATTCAGTAAACTCCACTATGCTTATCGTGTTAATTAATTACACAATGTGCTGACATTCTCTAACCCTGCCTTTCCACAGACCGAAGAGAACAAATCAAATAACACCCACCACTCTCAATCTATAACTTAAAGAAGCAAAGAGACACTATGTTCAGACACATCTATGCAGGTTGGTACATGAGTGGTACAAGAGATACATCAAGCACACAGACACACACACACACACACATATATATATATATATATATATATATATATATATATATATATATATATATATATATATATATATATAAATGTATTTCTTGTAGCTATATGTATGCCTTAAATACGAAATGGATTACACAACTTAACATTCTTTGGACAACTGAACATTTTTATGAAATAAATAGATAGATAGATATGTATATCAGTTGTCCAAATAGTAATGTCATGTGATCCATTTCATACTTATGCCTTTCTAAAACTTTTTAAAAAGATAAAAATCAAAATACAGCATGAATATACAGAACCATTGCACTTTAAAAGCTAAATGAACTGAAACAATCGAAGAACAGTAAGGGTAGCACCCCCAGTGACACTGACACTGGCCTACATTTCACCGAAGGTGGCTTACAAGAAGTCCTTTCTCTACAAATCCCTTCCTCCATGCCATCATGTTTGTAGTCAAACAGAGATAAGAGCATACTGAATGATTAACCGATCGAAGCCAGGGAAAGTTGAAGCATGTGTGGGTGTATATGTGTGCGTGTGAGTGGGTGTTTGTGTGTCTGTGTGAAGCTGCCTGGCAGTGTTCAAGCTTTTCTGGGATGTGGCATAAATGACCCTTCACATGTAACTACTGTCCTGGTTCTGTTACCCACACTAGTTTTCCATAACACATACCCTTTGTTTCATACACACATGCACACACTCGCACAAACATGCACCCAGCCAGCTCAGCTCTCCTCCTGGTGTTGACTGGTTAATGATTCAACCACGCTCTTATCTGTGTTTGGCAACAAATGTGTTGCAGTACATGTGGGCTTTAGACAACCCTATGGTCACATAAGTGCTCTGAACAATGAGACCATTTCCAAGGTAGAGAGAGTCATGAGGAAACGGGTCAAAGGTGCTGCTTGATTCAAAAAGACACACGTGACCGGGAACAGCCGGGGAGAGAGGGGAACTCGCATAGCTAACATTATCTCATATTGTTACAGCAATGGCTGTCATTCTGGCCTGCTCGACATAATGATGCGGTGATCTGCCTGTGATCTGTCTGCTTGTGCTCGTATATACTGTATGTTACTCACATGTGCACATGGGGGGAGGAGATGATTCATGTTTTATGTAGAAAACTGGTCCTTTGATGAGGTTAGCAAGCATTCCAGAGATGGGAAGGCATACAAAAGTCAAAAGTGCAGAGTCTTCCTTTTAACTGGAAAAAAAATTCTTTAGTGCTAAACTTCAAATTCCCACTTGTAAAAACTTGATCTAAACCCAGTGATTAGAGCAATGTAGGATTCATATTTACTGTGATAACTAATGAGCCTAAAGTGAAAGTCTAATAAGCACAAGAAAACACATGGTCAGGGTCTCTCAATGCATGCTGAGTTCCAGAGCAGGACCTTTCACTACATCAGCAGATTGTTGGAATTATGTTAACCTACCATGCCAGAGTGGTAGCAACATTTGATAGTCAAATTCAATTTCACTTACTCTTCCTGTCCCTCCATTAGTCTTAGAACTTTAAATAGAAAACCCCTCTGCCAGAGCAGCAGGGTTTGTATGTTTCACTATTCAGCCCGATATTGAATAGTGTCTGGTCATGAGCTTCTTAGCAGTGTAACAGTTAGGGCATGCTGAAACTAAAGAACAAGAAAGTGAATAAGTGGACAGCACACCTTTTAACATTTGAAAATCATTGTTCATTCATTTAGCATTATACATCAGTGTCTGGTTTTCCTTTTAGGAGGCAGGATTGAGAAAGAGAAAAAATGAGACAGAGAGAGTGGGGGGGGAGTAAGAGACAGACAAACAGAGAGAATGAGTGAGTAGTGAAAGAGTAAGAGGGAAAGAAACAGACAGAGATGAGAGAGAGAATGAGAGGGAGTGAGAAAGAGTGAGAGGGAAAGTGAATGAGGTGAGAAAGAGTGAGAGAGACTCCTTGAACACTTGAACGCTGAGGCCATTCTATAAATGGTTGTCGCCCCCAGACCACAGCAGGGAAGGAGTCAGGTTACAGAAGCAACCCTCGCTCGCTTGCACTCGTTAGCCTCCACACTTCCTCATGCCTTAATCCAAACACCTGAGGGAGGGAGGACCGGAGGAGGACATCTCCATGTGACAGTGTGTTCACATGCAGGATGGGTTACTGTAACATGCATTACCGTAACACCTTGTTGGATGCCAGGAGTTTCAGAGTTTTCTGGATCATCTCTTGTTTGGCTCTGGACCTTTACAGAAGCACATCACAAGGGGTCATGAATTGAACTCAGTTTTGTGTTCCTCAATTCTGAAGCCATTTATGTACAGCTGGTTTGATTCATTCATTTTCAAGTTTGTGGTAAGGTGTCGTTTTGTTTTGTTCTGTATCCTGCAGGCTGCAAAATCTGTGTTTGACTGTTAGTGTATGACACCATACTAAGATTAACTGATTAACTTCACAACAAATGAATTTACATTTCTACACATTTTTCTCAAGATTAATAGAGTTGTCTAACATGATATTTTTTCAAAGTATCTAAACATTTGGAGTAAACCAGTCCAAGATGACCCACATATCTGCAGCATATAGTTCACAGTTTAAACTGAATATGAGAGAGGGGTTAATCTAGGATTTAGGATAGAGAGGGAGCCACCTGACCACTTTGTACTTAGCTTCCACACCACCTTCATGAGATCAGTAACTGCAGCAGGCAGCCTGTCTTCCAGTCAAAACGCACAGCATTCCAGCACAACTGTGTAGTCCTGTTAATCATGGCTGTCTTTATTTCTTAAAGTTTTCAGAGCAGATTGGATTAAGGTCCACAGGAGAGTGTGCGCCATGCAAAAGTGAGTGAGAGTAATGGGTAAATGCAGGGAAACTATGCTCATATTTCTAGGACCCTACAACACAGATTCTGAAATACCATGTCTCTGTGCAATACTACAATACTATGAATGATATGCAAAACATTAAAGCATATTATTATATTATATTTTTTGTATAATATAAATATTATACATAAAAATATATTTTAAAAAAGTCCCAGGTATAGCAGCAGCATTTGGAGGTTTTCAGACTGTGTAACACAGGGTGGAGGTGTCACACACCAGAACAGATCCCTGTGAACATTTACCCTCCTACAAGCCTAAACTCTCCCACACATTGTTAAGTTGAGTTCTGTGTGGGGGAGGACATTGCCCCCCTCAGAACTCAACTCCTGGGCTGGAGTTGGGCATGCCTGTTGTAGGGGAAACCTATTTTGTGGCAGAATGCAGAAGCAATAATAAAAAATAACAGAGAAGTTCATAGGTAGTGTCAGAATTTGGATACATACTTGTAGAACATGTACATCGCTGACATTATATTTACTTTTGTTTAATATTATTTTGCTTATTAAGAGATATGAACATGAGACCTTGAGGTATTGCACACCTGCAGCAAATCTGCACACTGCGGTTGACAGAAGTTCCAATCAGTGTTCTATTGGAATGTTTCCTTAGTTTACATCTAACCTGAGGAACCTTGGGAAGGCAGAAAATGCTTTGGTGATTGAACAGTTCCATGCAGCACACCAGAACACTTTAAGAGATATTCTGAGAGCTATGATATTTATAGATGCTTCTGTTTTATCCATCTCATCTGTGTCTGTCAATGTGCAGACCAGCCGAAAGCAAACAGAAGCAAGAAGTGCATTCCAAATTCATGTGGGAAAAACATTTAGGACAGTGAGGATGTAGTGAGGCTGGCCAAAGCCCTGCTAAACTAATTCTCCTAAGGTCTTGTTCAGAAAGTAGGTTATAGAAGCTAAAACAGGCAAAGACAAGAAAAAAGGCAGCATTGTTCTGGAAGAATAATGCCCAGAGGAAGAGGAAGGTATGTTGATGCTGAAAGTAAGCGAGCAAGCAAGGGGGAGAGAAAGAGAGAGTGAGAGAGAGAGAGAGAGAGAGAGAGAGAGAGAGAGTATAAGGGAGGGAGGCCACCACGTGAAGGCTGAATTTGTGTTGTCTTCAGGCCATGTGCTGGGAGCAAGCGTGTGAGAGAGGGGTGACCAGCGTCAGAGTATGAGTCATACTGAAGGGGCCTTGTCCATTCTCTCTCTCTCGCTGTCTCTCTCACACACACACACACTCGTGTGCACACAGCCGCACACATATTAATGGAAAACACATCAAACCAGCAACCAAATTAAAAAAGGGATGGAAAAAGCAACATTGCTTGTTGAGTAAGTATAAGCATATGGGCACACACACATACGCACGCTCACACACACAGATATACACGCAAAGCATGCAACCACTTCAGGTCACTGGGGGAAAGTTCACAGGACCTATCAAGCAACAACTCGGTGCAACTGAGGCCATGGTGCAGGACAAGATTTACAGGACAAGAAGCCGCAGGGCTAAGGACACCATTAGCAGGAATAACAGGCAGCAGGAGGAGTAAGAGACATGACACTTACAGGGGTTGGATTGGTAATCTAGTAATGGTAATCCAGTAACAGCAATCATGAATTATGAGTAAAAAGATTATACATATCCTGCATCACAACACACATGTGAAACACAATGCATTTTACAAGATATATTGGATCTGGTTAAGGTTTCAAGATATTTCCAGGCAACTGGCAACAAGCTTGCATGGAATTTTTACTTTCACAGTTCTCCCAGTTTTAGAAGCAATTATACCGCTGCACGTTTCATCACAGCAGTTACTAATCACTTATCTGTTCAATGGACATCAGCCCTTCCGGGTGTGTATAAATCTACAATCCTTGGAATGGTGTAGCTTCTGCCTGCTTTGAATCGGGGTGACACCATATCAGACTAGGTGTGAACTTTCAACAGTGATGGAGTTCACAAACGTGTTTAGGTTGTCCGAGCATGACCCTGCTGTGCTGGCTCCAGGCAAGTTCTCAGAGCTTTCCAACATTACACACACACACACAAACATAATCACATAGCCAACACATATTCTGTTTTTCCTTAAGTAAACAGTGAGCTCATTTCCATCTCTCTCCTCCAGGTTGATGCTGCAGCTCCATGAACTCGTCTCCATCTCTCTCCCCCAGGGTGATGGTGCAGCTCCGTGAGCTTGTATCCGTCTCTCTCCTCCAGCGTGATTCTGCAGCTCCATCACCTTTTGGCTGCACACTGCTCTGCCTTTGCTGCCAGGAAACCAGTACAAGGTTGTGTCTGCTGTGCTTTCTACTACAGTTACACAAACAGTCAGAAAAGAGTGAGACTGATCTGTGCTGTGCACCTTTGCCCCTGATTTGTCCAACTGTGTAGAACACCACAGAACGCCACAGAGGTCTGAAGCTTGAAGCCCTGTGCAGGCAGTAGCATTGATTGCTAACTGATCCAGGCAATGATTTAAGAACATAAGACACTGAGCGGCCACTGAGAATACGCCCTGCTCTTCCACAGTTATTCTGCCCCTCTCCAGAAATCATTCCTCAAATAAAGAGAAAAGCTAAGAGGAATACTTTGGATAACTCTGAGTAAAGCATGCATAGTTACACTCCCCATGAGATTTAAAATAGCTATGTACATGAATCAGAATTCAGCAAGAATATCTGGAAAATAGGGTTGTATGAATGTGCACCTCCTTTTAATGTGATAACCCAAGTCCCTCTTTGTGTAATTATTAAATATATATATATATATATATATATATATATATATATATATATATATATATATATATATATATATATATATATATATATATATATATATATATATATATGCCATTCCCATTCATACCACAGAGAGCAGGAAAAAAGTACTTAAATTACATTTTCACCCTACACACACATACATTTAGTCTCAGCTTTTGTAAATGCAAAGGCAGCAAGGCTTAGGGTGTGACGAGCTGTGAAAAACATAAGAGTAGGTTGTTCGGGTCATTGCAGGCATGTTCACAGAAAGGAAAGGTGACCTAATTCCAAGGAGGTGTCACATTTGGAGTGTAGGCGAGAATTCATGCGCTATTTTGTAACTGTCAGCAAACATGGACCAATGTGTGTGTACATGATGATAATGTGAACTTGGTAAACTTGATAAAGAACTGTTTTTGTGTTTGCACAAATATAAAAAGATTGGTCTATGAATATTCACACTATGATGTATATATGGATATGTTTTTATGATAGCCATTAACGCGGAAGTGTGTAAACACACACCCATTTCCATGTAATAAAATATATCAAGGGAACAACAAAACAAACTAATTACAGGAAGGGTTACATTCTAAGACCAATGCACTAATTAAATGACTTCCTACAATATCAAGGCCAATAAAACAATAAAATGAAGATCATTTTAAAAATTGCTCCGATCCCTCATAAACTCCACGAGGTCACTGTCCCTTGGTGATTGTTTAGTGAGGAACTTGCATTTATTAATTGTTGCACCAGTAAGAACATACAGCAAAGCAGCTCAGCAGACAAGTCTGACTGCTGAAGCACAAAGACAGGTGTCTACATTGCTACAGAGAATGACTGCAACATTTGCCTTCTGACCCCAGACCTCACGAATGACTCCAGGGCTGACTCCATTTAAGCCTGGCTCTATTTTAAATGTGAAGCTGCTGATTTGTAGTGAGCACTCTGACTAACAGCTCTGTGCCTAGAGCATATGGCACCCGTGAAAGCTCAGTTTACCGAAAGACCCTTGCTGCTGTGGCTTCAGCTGGCCGCTGTCATGTAGCTGCCCGCTCGGGGCCTCTCGGAACTGGGGAGGTAGCGCTGCTGCACGCCCTGCTCCTGCTTGGCTCCACGCCCAGCCTGACAGTCCCACTGACCCACTAGATGATGAGTCAGGGCTTCCCACCCAGACACACCGATCACAATGGAATGTGGGTGTTTCTTTGTGTCTCTCTCGCTTGCTCGTTCACTCGCTCCCTTTCTCTGCCTCTCTGTCTGTTTTTTAAATTGGGAAAATCTGCAGCAAACATAGAAGTGACACCATCAGTGTATGGGGTAGTTTTGAGTTTATTTTAAAAAGTAATACAGGAATGAACTTGGCAAACTGTAGAATTAATAAATCCAGCAAAATAAGAGTCGCTTAACCCTGGGCTTCCTTGAACTAAGGTGCAGATCACACTCCTGAGACTACACAAGTATGTTAAATCAGCTCCAGAGTAGTATTGAATGGCCAAACTGCCCCCTTGTGGCCACTGCTTAATGTGGAAGTCACTCCAAGGTAAAGTCAGTCTACGCAACAGTTGAGTTTGGCTCACATCTGACTGCATTATTTACCCTATACATTTTCTCACATTCTTAGTGTGCTCACTCATCTGTTTCTAATACAACACAAAGGTAAGGCCATTAAAGTAAAAGAAAGCACTGTTTCCTCTGAACACACCACATTACGACTGATTTCTTATTAATGTCAGCTCCTGTAAAAAAAAAAGAGCAAAATACTTACAGTATAGGCTAAATTCATAGAAATCACAAAGTCCTTATATAAATGAACAAGGGTTTATATTTCTCTCTCACACACACTCACATATACAAGTAGATGTGTATATATAAGATGCCTGGTCAACTTCTGCATAAATAATAGATGAGAGTATGTCAAAGGAATCCTGTTTCTCCTCCCAATCTGCTGACATGGGCTAATACACGCCCCACCGTCTGTATTCTCAGTGTCCAAACACCCACTGAAACACATGACCTGTAGTTCCAATGAATCACAGAAGGCCACTGAAATGTTACCACATTCATAAACTCTGACGCAGTCACCTATCTCAAGCAGAGTTTAGCTAAAGATGTAGTCCTCCACACCAAATTCTGACAATCAAAGATAATAAAACATTTGAAGATCAGGTCCAGATGTGTCAAAGTAGGATCGGACCTGAATTCTACATAAAGGTATACTTCCAGATTTAATGTCACTGTTCTAAACACACTGTTCTGAACATTTAACATTTGTTCACATTTGTTTGAATTCTAATCTGAAAATAAATATTTCTTGCTATTGCATATTTAATGGCATGACAATAATCCACACTGCTGCAGAACACAATACTACATCTAAATGTTTGAAAAGGGACTTTAATGTTAACTTACTGATGTATAAAACTTCCAAGCCTCAGCACAAATACTGTATGCAACATTCACTAAGCCCTTCCTAGCTGCTGCTTTTTTTTTTTTTACTGCCCCTTGTGAAAGAAAGAATTGGTTCAGGACCGGAACACTGGCAGTGTGGGGACTGACAGCACAGTTCTGAATGGGTTCCACAGAGGACAGTCTTAACAATGGTTTCTGTGTGTGGTTGTATGAATGATTTCTGACACAGGGCAGAGTATGGCAATTAATTCAAAAAGAAATAACCAAATGTCTAGCAATGTCTGGAGACAGACACTCACCTTCAACAACATGCTTTTAGTTCAGCTATGACAAAACACAGAGTGAACAATTGTTAGGACAGAAGAGGAATAGAAAGCACAGAAAGTGAAAATGTTTTGTTTTGTGTTTATTTTTTTCTAGGGAGCAGATCTGTAAACTGCAGGACAGTAGTGGCCATGGTAGTGTGGTAACTAGTGTTTTCTTCATGTTCTCGAGCTGCTCTGTGTGCACAAGTCATTGTGTTTCAAAGAAATAAAGTAAGCAAACTGATCTAAAATATTAAGTCAGATAATACATAGTCCCCACCATTTATGTGCTATTTATGTGATGTTTCAGTGAGGTTCTAGCTGAGTACTGCAAAAAAAAGCATACACCCCAAACCTGATGATCAAAGACTTGAGAGACTTGGCCATTAAGCTTAGTGTTCTTGCTTGAATGTTACAAATAGATGTAGAGAGAGACAGTGAAAAGAGGGTATGGAGGCCAAATATGGTAATCTAAAATGAGCAATTGGGACAAAGAAAAGACATGTAAAAGATCAGGAGGCCCATCGACCAAGTGCATTTCTATCTGTTACCTTTCCTGAGCCCAGCATTGGACAAAGATTGCTTGGACCCTCTGGCTCACCAGAATAGGCAGCAGCTTCTTCCGGCAGACCCAATTGGTGGTGGTTTCACACATCAGACACCCAGCCTTGAGCCTTTTAAAGCATTTGAGCTTACAAGAGGACTGATTGATTACAAAGAGATCATCCTAACCACAATTTTCTGGGAAAATATCAAGTAGTGTTATGGGTAGTCCTCTGAATGTGTTCAGTGTTAATTCTCTAACCATAGCCTATGCGTGGGCCAGGGGAGGTGAATCAGTGTCTGCCTAATTCAACACAATAGAGAAGAAAACGTTTCAGGTCAGTGGTCACATTTGTGCCCTCTGTAATAAAACAGGCAGCAAGGAGTTCAAGCTTAATACTCAAACATCCATACACATATACAATTACCAGCAGAAAATTAATACCAGAAGCCAGAGGTTTTGGAGCAAGAACAAAAAACAGACAACACTGACTAAATAAGTGTGTGAGAGACGTTATGGAGAGAAGGGACCTGAAATGTACATTGGGCATATCTTGTACTTAGCGGACCTGAAAGTAACCTCATTGGGCTGATACGATCTCTCTATGCTACGTCTTAGGTTTTTCTGCCTCTTTTTGAAGATTATGTCTACATTAGAAAGCTGCATCCACACATTTGGTGATGTACACTGTTCAGGGGGCATCACTGATCATGGCAGTCTTCTGACAGAATTAAACTGTTACCATTTTCTGTTGAAAAGAATAGTAATATAGTTCAAAACCGTTAATTAGAATATTAAACACATTTAATCATACATCTTATAAGAAATTATTGTATCATAAAATTACATATGATCGAGACATTTTGTAAGGAGGTACAGGCACACCATGTACATGGTACAAACTAACGACTATGTGACCTTTTTATAGCACCATGAACCAAGCAAGCCGGGACCACAAAAGTCGAAGGCCTGTTGTAGTGACTGTGAATCCCTGCTGCCGCTTCATTGTCTTAGATGGTGTCCCTTCCCTACATCGGACTGACCTTATATAACCAACTGAAATTAAAGTTTCGGATTCTACCATGTCTGCTTCACGTTCTGGGTTCAAATGGACACGTTTTGAATCATAGTTCCCTTTAGTGAATACCTACCTTATCCTGTTCCTCTTTTCATATCTCACTCACGTTTGTCTGTTCATCATTCCTAGTCACTGTGTTGTTTTGCTGGGAGTAACCAAATGTGGCAGTGACATCTGATCAGTGAATTTATACAGTGCCAGTTATTTAGGGTGTCAACATTTTTTACCCCACAGTGACTTAGCTCGTTAGCTACATAGTGAGACACACTCATTAGACTTCATAGCTTATTGTAATCTTTGCAGTCCATGACACAGTATGGTGTTGTATTACTCGACTGCTGGACTGTAGCAGAGCACAACACACTTTTTAAACTACTCTCATAAGTAGAGCATATGTGCCTACTTGTGACAAAAGCTGCCAGTAACCGCAATATATATATATATATATATATATATATATATATATATATATATATATATATATATATATATATATATATATATATATATATATATATATATATAAACAACATCTGGATCCCTTAGATAGATAGACGGTGTCGCGGATACCAAATTAGCTAGGTTAGTTATCTTAGTTACAAATTAGAGGGACCACGGCGGATGTAACAGACAACTAACGTTAGATATCCAGCTAATGAGAGAGATCGTTAGCGTTAGATATTAAGATGAGTTACCCGGCTAACATTACTAGGTAGCGAACCAGCACCATATATTTTATGCCTTCCACGCAAATAACTATGAAGTCAATCGGGTGGCTTGGACCATAGACACACACGCATGTATGTGTATCTAGGAGTCAGGACTCAGAATTCACTCATTTTCTGGGATGATTATAACTCTAAAGGAGCATTAAATCATTTTAGCACCAAAAAGTAGGAAATAATATTTCTGAAAGTAATTATCATTTTTACATTTTTCCTATAAAATGCAGCTCACACGAGGTAAGGAATCAAACTGATTTGTACTTCGGTTTCTATATGGGGTTGCCCGACATGGAGGTCAGGTTTAAAATAGATTTAGTACAGCATCTCTTAGGCCACTAGGTGTCAGCAAAATGGCTGTTTTGTAGCATCATTGGAAAATTGAAACGTCATTGGAAAAATGACTTATTGCTCCTTTAAACAGGAAAGCAGCATTAACTTGTCAGACAACTGCTGGAACTGTGGCCCTAGTGCTGTACTTTCCAATGAAAACTTGACTTGGCCATTTTGACTTCAGTTCTAAAGATAAATCATTAAAAAATATAAAGTTATATAAAATACAACATTTTAAATGCAATTTATATATATATATATATATATATATATATATATATATATATATATATATATATATATATATATATATATACCATTTTCTAAAGAGTTTAATTTAAAAAAAGAAAAAAAAACATCTTACAAAATGCTGTAATGGATTAATGTGGTTGTAACGTTGAGCGGTAAGGAGGCGGACGCATGTGCAGAGAAGAGCGAGATTTAATAGGGGCAAATGCAAAATCAGAGTCGTCTAGGCAGTCCAGGGTCATGGAGCCGACACGGAGAGTACGGGAATACATGACTTAACAAAAACACACACGCGAAGGCAAACGGGGAAGCAGGCTATAACTAAGGCTAGGAAACACGAAGGCTAAGATACGCACAAAGGCACGGAATACAAAGAAACACATTCACAAATTCAAACAATGAACAGCCACGACCAAGGCACACAACAGGGTTTAAATACATGAACTAGAAACGACGGACAGGTGTAAGCAATCAAACAATGTGAGGACAAAACGAAACTATGGAACGGAACTAAGCACACGACAGGGAAAACGGAAGATGGAAGGGTCTAATCGTGACAGTGGTAAGGAGTGAACTGTAAAATATGCACTCTTCCACCAAGATAAAATATGCCACTAATGTACTAGATTAATATTTAAATGCACAAGTAGTTCAAAATAGTAGTAGACATGTTGACGTGTAAACAATGGTTTATACAACAGTCTTTGTAAATTATCAGTGTATACTGTAGATTGATACAACTCAGATTGTTTTTGGTGTAAAACAGAAGAATAAATTCTCCACATAAAACCTGCTGTGTTATGTATTCTGACATCACTGAGGGACATAAATAGAACATATGCAAGTTTCAAGCTGTACTGTGCTTTTAAGCATACTTGAAAAAGTGCACATAGCTTGGCTGATCAGAAGCCTGCCATTAGTACCTTGAATGTCTTTCTATGAGAAATCATTACTGTCATGGGGACCATGAGAAGAACAGTGTATAAATAAACAAAGGTTAATTATAATTTTCCAGAATGATTGTGGTTATATGTAATAAAGTTCTTTATATTGAATAATGTAATGACTCCCAAAACTATATAAAGTTCTGTAAGGCTTAGAAAATCATCTGAGCTTAGAATTCTGTTAGTAACTAATGAACTAGGTTGTTGTTATTCTTAATAATAATAATAGTAATAACAATACTACTACTAATAATAATCCTATTATTTTATTATTATTATTATTATTATTATTATTATTATGTACAATCTTAAAGCACACTTAGAAAATGAGTGTTCCCACACTCAAGCCCTGAGGCCTAAATTTATTTGGTCTACAGATCAATATGCAATTTTTCAGGGTAGAATTACTGAGAAGGTACAACTGAGCTGGTCATAAGGCCTCGGGTCCTTTTTACTCTTTAGAGACCAGCACTGCATGAATATATCCAAGCATAATCAGCATGTACAGAATGTTGTTGAAAAATTTTGGATTACAGAATACAAATGAAATAAGAGAAAAATATAACACTGTGTGAGTTACAAAAACACAAACCTCAGAATCAAAGCTCAGATTTACAAGCTGCTTCTTCAAAGTTGTTGTTATGTGAAAAGTCTCTTAACCTATGTTAAAAAAAAAACATGAATCAGTAGTGCAAGCTTATCTCTTTTGTGATTAAAAAACTACTTTAAAGATCATAATCAACTAATATATCTGTTGTCAGGTTCATAAATGTACCTCACATAGCAATACCATTTTCATGCAACATGTTTTTAAGCCTTAAAGAATAGATCTTAAAGAGTATCAGAGACTAGAGCCCCAGTGTGGAACTGGTAAACTGCAAAGCATTTTAGAGAGCATGGCCGTCAGGCACACTGGACAATGTTGTCGAGTTGCAGAGTAGCTCCAAAACTGCAGGGCTCCAGGTTGGGCCTTTTGAAGCTCTGTAGAGTTCCTGTCACTCTAGACATGCTGGCTGTGGAATGCCACTGCACCTGTCTGTGTGCAGTCAACATTACCCCCCCCCCCCACACACACACACACATACACATACACAAACACACCCCCAATCGATGTCACCATGCTACTATATGAACAGAACATTATGATCTGAATGTGTGTCTCTGCCAACCACAACACCCACTGAACCCCAGAGCAACATTTGCAGCACATGCTGTGCTGCTTAAGATCAGACTTTTTATTAACCTGATTATATTTCTCTCTTTAGGCAACCTATGAGATGGGTTGTAAGATTTGCTGCCTTGGCCTTCTATTCTACACTACATGAGGAGGAGGCTACAGCTATAGAAAAATAAATTATACTTAAGATATGTGGTTTAAGAAACTGTATAGTTTTGTTTTTGTTTTTTTTTTACATTAAATAATAATGTAATAGACAAGATTTTGATTGTCTGCATAAACATGCCCATTAAATGTTTATGTTATATATATATATATATATATATATATATATATATATATATATATATATATATATATATATATATATATATATATATATATATAGAGAGAGAGAGAGAGAGAGAGAGAGAGAGAGAGAGAGAGAGAGAGAGAGAGAGAGAGAGAGAGAGAGAGAGAGAGAGAGAGAGCAAACAATCCACTACATGAGTTCTGTAGGGCATATGCTAGACTTTACCTGAGCCTCTCAGCTGTCATTCAGATGCTTATGTAAACAAAACCAGCTTGAAAGGACAGAAAGTACCATTCTAATGTAGGATATAGACTAGGGAAGTGACCACATCTACCACAGTGTAAAACTCACTACTACTACTACTACTACTACTACGACTGATAAGATTCTTCTTCTTCTTCTTCTTCTTCATAATAATAATAATAATAACAACAACATTTAGATAACCATGCATGATTACTATCCTTTTAAAAAAGTCACAGAAGAATACATTTTAAATAAAAAAATATATAGTTTAATATATTGTAGTGTTTTCAATATGTATTAGTTTTTATCATAAGAATAATTCTATTGAATTTTTACATAGTGCAAGAAACATCTTGAAGGTACTTTGGAGGTAGGCAAAATCTAAATTGTCCAAGCTCTAAGAAAATGCAGTTATCTTTATTGCAAAACTGCTGATTTTGTGTATTTTGTCTTGCATTTTTTCTCCAGTCCAGTTCTCAGATGTCATAACTACGAGGTGTATACTGATTATAAAAATAACAGTATTCCAATGAAACCGACAATCTCAACTCTCAAGCCACATTGCTTGCAATGAGTGGGTGCTTGTGTGTGGCTTGTGTGTGGCTTGTGTGTGCATGTATATTTTTTCATATGTATGCAAACTGTACAGCATGTCTGTGTCATGGGACATGTAGCTGTGGGTCTGGCATCTGCTGAGAGAGAGGGGCTCAAGGGGATGCCCCGCTGCTACTTTCCATTACAAACAATGTGCCTCTGTTGTGAGATCATGCACATAATGCCTGTACACTTCTTGGAGTTTAGAGATGCATGTCCTGACTCACCAAAAGCAGTTTTTCATCAAGTTCAAGGTAGGTTGCACATTGAGTTAAAAAAAAAAAAAAATTATTTAAAATAAGCAAATATTTAACATTAAATAAGATTAAATATTTTTACAAATACTATATACAGTTTTTACATATAAACTTAAAAGCTATAATGACTTGAGAGGCATTTCATAGTCCTGTGCAGTTTTCATTTTTGTCAAGAGCTCTCCAGGGCACTAGGGGTGCTATTATGGGTGGTGTAATTTCATGGACCGGTTTGATGACAGTGATACCGAACGAGAAAGTTGCTTCTTCTGGCTTTTTGAACACTGGCGCAAGACAAAGTCATAGTTGGCTGAAGTAGACATGGCATAGTAGACATTGGCTTTGTCTGGAATGATAAGCTCTGAAAATGAAAAGAAGACAACAGTATCCATCTGCATCCAGCAAGCCCATTCCACAAGAAGGTACGCCTACTTCAGAAATGGCATAACAACTGGGCCATGGTCCGGTTACAGATATAGGCTTTCCAACAAGGGATGTCTTATAGATAGACAGACAGACCCCTCCCAAAGAACAGAGTTATTGTATATTTTTATAATACATATATTTTAATCCTTAAAATATAGTTTCTGCAGAGTTGTTCAGCCCAGTTGCTTTCCACACACCTTTGCCATGAGGCAGTATCTGGATGAGGGTGAAGTCCTGCGCACTGCTGTTCTCCAGGTTGTGCTTCTGCAGAGCCTTCTCAATCACCTGGCCTGTCTTATCCTGATTGGTCAGCTGTTAAGGACACACAATGTTCAGTCAATCTATTTAAATGGGGTTAATTAGGGTTAAATGGGGTTTTATCTATTTTAGTGTTTGATATAGAGTAATTAATTTTTAGGAATGCCAGTTATGTTAATCATAAACACAGCAACCCAGCAGTACTGGCCTGGTTTATTGTTTAGAAAACCTTTTGGCACTTGGAATGATCTGAGTTAAGGCATTATGTGGTACTGGCTACCAAAGCCACATGCCCTGACAAATTCTCTTCCAATGAAGCCTTTTTGGACTAGCACGAATGCAGAATTTGTTGCAAATTATCTTCTCATAATTTCTTAAAAGAAACACACTGATTTGATCATTCCTAGTTGTAAAAACCTAATCTAATCTCAGATACATGTTGAACATTTATACAAATCCAGTCTCCCTACCCTTTCAGGTGGAATCTAACCAAGACTAAGCAACCCTCCCCTGTCGCTGGACCATTCTCTTCTACCATGAAGTTGTCTGCCTTCCTGCCCACCTGTCACTGCACCATCACCACAAGTTCGTTTGCGTGGTGACGAATGAAATCCCGAGCTGGCCTTCCACCACAGTTTTCCCTGCACATTGATACACTATTGCCTTGTCACGCTTCAGAATTCAAGATTGATATCAATATAAACCCCCCACTTATTGTAAAATTATTCCTAGTTCACATTTGTTATTTTTCTTCATTTTCATCCATGTCATCATGTTGTTTGATGTCAACCAGAGGAGGATGGGTACCCCTTTTTGAATTTTGGTTTCTTCTTCTCAACCTTAGGGGGTTTTTCCTCACCACTGTCGCCTTTGGCCTTCTCTATTGGGGCTTGGACCCAGACACATGTAAAGCTGCTTTGTGACAACAGCTGTTGTAAAAAGTGCTATATAAACTGCTTGCTTACTTGCGTGCATATCAAACCTACCAGTACCAGATACAGCACAAGCTCTCCCCTCCTATGTCCCTTCATCAAAAGCTAGAGAAAGGCAGGACCTTGGCTAGCCAGTTGGCACTCACCAGGATACTCTTGTACATGTTGCCGTTGCTTCTGGGCTCCACACTGACCCGGATGATGCAGGAGTCAGCCACCTGCCTGTTGTACATGGGCAGGGAGGTCATGGAGATGGAGTGCTTGTGGTTCAACTTGGACGGAGTTGAGGAAGAGGATGGCGAAGGAGCCACAGGGTCGGCCTGGAAGTGCAAGGAGGGTGTGGAGGAGTCCGGAGAAGGAGTGGAGGGAGGTGCCTCCACCATGTTTTGGCAAGAGCCAGAGAGGGACTAAAGGTAGGAGAAGAGATGTGGGTCATGACATCACTGAAGTGCAACTAAATATGGCACTCTGGTGTCCTCCTCAGGTCCACAGGACAGTTGTAACTTTATAGTTTGTTTTGTGGCACTTTGAGGCCTGGGCATGCACCAACACTGTTGAAAGAACGTGAGCAATGGAAGCCCTTTCCACAAATAGGAGGAAGTTTGCTGCTATGTTAGCAGCTCCTACAAAGGGAATTCTACTGCATCTTGTTGGACAGGATCTTATGAGCCAGCTACAAACTGGGCTGGGTTTTCTACACTAACCTGCACTGCAGAATGGACACTAGTGGGACGAATCACAACCACCAAGCACCTGGTATAGCACAACCCAAACTTCTTTTCATTTCACTCATGCCTTTCTTCAGATGACATTTAATACCAATTTTGCCATGATCCACTGCAGAGTAAAAAGAATGTCACAGCATGGATCTTAAGAATCTAAGAAATGTGCACTTCTCTGAAAGCATCTCAGGTATTGCAGCTGTGTGCTTCAGGAAGTGATAACTATTACATTAGGATGACAGCTGATAGACTGAGCCAGCACAGGTTTCACTCAAGAGCTGTGAACAGTGCAAACAGATCTACAATCATGTTGCAAAATCCAGGTCAATAGAAAATGAAGTACATTCCATTTTGGATGACACAGGAATCCCAAGGACTGGCTAGTCATTATGTGAAACTACAATGGAGAACAAACCATTGAAACAATGGAGAGCAATCCACTGTTGGTCACATTATAATGAATGAATGTGTTGAGTAAATACATCCATGTGCACAAAATAGTCTGCTGAACCTTTAGATAATATGAATTTGATAGACTATTGTGGATAATGTTAATGTTATTGTTTAGTACTATTGTTTAGTTAAAGGGGAGAGGTGACAGTGGCACCTGAGTGCACAGAAGGATGTCTGCTTTGGGAGTATATGTGTGTGTGTGTGTGTGTGTGTGTGTGTGTGTGTGTGTGTGTGTGTGTGTGTGTGTGTGTGTGTGTGTGCGCGCGTGCGCACTTGTAGCACCTGTGGTCCAGGAGGAGAGGACTGACGGGTAGAGATTTCCTCCATTTCAGAGCTGCTGGATCCAGATGATGATACGCTGATCTGGTCAGCATTCTTTCTGGAGCCCTCAGTTGTACTCAAGAGGCTGAGCACACATACACACAGTTTCATAGTCTGATATGCACTGTGCACTACATATCATATTTGTGTTAGGTTGCGCAAATTAGGGGATGCTATGTTGACCTAGCAGTGCTTCTGAAGGCTAATACTTACGCAGTGAGCTTCTTAGAGAGTGCGTGGTGAGTCCAGGCCCCACTTCTGGATGGTGGACTGGTGTCGAGGGGAGGCTCCAGCTGCCTTGAAAAGTCATAGCTAAAAGGGGGAAATACAGAGATCCTGAGCTCTACACTTGAAGAATAAAATCAAAGTGCAGCTCAGTGTTAGAATAAATCATGGTGCAGTAAACATGAGTAATTTTACACACAGTCCTCATTATATTCAGCAAAACATAACCATGTCAGTGTATTTCGGTCCATTGTTATTTAGTTGTACATTTTCATTGAACAGAGTCCTCCCAGCAGGTGATGGACCCTCACCTCTCCTGCTCCGTCAACCTCCTTGGGCTCTGAAGCCATGTCTCAATCAGAGGGTGATGAGGCAGGACGTACTGGGAGCAGGACGCCTGCAGCTGGCGGATCTGCCATAAGATCTCATACTCCTGTACAGAAGATGGGCAGGGAGAGATGGAGAAGGCTAGTGAAGGCATAATGCGGGGAATCATTGCCAGCATGGCTGTGTAAACATTCACACAGCCCAGGTGAGCATTAGATTTCATTACCCTCCATGAGCTACAATGGGAACATTACTCAGTAAACGAACTGGGTTTAAGTTAGCCAACATGAACTCCCCACTGTACCAATACTCTGTAATAAAGGACATCAGAAGATTTCCCCTGGGTTCAGAGCTCATACCCCTGGGGTATCACCAGTGTGTATTAATAAAACATGCAATGTGATACGCACACTTGGAGAGCTGGTCATGTGTATACCGATTCAACTGCTGCAGAAAGCCAGAAACTCACCCTCCTCCGTTTTTCAAAATTTATGAGTCCACACTGATGGCAAAGAAAAAAGAGAAAAAGTTTGGTAACCACATCTTTAACTGTAAGACCTGCACTCCCCACAGCACAAAAATCCCATTTGGTGGCCCACAGCACATTCTGTTTGTATGCCCTTCTAGTGGGGCTAATTTTTCACAGGCTGCTTTAACACTGCAGAGTTTAACATTTTAGTCAAGATATGCAATCATTCATCCAAAGACACATGACTGCTTTCAGAATCTCATTCAAGCATGAATTATTGTCATATTTCAAATCTCACCTCCACAGTATCAGGGAGTGCCGTATCCAGCATAGTAAGAACAGTCAAATACGTTCCCAGGTAAGGCACTGCTCTGTTGGTGGTGCTCTGGAAAAAAAGGTTGGCATTAGCCAAATGCTCATTAACTCTAATCAGTTAGTATGCCCCACAGGCAATGAGATTATAGGAAGAGCCTAAAACATAACTATTCATAAACACTGCAGTAATGTCATGTTTAATGTCAAAACACATTAAATCCACTTGCTCTCTCACGAATGCTCATTGTCTTCCAAGGCAGTGAATCACCACAGTGGTTTCATATTTGACATCAAATGGAGAGAGAGAGGCAGAGAGAGACACAGACACACAAAGAGAGAAGTTCCTTTCATGTAATTTCTTATAACACATTGTTTCAATTTCTAAATTAAACAATGCATGGACATTATTTAGCCGGTTTCATTCCTACTGCCTTTTTCTGACAAAGGGCCAAACTGATGACACATCTGCTTGACGTTTCCTTTTCTTTTTTTACAATTAGAGGAAAGTGCCCAATTTGCTTATTCATAAACAGTGATTGGTAGTGTTGTTGTAATCGAGTCAGGACTCTGAACCATAAATGAGTCTCCCTGCACATTAGGAGGAGGGATTTACCATTTGTCCGGACATGGAGCACTGCTGGGATGTCTTGGGTGAAATGTTATCCACAGCTGCCTGGCTCCCATCCTAAAACATGTAAAAAGCAGTCATCAGTTCATCCACACACTCACTCTGCCCTGCACCCATCCTGCAAGTATAAGTGAACAGATTAGCATCATATCAATCATTTTCTTTTGTGCGATACTGTTCATGCTTCCGATTTATTGCTTTTGATTATTATGTGTCTTGCTAAAATGTTCACAAAATCTACCTTCTATTCAGGACAGAACTGGCAGACTATGGAAAACAAAGATTAATTGCTTAGTCAATGGTAGACAAATAGCTACCATAAAGTGCCACATGTAGGAGTTACTTATTTCTTCAAAGGTACAAACAAGCATGCAAAATAAACATTTTCCAGAAATACTAAACACACATGATTGATTCTAGAATAAATAATTAGGAAGAGTGTGTACACAGAATTATGTCAGCAGCTAATATGTACAAAATTATACATTTAACTAACTTCAAAGTAACCCAAAATAATAGAATAAACAAAATCATCATCTATAGTGGTGAACACTCCCTACTGCCATAAAGGAGAATCTGAACCTAGTGATGCAAGCACTGAGAATTTGTACACTACAGAAACGTCTGTGTGTACAAGAACAATACTGAGCAAACAAGTAGCACAAAGAGCATACCACATTTCAACATGGATCCCTGGCCCCCACAGTGAGGGCTCTTAGCTCTTTGAGCACAAGTATAACAAGATTATTGAAGTGTTACTTGGTAACAGTTAACCATCTTGCTATTCATTAACAAATTGTGAATGGTGTTTTAAAGAGAAAATGTCAGCAATGTGTAATGACAAGGGTTTTTTTCTTTTAAAAAATCAAGACAATATTCTGGGATAATAACACTGTGTGCGTGTGTGTGTGTGTGTGTACACATATGAAAGAGCATATGAGATCTTACCTCCACAAGGATTTCTCTGCTGCTCATTACACAGTTCTCATCAGGAAAAGTTTCACACAGGTTCTCAAAAATGCTCACACTATCTCTATAAAGTACAAACCACTCAGGTAAAAACAAAGTGTAACACATTGTAATTTTCCAAAATTGTAAAAGATCTACATTACACCTTTGATAATGTGTGATCCGACTCTAAGAAAATGGTTATATGAACGTTAACTAAAAAGTATTTCCTAACTGACCTCTTGTCTAAGTCAACCCTCTGTGAGGGTTGTTTAATACCTGCTCACAGCTGTCCAGGTCTTTCTTAGCCTATAAACAGGGTTGGACTGCAAGGCAGACAAAATGGCCCTCAGGGAGGAGAAGTTCTTCAGCTGTCTGCACTCCTATGGTAACAGGTAAAAGCAGGCTACTTGCATACATAATAACTATTTGCATATGTGACACTCTTGAATTGCTGTAACCCAGCATGGGACCCAAAACAATAGTAAAATAATCAGTAACATAAACCTATGTTTATGTTTAAAGGATTTTATGTTTAAAGGTTTTGACAATGGTGCAGAAACACGTTGACAATATGCTTGCCAGGAATATACTCTTTTTGGTAAGCAAGCACCAATTAAAGAATCTAACCTGTGCCACTTGTATCCATTTCTCAATGACTCTAGCTCTTTGGCTAGGAGTGGACAATGGACTGGAAGGAGATGTGGAATGACACAGCAGCGATGTGATGACTCTATTGGTGATGGCATTGAACTGGGCAATGGTGGCACGGATGGTGGGCGAGAGGTTCTCCTTCTTGTCTCTCTGAGACCATACACAGCCCAGACACTGGAAGGGCACAACCTTCATAAACAATTCCTACAACACCATACAGAAGAGAATTCATATTTCTGGGTTATTGGACTTAGATTTATAGATCCAATCAGGAGCAGGACTTATAGCACACTCACAGCATCCAGTCTGGTGAGCTGTTCTGCGAGTTCTGTGACAGAGAAGTCCATGAAGTCTGTCTGATTGGTAAGCTCATCCCTCTCTACGTCCTTCTCTTCCTGATGCACCCCTGACTCCTCTTCCAGATCATCATTACCCCCAACATCTGAGAGGACAAAGAACCATTGCAGCACATTGTTAGTGAGTATTGCCACATGACAGACAAGACGCTGACACCATGATGCAGGGCTGCACTACATGTGGTAATTTTTTGTATGATGTCTTGGTTGCATATGTCTGACCTTCTGCTTGGAATCTCTTCAGTAGACCCTCATAGCACTTGGCCAAGGGAGAGAGAGATGGGTGCTGTCTCAGCTGCAAGCACATCAAGCGAAGAGAGGAGTGCATTGGGGGGTCCAGGAAATCCTCAGCAAACTCATCTAACCAGGTCTGGAGCAGAGTCCACAGAGCGCTGCAAAACAATATACTTACTTAATCTTCTCTTGAAGCATGCTGATGTACTCTGGTCCTGAAGCATTTGCTCATTAAGAGAGTTACATTTAGAGCATTCAGCTGACACTTTTATCCAAAGCAACTTATAATTATGACTGAATACAACTTGAGCAATTGATGTTTAAAGGCTTTGCTCAGGGGCCCAACAGCGGCAACGTGCCAGTGGTGGGGATTGAACTGGCAACCTACCAATTATTAGTCAAGTACCTTAACCAATGAGCTACCACTGTCAATGGGGTTAGTTGCTCCAATTCTACATTTCATTCAAGGTGCCCATAAAACAAACTTTAGACATTGTTTTCCTAACGATATTTTCATAGTCAATGAAAAAGAAAGTCCAAAGACAGGAATTTCTTTTACAGATTTACCAAAGAAACAATGCTGAAACTGGCTTGGGGTAAATAGTTTTATTAAGCCTCTTACCTCTTATGACACTCACTATTGTCCAGCTCAGATGCAAAAACATCCCTGTTTAAGAGGATTAAAAAACATATTTATATGGGGCAGAGTACTACTTTTATTAAACAGATAGCTTTGTCTAGATTTTAAAACTTGCCCTGCAACCTAAACATTAGTTACAAAAAGTACTGTGCTATTCTTCTAGCAAATCAGAATATGCAGAAAAAACAGTCCCTAGCAGCAAATTAAACAGCACCTATTGCTATCTGTAATAAGCATTTGTTTGAAAATGACAATTGTCTTTAATGCCAACGTGGTCAAACAGATATTTGGTCTATGAGGGGTGACGCAATACGTCTGATTAGTTAAGCCTGCCTTTGTTTAGGGTCTTTTTTCAGGTGGTGTTTATGAAGAACATGTCCTTCAAATGACACGTTCAACATTCTTTCATGGCAGCCTTGCAAGCCAATTTTACTGGTGCTATGCAGTGATTCTCTGGAATGTGTCTGCTTTGGGTAAAGAACAAATAAAAAAGAGGCTTGTGGCACCAATTAATATGAGTTTTTAAAAAGCCTATGGTCACACTCCATGGTGTCAATATTTCCAGAGAAAAGCTCATGACTCCTCCTGGAAAAGTTCCTTTGATAACAGAATGAAAATACTTCCAGAATTCCATGTAGCACAGTGGATCTGAGTTCATGGCAACAGTGTGATAGGGACATATCAAAGAATCTGGAAAATGCTGGAACTCCAGGTAGGATGATATGGTGCTAAACAAATTCATGTGTTTGTGCACACCCAGACACACATGTACATGTCATTCGGTCCACAGACACACACTATCATGCAATCAAACATGCATGGTTTGAATGGCATAGGCATATAACTCTACCAACACATACCTTGAAATCCACAGGTTCCCAGAGGCATACAGTCATTCAGTAACACACAGAAACTCACGGACACATACACATATGTGTGCTTGTACACACACACACCCACCGACCTCTGGAAGAGCATCTCGATGAGCTCGTTGGAACTGGTAAAAGTGCGGTATGTGGACAGGAGGATCCTCCCGTAGTGGTTCTCCTGGCAGCAGGGCTCAAGCAGGTGGGCCACCAGTCGCTTCAGGGTGGCTGCCTTCAGCCTCCGCACCTTATATGTGCGGTACTGCACAAAGGCCGAGCATGCACATGCCTCCGCCTCACTCAACTGCGGGACAGGCTCCCTGCGTAGGGTCACCCCGAACACGGCGCCATCCTCATACTCCTCACCCCACTCCTGAACTGGCTCCTGGGAACACCAACGCAAACAGAGCAAGCCTCCGCTTTTAGAGTAGGGCTGAATGAAACAGGCCTTTTTGTACTGTAAGACTGGATATTTTCAAAGAGAGGCCTGCTGCCTACTCCAAAGTCATATTTAATTGCATTACAGCAAGAAGGTGCAAATCTAGACCATGCTCAAGCTTCTTTCACTTTGCTGTTCCATGACTGTACAGCCTAGATTCTGCAGTCAAGCAGGAATGCTTAGCATTACAAGGCACGACAGTAAAAAAAAACAAGCAATTTTCCAAGGAGAGCTATTTTCTCATTGGAACATTGGCAATTCTAAGCCGTCTGTTTAGTTCAACCTGCAGCTACTTGCAGCCCTCAATAACTTCTGTTTGGGGAAACAGTGATGTTCGTGGAGTCAGCTAAAAGCAGCATAGTGTAACCCACAGCAAACAGTTGCTGGGATAGACAGCACAAGATAATTTCCTCAAAAGAACCAGCCAGAGGGCAATGTCAGCAAAAGACACAGGGGAGGACAAGTCAACACATGAATCATTCATGCATGACACAGGTGAACTTTTCGCTGGCTAATAATTTTGCTGAATCATCTAACTAAAGTCTCCTGTAAAAAGCTCATAATGAGGGGTTTTGAGAAGCTTCTTAAACTGCTGTTTATGGCTCTTCAGTGTCTCACTATAATACACAGAGACAACAGTAAGCAAAATACACAAAGATATGAGTCCACAAGTGAAACACCTTTAAAATATGAATTCAACTTCAGGGCAAAGATTTGTGATGTTGTAGGGAGTGATTCTGTTCACATTTCATTAGTATGAAATAACTGTGATTTTGTCAGATTTTTTAAAATGAACGTTTACACAGGGTGTTTCAGGTGTTTTTGTCTGTTCCTGAATGCAGACCATTTTGTGTGTACTAATGCAACTTGTATCAATAGGCAGAGCATTTTAGC
The DNA here is from genome assembly GCF_041902795.1 of Electrophorus electricus. Lineage (NCBI taxonomy): Eukaryota > Metazoa > Chordata > Actinopteri > Gymnotiformes > Gymnotidae > Electrophorus > Electrophorus electricus. The sequence goes on from NC_137499.1 coordinate 31,388,199, forward strand.
ATTTGTTTTCATGTACCGTGAAGAACATGCTGTCTGAACTTTCCATTATTTATTGCGGTCAGCTGTCCTCAAACATAACTTAGCTACCTCAGATGCATTCCTTGATCTCTGCTTCCACAGAGGACAGGAGTTCATTATCACTTCTGGTGCATAAGCATTAGGTGGGTCCTTTGTTTAATGTAAATGAACAAACCCAGCTCATCATCTTGAGAAGGTTGCTGCTGCATTTCAAAGAAAAAACACATGGAACATTGGGGCATTACCTCACAGGGACAGAGTGTGGCATCACCACACCGATAAACCTACATTAATAACATTTATTAAATTAATCCTCACACTGTTTACAATTTAGTGTGTCTTTCATATGCTCTCAGTAGTGTTTGAATAACACTTTTCTTTCCAAAGCTTATTATACCTGGAACTTTCCATCAGGCCTTTTGTTGTACTTTAACTCTTGCTGTTAAGGGTGTATCTAATCCTGCTCCTGGGTGTCTACACTCATGGAGTCTTCTGTTTCAACCCTCAGCCAATACTTGTGTGCTTGGATATTCTATGGAGAGTAGTCTGTTCTGCTGGAGAAGAAACCTGGGGGGGGGCGGGGGGGTTGGCTGTGGTTCAATACTCTGTTCCAAACATCCTGAGGACAATATTTCATATGTTCTCTTAACCATAAATCTATCCTTCCCATACAGAGATCCTCCATATTTTATTAAGTCAATCTACTGTGAGAAACACTAAATTTACTCACATTAGACAGCTAAAATCAGATAATGAGAGATTCATGTCAAGTGCACAGGCATGAGAAGGCATGAGGAAAATAATCACTACCACAAGATGAAGTTCTGTCATTTTACAAATGTTTTTTTTCCTTTTACATGACATAGATTGTATAGTAAGCAGAACTATGTCGTTTATTCTAGCCTGAATTACAGATGCATTACAAAAAAGTGCTAAAGGGACAGACATACAAACAGATGTTTGTATCTCTGCAGAACAGATACTCAGAGGCGGGTCAGTTATTCTACAATGGGAGATGTGATTAGAATTATCAAGTCATGCAATTCTGTTTCAAGAAATGCAATAAATAAATAAAATCCTGTTTAAAGAAATCCAAAAGTTTAGTCATGGCTATTCCTGTTCAAGTCAGGAAAGGTAATTTTATCCTCAAGTCAAGTGTGGATATATAATGACAGCCATACAAGCTGCAGAACAAACCGCTTTTCTTTGGTGTGGTGGCTGACGTCCATGTCTGAGAGCCAAATGTATATAGTGGTCAGCCAGCGGTACATGATACCTGCGCCCACAGTCAAATAAGCCCTGGGCGAGTTTTGCATCGCCTGTGCGTCATCGGCTAATTATATAACGTCAGTAACGACGAGACTCAGCAAAAGAAAGAAGCTCTTAGTAAGAACTAACGAAACAGGGTCTATGTCTATATTAAATCAGCAGGGTATCTTTGTGAAGAGGCTGGTGACTGTGCTGTGCTATTGTTAGGGCTACGAAACTGCTTAGACGCTTCCTCATAACCTATACACCTATTGATAGTCTATACACAAATGTGGAAAACTCGCGTTTCTTTATGCTGTACTAACATATTCACATAAATGCAATTAAAGACAGTTAACTTAGTACAAGAAACATTCCAAGCACTGGGAAGTAAACACTGCTTGTAAGAAAATGAGAGAAAACATGAGAAAGTGCAAATGTGTAAATAAATAAGCCTAGCTTTAACCAAACGAATCAATGCACAACCATCTCGACTGCAATTACACAGGGTGCCAGAATCCTGTTAAAACGGACTTGGCCTAGGCACAAAAACGTACCGCGCCTTCGACCTACATCCAATGACCGAGGCTGACAGTCCAGACACTCAGCCATGATATATGAACGACAGGTGTTGATATTGGATTTTCCCGCAAGGAACCTATTTTAAATCGTTAAATTGCGTTATCCTAGAATTTTTGTTTCTTTGTAACATGTTGCATTCAGCATTAGTAGACACCGAAAAATAGGCTATATAGGGGTATCTGTATATAAAATAACTTTGCAATAATACACGCTGGCAAAATTGCAATAAAAGCACAAAACATTACCATCGTTAACTCCCATTTTCCCATCTCTCAGTAAGGTCTCTTGATAATCCTACGGCGTAATTCCTTTCATATTGATATCTTATTAAAATGTATCATTTAAAAGCAAAAAAACTGAGAAAAATAAGAGGATTAAGTCTGATCGATTTCAAAGTATAATCTTGAGACGCCAACGCGTAATACAGACAAGCATCTAGTTTTCCAATAAGCAAAAGAAGCAAGTTTCGTAACGTAAAAGCAAATGAAGATAATCCTACACTCTTGCTCGCCCGACGTTTGCCTGTTGCCATCGCATATTCCCACCGTCTCAGCGGGCCCTACCTGTGCGATCTGTACTTATGAAGTGGGAGGTATATTATTGCGAAGGAGGCGTTTCTGTCCTGAACGGAACATTTCATAACACAAGTGCCAAATTGGAGTGTCCTATATTTACTGAACACAAAGACTGTCTGAAGTGTCTTACTTATAAAGTGTAATTATTTTTAAAGGTTTAAATGTGTCATGCGATTTAAAGATGGTAACTTTGTCATCTTCTAGTCGTAGCATTGATGAAGGAAAACTTGCTTCATCTTCTCATTCCACTGACAATGATTTCTGCTAATTTTTGATACAGAATTAGTGCCGTCCATTGATTTAATAGTTAAAAAACCTATTGTGTATTATTTATACCAGCAATTCAGGTTTTGATTCTGTTTGTGTTAGCCGTTTGAACGTCTAACATACACATTACATTTTTGAAAATATATCATTGGTGCTTAGTCCTCTGGAGCATTATTGCTGAGAACTCAACAGTAGATAAATCAGATACAGCATTTTTAAAATCTATTTAAGTATGCTTGTGTTGTGCTGTTTGAGCATTAGAGGGAAGGATGGATGTTTGCACGTAGCTAATCTGAAAAAGTTTACCAACCCTAAAGTTTTTTATAGTCTATGATTTCGCACTTATTGATACTTTACTATTTATTGTCATTACGGAGAAGCGCAGCATATAAGATCTACAGCACACTGACACGTTTGTACTGTAGATAAATGTCCCATCAGTGAAACGTTTACTCATTATTCAAATAATCTTCGTTTGTAGTCAACTCAACAACCTAGCCTTGTCAAAAATTAGAATGTGACCGGATATGATGTAAAGAAATTCAGAAATCCTCTGTACATTTGGGTTTTAGTTATAGTTTGAGAAAATAGTGCTGTGCTGTTTCTATTTCCTTGACTAGTCCCAAAGGTATTTTGTCTTAAAAACATTTACAAAGGATTTAATTGGATGCTCTTCAGCCCATGTAATAGGCCTGCTTCATTTGGAAATCGTACAGAGAATGACATGCACTTTATCCCTACGTTATCCTGATTATGAGTGTGTATGAATGACTCTGATGAATGTGTATTTTATTTGTATGGTAATGCCAAAGGTTTATATACCGCATACAATCTATCTGCTTTAAAACATTTTCTCCTTATAGTATCGTTGGGTACTGACAAATTGGACACTTTAAGGGAAATAGTAATTAAAATTCATTTATCTTTGCAATGATTTGCTAAAGTGATTGCTCTGTCTATGATGCTCTATTTGTGAACTTAGAAAATGAATGTTTAACATTATACTGAATTATAAATCTGATGCTCATACTTTACAGGAGTAAAATTTTCAGGACACTGCCTTCATTATTCACATTTTCTATTATTATTGGTGGTTTTGGCTGGTTGATATTCTTTGTGACCATGTATTTCTATGCACATGGCCACCTCAAGGTTTTCCCTCTCTCATTTCCCAATGGTGAAAAGGGATCCCTTTTCATGTTCATTGACAGATGAGAAAGGCTAAGTTGTTCTTGAACTTATACTGTACTCGGTACACTTTACATTTGCTTTTACTTTAGACCAGAAATAGTGAGACAAGGGGAACAAATAAGCAAATCTTTATTATCAATATGAAAGAGAGGATAAGAGAGCACAATAAAAACAAGCATTTGGCCACTCTGAGCACACACTCACAAAACAATTGATACGTTTTGACCTACATTTGTATAGTACACATATAGTAACAAAAAAGCTTTAGGGTTTTGTTATTAATGACACAAAATGACAAGGCAATGCATGCCTAAAATAAAAAGAAAAATTCTAACACTTGGAATAACCTCCATTATAAAGTATGACAATTTGACAGTTCCAAAAATAAAGTAACATTCAAACCATACAATGAAATCTTTTATGGAAGCTATGTCCTTTTGCATAGATGTCTGTTGGAGCAAAGTTGTTTTGCTGTCAGTTTGGCAATAATATTCCCATAAGTGACCTTCCATTGTGGTTCCAGGCTATACAACTACATTCCCTCCACTATTATTTGCCCTGGTTTTTCTTTCCCAGAACTTTGAGAAGGGAGTCAGACATCAGGTAACGCCTCTCCTCACTGCCATCATTCCACTCCAAGTCTTCCACTGTACAGATGAACAAAAAAAATTAGCAAAATGTAGTATGGAAAACTAGCAAACATTCAAGCTTCCTCTAGGCACATGTTGACTGACACACACACACACACACACACACACACACACACAACAAAGTGCACTCACAAAATGGGAGATGCAGTAGGAAACGTAAAGCACTTACATCCAATTAAGTGGATTTTTGTATCCGTCGCTCAAACTCCAGGTAAATAAAAACCCTAATAATCTCTAATAGATTGTTTCATCAAATGCTTTTTATCAAAACAAGGACATCTTGTAAACATTTTAAGCACAGCAAGAAAAGTAAAGACTTTTAATACACGGATTAAAAGGCACTACTCCAACAGTTTAGGGGAAAGAGGAAAAAGAAAGAAGTACAGAAATAAGGTCAAGAGAACAGTACTCATCATAGTATAGGACATACAGAGTATATACATTTCAAGGCAAAAAGGTGTTAATCATTGGACTTAGGCACAGTGATGAGGCTTATTGTCTGGAAAAAGTACCAACACCACAGTATTACATTTTGTTGATTTGGTTCAGACAAAAACTATAGGATATCAAATTACTCACAATTAAGTCCCATACAAAATAATGAGGCACATGCTCAGGTAAGTCACAGCCCCTGAGATGTAGAATCAAATACCTACATGAAATAGCCTTTGGACTTGGGAATAACTAAAGCATACAAAATTTTGATTTACAGATCCAGCAAAACCTAGCCTAGACACATAAGCTAAAAAATCCATGAGCTAAAAAATCCATTATAAATACATGAGCAATAATGTAGTCTGTCCTCCATCACATGACAAAGATCTTATTAGACTGAGGGCTAGTATACACTTCCTCTTATGCATATAATATCCATTATTATGGTGCCCCATGACACAGGTGGGACTTTCAGCTTGCATCCCTGCTGTGGAATAACATTTGAACTTCTAAGTGCTCCTATTGGATATGTCCTTTGGGAGACTAAAGTTCATTTAAGGGGACAAGAACAGTGTATCTGGACCCTGATGTTTTTGAATCTTCAATAATGCTACAGCAGAAAATTTGGCTCGAGCAATATACTGGGAAAACCATATGTAATGTGGAATTGATATAAAGACATTATTTTCCCTTTCTGCTATATTTCTGCAATGCTAATCATAAAATTATTTTGCATTTATATTATAATGTAATAATATAAACACAATAAAATGTACATTAAAATCATTTAAACGTTTCATCTATTCATTGCTGTGAACTCTCATCAGCTGCTATAAGGCACCCTACCTTTTAAAAATTCCTATAATATAGCTTAAGGGGTAACTGCCAAAATTCTGCATGGGTGTGAAAAGTTCATACTGCTGCTAACCTCCAAATAGACCCAATCAATAGACCCAATCACAGAAGCAATGTCTGGAAGCAATGACAGCCACCAATGTGATGTAAAGATTTACATCAACGCCAGCCATCTCATCTCTTAAATGCAATATGAACAATTACCACTATACAAATAATTAATAATAACAGGTTGCTGCCAATTACTGATGATCAATAATTTTATTGCTGATAATCTATAATTTGCATCATTAGAATCAGTGCATTTAACAAACAAAGGGAGTTTTTGAACACAGATTTGGGACTATACTTGCTCTCTCAACCACAGTTTTAACATCAGTAGCCAAATGCTCAGAGTGTGAGTAATTTATGACATCTTAGAGCCAGCACACACTACTCTCATTCTTGGAGTCCTTGCGTGTGTTCAATGGCACCTCCTCCTCCGGAGGTGAAGACGGGGAGTGGGGAACAGGCCCCTCTGTGCTCTTTGACAGAATTTCATGCAGCTTAGGAGACATGAAATACGGCCGCTCCGCTGAGCCATCGTTCCGCTCCAGGTCCTCGCCTTTTGTGTGTGCGTGCGTATGTGTGTGTGTGTGTTTTGTATTTGTTCAGAATTGTACATGGCCATGGATTGCCCACGTGTTCATGCATGTATATTGACATATGTGCAAATTTAAGTTATTACAGTTTGATATAAAAATAAGAATATTAAGAAGTGGAAGAGAATTGACAAAAATACAAAGTTAGGCCGTGGTCAGAGCAAACACGAAGGCAAAGTGGAAGAGAGGGATGCAAACAAGAATAAAGGGGGGGAAGAGAGAAAGAGAGAAAAAGACAATGAGTGATAAAGTTAAACCATGCTAAAGGGCAACATGAAGATGGCACAGGGAAGTGTAGGGAAGATAGCCAACAAGCAAGGTTAAGAAACCATTTTCCAGGCAGTATTTAGTGCCAGCAGTTTAATTCCCGCTAACCATACACGTACGGGTATGCATGACATAGGATCACAAAGGCCCCACTAACACTGAGGAAACCAAGAGTTACTGTACATAATTGCACACTGTGTGAATTTGGATAAAGTCCATTTAATCTCAAGAGGAACACACTAATTTACACAGTAAAATAGTTCTAAACTTTGCATTATAATTCAATACTCACAGAAACAGAGGAAGAGTGTGTCCACACACATGGCATAAACACTGAAGAAGCCATGAGCTATGAAGTAAGTGCCTATCACAATTGTCTGTGAAAATACAAATAACCACATACACGCACACACCCACATGTGCGTGTGCTCAATTATAAAAGTTACTATATGCACACTTGCTGATATTCTATAAATCTTGGGCAAGTCCTCTAACAAACACATATTTGACTTTTGACTGTCAAGTTATGAAGACTGCCTTTGTTTGCTAGTGTCTATTCCTTCATAGACAAAGAATTTCTTGTTGCATAGGAGCAGACACAATACACCAAATTCCTAATTTAAGTATTTACTATAGACTGTTCAAATTATGTGATATTCTCCCTGTTCACTCACCAGAATTGGCACCCAGTAGTAGTGAAGATTGGGCACAAGGTCCAACACCTTTGATCTCCCAGAGAAGAAAAAGAATGAAATGACACCTGAATGAAAAATAAGAGATAAAAGCATTTTAAATAATTAAAAGTAATATATTGTAGCATGGGTGAAATTCCATGGGCCATCATAAGACCTGCCCTATTATAGGTTTAAACCCAAGAAGCCAGAAATGATCAGGTTTAAATGATAAGAAATTACCATTAAATTATTACATCCTTTTCCTCATTTTTCCAATTCTCTCTCTGTTACACACGCACACACGCACACACCTTTCCACTTACCCACAAGTCCTACAATAAGAAGCTTTCCTAAGAACAACAAGAAGTCTGTGACCTTATCCAAGACAGCCACCCTATAGCAAGAAAACAGTGAGGTCAGCTGTTAAAATAAAGAAAATAACACTGACACTCTACTCAGACCTGGTGTTTCTCTTGTTCTGTCAGATGTACCTGATCACATTTCTCATCAACAGGAAGAAGGCATCTCGCGCTGAAACGCAGAAGTTTTTACCATATATGGCCACCTGGGGGAGCACACAGAACTCAATTTGTCTCCAACAGATTACAAGTATCTAATTTCAGTCTTCTGAAAAGTGCTTTACCCTTTTTTGACTAGGTAACACTCAAGTTTATCAAGGCTTATAGGGCCTCTGGGATAAATTTGGTTTTATTAATGGCTGACAACTTAGGGAACTAGAGATGCATGCAATGGACACATTCATAACCATTTTCTTCAAAACATGCAATAAATGCAAAAAGACTAATATTCTAATGTTCAAACATAAAACCATCCGGTGTCATTATAATTCCACCTTAAACATTATTTTTCTGCACTTTTTTTATTTTGTTGTTAACACACATACACACACACACCATAATGTAAGCGTTCCTGTTGAGAAACTTGATTAACTTTTCCAGGCACCAGAAACAGCACTTTAGGCAACAGAGCAGGAACTTGGCAAATTTGTTCTGTGCTCCTGGAGAGGACATGTATGCAGAGATTTCAAAATCCACAGACCATTAAAATATGTTAGAAGTACAGAAAGCATTGGCTGATCAGAAAGTCAATAACTAATGATGGATCAGGCATGTTTCCAAAATGCCCAGCACAAGTCAATGAAAGGTGACAATGTTTAAGGGTTTGGGTTTACCTTTGAGTTTGTGGTCCAGGTACTCCAATAGAACCCTGATGACCTGGATGATTGACAAGATGAGAGAGCCAAAGGCAAGAGAACCTGTGTGATACCTACAAAAGTGTGTGCAAGCACCCGCATACACACCCCACACACAAAAACACACATATAAATAGAATTATATAAATGCATAAAAACAGTATGCTAACTGGATTACACAAAACAAGTCTGTCAATCACAAATTCATAAACTAACCCAAAGAAGATCTCCACTTCCAGTTACATGTACCTGAGAGCTCGACCAAGGGAGGCAAAAACAGGGCAGGCAGGCATATCCTGAGCCTTGTCAAATGCCCAGTAGTAGGAAGCAAAAGCCCCAGCTAGTGTCATCTGGCCCAAGGCAGTCACAAAGTTGGCACACCAGAAGAAGAGGAAGAGGTTGTAGAACTGCAGGACAATGAGGTACTTGTGGTAGGCTGTCTCCCCGCCGTAAAATGTGAAGAGACACTCTGTCTTTGGACATTCCTCCTTCATGGTTGACTTCGAGTAATTCTGAAACCAATGAAGGGCAAGGCAATTTAGCTAGAGCCAAGTAAGAAATGGGTAAGCATGCTGTAAGGGTTGGCACCAGGCAAAGGTCCCCTCTGGCCACCAGAGGGAGGCCTTGAGTCAATCACACCACTAATCAGGCTTAACACCCACTAGCTGGGTTAGACCTTATAAAAGCCCAGTGACCCAGTCATTCAGTGCTGGGTCTTTACTAAAGTTTTGAGCCCTAGTGGGTAACTTCAGATATTGAGGTCTGTGAGCCCTCGTGCTACACCACACTTTTTGTCTGCGAGGGTGTTTGTGTTTTCACACATCCCCTCCCCTCTCCAGTTTTCCCTCTTGAGTCTGTCTCTCTCTCCCGAGGCTTCCCTTAGGCATTCAAGTTCCTCCCTGTTTTCTGGTTTTGTTTGGGAAGTTTAGTTTGGTTTTCCCCAGTTCATCGGGGTTGCCATTTCTTCCCGTGGTGTCCTTTGTTTTCTCTTTTTCCATGCTCGGCGTGGTGTTTAGTTTTTTTTTTCCTTTTGTTTTACCTGATCCAAGATCTAACTGTTCTGCACATGGGCCCACCACTGTTAAAGCATGGATGCTCACCCAGTAGGCTATTAGTGTCGTCACCTAGCTGAGCTGGGTACGAGCCCACCTAACACATGCCTCTGCAAAAGAATGTTACTACACAGCCAACTCCGATACAACTGATTCAGGTCATCCTGTGTAATCCAGCAGAAAAACCACCATAGCAAGCTTTAAAACATTATATTTTGCATATTACATATATATTACACACACATATTTTGTGTGTGTGTGTGTGTGTGTGTGTATATATAAGGAAATAGGTAACAGCCTCCCATTGGATAATTACTGCATGGGTGATTATGTTTCAGCTGGAAACAAGTTATTTAACCGTAAATGATGCAGTGAGTAGCTTCTCATTTGTTAAACAATCATGTCGAAAGACATCCTGTGGTCATGGAAAAGATATTACAGAAGGGTCAAATTATTGGCATGCATCAAGCACAGAAAACATCTAAGGAGATTGCTGAAACTACTAAAATCGGGTTAAGAACTATCCAACATATTAAAAAGTGGAAGGACAGTGGGGAAACATCATCTTCGAGGAAGCAATGTGGTTGGAAAAAAAATCTTGAATGATTAAGTGATTGCCGATCACAAACATGTGGTGAAATCAAATCGTAGAAAAACAACAGTAAAACTCAGGAATATGTTTAATAGTGAAAGTAAGAGCATTTCCACACGCACAATGCAAAGGGAACTCAAGGGATTGGGACTAAACCTTAAGAAAACCACTTGTCAGTGAGGCTATCCGGCAAAAACGGCTTCAATTTGCTAGGGAGCATAAAGATTGGATGCTGGAGCAATGGAAGAAGGTCATGTGGTCTGATGAGTCCAGATTTACCCTGTTCCAGAGTGATGGGCGCAACAGGGTAAGAAGAGAGGCGGCTGAAGTGATGCACCCATCATGCCTAGTGCCTACCGTACAAGCCTGTGGGGGCAGTGCTATGATCTGGGGTTGCTGCAGTTGGTCAGGTCTAGGTTCAGCAACGTTATGTGCCCAAAGAATGAGGTCAGCTGACTACCTGAATATACTGAACAACCAGGTTATTCCATCAATGGATTTTTTTTCTTCCCTGATGACACGGGCATATTCCAAGATGACAATGCCAGGATTCATCGGGCTCAAATTATGAAAGAGTGGTTCAGGGAGCATGAGACATCATTTTCACACATGGATTGGCCACCACAAATTCCAGACCTGAACCTCATTGAGAATCTTTGGGATATGCTGGAGAAGACTTTGCACAGTGGTCCAAATCTCCCATCATCAATACAAGATCTTGGGGAAAAATTCATTCAACTTTGGACAGAAATAAATGTCGTGACATTGCAGAAGCTTGTGAAAACGATGCGACAGCGAACGTGTGCCGTAATCAAAGCTAAAGGTGGTCCAATGAAATATTAGACTGTAACTTTTTTTTTGGCCAGGCGGTGTGTGTGTGCGTATATATATCTCACACATACAAACACACACGCACAGACACACAAACATAAGTTGTTCATAGTGTTACTTTATCATAAGAATGTTTCCCACTTCACCTTTAAGTGTGTTTGTATGCATCTGAACACTCACCGCAGGGTTGCAGGTTTGGTTTGCATAGATGCACTTCTCATTAGCCTGATTGAACACTCTGTACACAGGCTCATTAGATGTGGAGAGAAAGCTGACCAGAAGTTAAGGGCCATCACCACGCTTATGAACTTACTACACCACACGAGCCCCAGTCTTGGTATTAGTCATATTTAAAGCACTTCTGAATTATGGGAGGATTGCTATGACCCTTATTTTACCTACATCAAAGAGCTTTAGATATGCGACATGTTTACATCGAGCCATTCCCATCTTTATGACAAGAAGGCAGCACCAAGTACCTAATTTTTGTCCTAACCAGTTAAAGACTAGAAGGCAAGAGAGAGCAATATAACGAGGGACTGAATGCAGAGACATGACCAATATGCACAAACAGGTGAGTTTTGGGCTTGGCTAGACATGGGGCTGAAGGATACACTGCAGTGATCGCCCAGTATGCAATGATGATTGCCAGGAGGAAGAACGTCAGCAAAGGGTAAATCAGTGAAAACATCACATGCCCAATGGCCCTGAAAGAGCAACAGAACAAAAGTTTTTAAAAACATTTTAAAACACACATTTTACTAATGTTAGGCATCATCTTTTGGTGTCCATCTCACATTTATTGCATGGAATTCCAACCTTACAAAAGGAAGTTAAAAAAAAAAAATTACAACAGTTTAAATGTTTCCCAACCATTTTCTCATATGAAGAGTACTGCAGAGTAAACCAGACTACTAAGATTTTCAAGTACTTGGCATTAGAACCGACCTTAACAATAATGGACACAGAACCTTACATGTCTTTTTATGTAGATCATTTTTACCATATCCATGAATCCTGTGGTACAAACTGTGAACTACCATATACCTGCTAGCCTCTTTGATGAGAGCGATGGCGATGCAAATCCTTTTTCTGAGGAAGATGAGGAGCAGTATAACGATGAGCTCCACTATGGCCAAAATGATTGCTGCAGAAAGGAGTATACCTTCAGCAATCTAGTATTTGAAGCACTACAGTGCAAATGAATGTGCATCATACATCATACTCTGTACTGCATGTACAGAGCCCATGAGAGAACAAAATAAATGCCAGCTGGCCAAGGATCCACTAGGGTGCGAACCGAGAAAGTCCGGCCTGGGAGACTCACCAAAGGCCAGCCACGTCTGCCTGATGTGGAGGTACATGCTCAGGTCCATCTGAAAACCCAGCTCCTTGAGGGTGACATTTGCGCCAGGCGTTTCCTTCAGATTAACATACATGAAGCTGCAGTGGATGATGCCTGCTCGTCACATCACAAGTGGACAGGTGGGGAAAGGGAAAGTGTGAGCCAGAGCACAGCTGCACACACCCACACAACATGGCTATCAGCATGCTAGTACTGAGAACTCAATGGAAACATATTCACATATGTAATTAGAAAGATTTGGCATTTGCTTTGGAAAACAGGTAAATCATAGATTTAAAATCCCTGAAAGCTGTTTTTGTCACACCGAATTCACCATGTTTTTCATTACTGGAGCTCTACAAAGGAAATTATGTTTTATTTCCTGTAAAAGGTGCCCTTGCAATTCTGAGATGGAGATAGTTGTTGCGGTAGTGGTACCATATGTGATGACAATGAGGACCATGGCTATCATGACCCAGACCATAATGCCAGCCAGGAACCTCAGAAGCACAATGAAGACTAGACTGAGAATTGTTGCAATCACCAGAGCACTGTGAAAAAACAAACAATACTAAGAAAAGCTGCATCCAAAATCAAAGCACAAAAACAGCTACAAAAAAAAAATGAAGCACATGCAATTTAAACAGACCAAATCCAACTAGAAACAAGCAAACGCTTGTGTATATAGGCAAAAATATTCCTATACAAAATATTTTTGTATTCTTAGTATACTTACAGAATAATCCAATACCATGATTGTGTGAAATCCTCAAAGATCTTTGTTACCACCATACGAGCCTCTATAACCACTGTTGCATTCCTTTGAACATCAAACATAATCCAAACACTATTATGAAATATTCTTAGAAACTGATGCCTCAACCAGTCCCAAACCACAAAATCTGCACACTCAAAAAATGCAAGTCACACTATAGTTTAAATTACTGATATGGAGTTCTAAATTTAGTTTAGTAGCTGGTACTTTAAAACCTTTTTAGCTACAAAAATTTCATCCTTGAATTATTAGGAGCTATTTGAAATAGCCAGTGTGAGTGTGTGTGCGCTTAGAGCTCACCCTACAGCAGGCAGTAGTTCACTGGCTTCTCTGCGTTTGCCTTCTCCATCTTCAAACGTTGTCTTATTTCCTACTGTGACAACACCCTTCATCTTACCCAGAGCAGGGAAACACCTCTGTGTGACTGCAGAGAGAACGTAAAGGAATAAATGCTGCTCTGAGCAATTGTTAGGAGGATCCTTAAGATCAATAATACAGAGAGAAGAGGACAGGCTTACATGGTTTGCTGGGGATGAGCATAGAAGGACACAATCCATTTTTCAGGATGTCTGCTGCTGACTATGGAGCAATGGATATCACAAATTATGCAGAAGCACACAATATGGCAACAAACAAAAGTCCTCCAGAGCCTATTAGAGTAAAAGGCACAAATGTGTTTTGACTTCACACTTCAAAACGCAACTGTTGTAACCCTATAGTTTATTTTCTGCTCACCATTTCCCCTGGGTCTTCTTTGCAGAATTTCTTGTAATATGTCCAATCATTGGTAACTAGTTTGGCAGTCCCCAGGGTCAAGGGGCGATTGGGGCACTCCTCCACACACAACTAGCAACACAGAGAGAAAAACTAAGAATCTGGGCACTGGTCAGAATTCTTCCTGTTCCAAGTAGATTTTTCTCCAGATTTTCCAAAATATGGTCTTGAATATGAAGATTTGACAGCAACAATTCATTTACAGTATACTGGTTACTGACATTTTTCCACATTCACTCATTTTGCAATGTATCATTTAAATCAATGAGGTGGTTATTTTGTTTGTAACTTCTGTACAGAAGGAGCAATAGTAGAACCTGGGTGAGGGTTGCTGGGGCCACAGACCTGAGTGGTAGGGCACTGGAATGCCAAGAGCACCATGGGACTGGCACACTTCAGGATGTTGAAGTAGAACAGGAATTTTTTGTTTCTGCAACACAAACACCACAACACATTAGCCTCATCAGTTTGGGTCCTCAGGGCAAAGAGCAGTAACAAGGAAACTATTTAAAATGCCACATGGATGGACAAATGGATGGATGAATGGATGGGTGGCAGGTGGGTAAAAGGCTGAATGGATGGATAGGTGGGTTTAAATGGATGGATGGCTGGATGAATAAAGGCGATGATAGATTCATATATAATGAAGAAATAGAATCTAACAAATTTTAAGTACACTGATATTATAGCCAAGAACAAATCTGGGGCTTGAACTTACTGAAGAGGAGTCCCAACCTGTCCACAGAACTGCCCACTGCTGTCTGTGGGATAGATCACCTTCCTGGGATCACCCTGAGACCATGCTGTGGAGACAGAGCCATGAGCGCATACATTCTCAAACACATACTCCACCACCATATTCTCAAACTTCCAGATAATGTCTAGAATGTTTTGCTAGATTCTGAAGAATAATGATGACATTTTCAAGGTCTGGATCAGTGATATTCCAGTCTCGGTGTTTACAATGAAGGCACACAGAGTCCTGGAATCTTAGGAAAATATGATGATGCATAAAAGCCATGCGTCACACCCATTTTCGCACAAGAGAATGGGAGGACGATTGGTTGTTGGTGTTGGATTAACTTGTACTACTCACAGCCTCACACCAGACACTTTCTGCCAGTATAAGACAAGGTTAATTCTATTTCTACAGCATCAGCCTGATACTTCTCAAAGCATATCAGATTACAGCATGAAGGTAAGTGCAATTATAAACCCTGACTCTACAGCTTTAACCTATAGAGCAAGAAAAAACAGCTATATTGTTACGTGTTAAACTGGAGGTCTCACAATCCCATCTAGTGCCTTAAAGGAATGCTTCAGGGGAAAACTTAAAATTTCGTGGGCCTTAGTGGTTATTCATGGATAACTAATTGCAATTCTACTACATTTATCTGCGTATATATATATATATATATATATATATATATATATATATATATATATAAAATATACATACATACATACATACATACATACATACGTGTATATAAATAAAACATACATATATACATACACAATATATATTACACACCAATATACATACACACCACAATATATATTACACACATACATACATACACATCACACACATCACACACCCCAAGCTGACTCACCCAGTATTCCCAAAACGATATAGCTAAGAATGGCCAAAATGAAAAGAATACAGCAAATAATGTCTGTGCAGCTTCTGTAACAGAGAAGACATGCAACGCTGTAGAGTCCATTGTAAAAACAGACAGCAAAGTAAAATATGCCTTATGAACATCTCATTTATGATCAAAGCTCCTCTCTTACCTGTTTTGGATGGGCCCTTTGAAACTGGGGTCATATTTTCTGGGTTCACCTGTTCAAACAAAGGGGAAAGTGACATATGACATATTCTTGAGAGGAAGAGAGACTACATCTAGTCTACATCTACATCTACAACAAGAAAACCATACCATACCATACAACATAGTAAGCAAAACTCTAATACAACATTTTGATTATGAGGCAGTAGAAATGATCAGCAGTACAAGAAGAAGAAACAGTAATCACAATGAATAAGTGGGAATAAGTGGTGCTACAGTGACTTATATGAAATGGGAACCTTACAAAAACATTTGCTAGCAAATAACAACATTCTCTTCCATGCCAGGAGGTATGGCCAATCAGACAGCAGCAATTTTGTGCAAATTTCTTACATCTAATAAGAGATGGCAAATCTCCAACAAAACTACAACCAGTAGAAGATTTTAAAGCTGATCTGAATCATGGCTGGAGTGCAGTATACAGTCAAGAAGGGTATCAGAATCCGCTTATGGTCTGACCAGTACTGACAAGCCTAGACCTAATAAAAACTTTGCAAGCAATATTTGGTTGGTCTAGGAGGTGTGCACATACTTGGGTGCAGATGCAGACATTTGTACAGTTAAACACTGGAGAGATTAAATCAGCTCAGTGTATTCCTTCCCTGTTATATATGACAATTGCCAGACAATAAAGATTTTCTGCATTGGGTGGCAGTCTGGCAATGTGTCTTTGTTAGTCTTGCACAAACACCTCTACAGGTTGTCAGTACAAATACAATTTAAAAAATGATTCAACTGTTAGATAGCTAGTCAATATAATTTACTTGACAATCCAGCTGCAGCTGTTGAACTAAATAGTGAAATTTACCATGGCTCTGCCTAAGCAAATGAATTTCTTTAAGCCATATCTATGAATTCTTTACCTTCATGGTTTTTCTCTCTTTAGCTCTGTGTATGGCTATCACTTGGGGGAAAAACTCTTGCAATGGTCCATACTTATGCTGAATTTACTTTCAAACTGTACTGTTTATTCCAAATTCCACCACAAAGACCAATAGCACCAAAAACACTTCACATAACAAATGCTTTCAAATTTAAAATCCTGTGTAAAATTGTTACATGTACAGATGTAAAAAGAAATTACGTATGTAAATGTCTTAACATCCAATCACCAAGCTGATATGTGTATACATTTACATGTCAATAAGGAAACGTGACCAAGTTTAACTAGATTAAATGTATAGTATATTCATAAAATGTTCATGTGTCCCTATGTTTGATTTAAAGACCATTACATAAATTGTCATGCAGGGTCACAATACTATTGCCATCACTGCCTATTGTTTTCATCACCAAAACCAAATCATCGTCACATAACCATGATGTGCAGCAGTTTTTACACACACAACCAACACAAGGAGGAAGGAGGTCTCTGCAATATGAACCCTTTTCTTCTTTCCAAATATAGCTCTTTGAAATTTTCTTTTAAACTGTATATATTCTCCCCAATGCCAGTATAAACAAGACAACTAGGCAAGCCTAGTTATACTGGTCAGCCTTTTATGGCACAGCCTCTTTCATGCAAGTGTCATAAGCATGACCACTGAAACACTTGGAAATCTGGGTAGGGGACAAAAAAAAAAAAAAAAAAAAAAAAGGTTTTTTGTTTCCAAGATCCCTACTACTGTGACAGTGAAGTGTGCCAAAATATTACTCTACTCTGTCATTTATAATGTACATACACACAAACACACGGACAAAAAAAAAGAACACAAGGGATGTATATACACACAAACTAATGAGGGGCTACCAAAAAACAGGTGTGGAGCATTATTAGGAGTATGAAACGCAAGAAAACAAGACGGACAAAAAACAAAGACGTGCAGGCACAAGGAGGTTATATATGCAATATTTGAAGCTCTCTAAAATACAAAAATCAAACTGTTATCAGATCACACTATTATATTGTTTAAATACACTTTCTCATGTACCCATTGTACAAGTTTCAAGTGTTTTTACTGTAGGAGAATGGAGTAATGGGATGGTAAAGTACTCATCGATGTATATTCGGTTCACTATACATCATTAATTGAAGCTCTATAAAATAAATCAAATTGTTATCAAATTACTTTATTACATTCTTGAAGTACACCTACTCTTGTACTCATGGCATGATTTACAGTCATTTTTACTGCAGGAATTTGGAGTAATGGGGTAGCAGAATCCTATTAAATGTCTGCTCATTTTCATACATGAAGCTCAATAAACTAAACAAATCAAATTATTATCAAATCGCTTCTGTAGATTCTTTAAAAACGCTTATGTACCCATGGTATGACTTTCATTCATTTTTTAATTTGCAATAATGGGATGACAAATTTCTGTTAATTGTCTATTTGGTTCCATATATGCAACATTGGAAGCTCTATAAAATAGAAAAATTGTGAGAATTATGAAAGCAGAAAGTAAATGTACTTCAATAACCTCATAGAGGAATTTGATAATTTGAATTGTGTATTTTGTAGCGCTTCAAGTAGTGATATATATAGTAAACTGAACAGACATTTAAGATGATTTTGCCATCCCATGACTCCAAGATCCTACAGTAAAAACACTTCAACATCATATTTTGAATATGCTGGAAAATGTTCTCCAAGAATATAGAGGAATGAATTGATAATTTGATTTCTGTATTGTATGCAATTTTTAAATACACTCTAGTGAAATGATTAGCCATTTGCACCATATTCCTACGATATTTCTCAACCTTCTCACAGCAAAAACATAAGGAAACCTTATCATGAGCTAAGAAAGTGATCTTTATAGAGTGGCATATAGTGCACTAAACTTTCCGCCTACGTCATTTCAAAAAGTTGTTACCGTAATACAAGATGTAGGCGCGTATTTAAACCGTCAATGTAAACAGTGCGACCGGGCTTTAGCGGTGTGGCCACGGTTTGTTGTTTAAGGTTGAAAAAAAAAACTGCATCATAATCTGGTCAGGTTTTGTTGCTCATCTCGACACGATTAACTCGGTCAAGCACCAGTGAAAGATCTTTTCTGGCGCATTTCCCTTCAGTTAACTATCTAATCAATTAATGGAAAGCCTCTTACAAAAAGCCCCTACTAAAATAGGTAGCTAGCTAGTCCAGCACTTAGTCTCCATGGAAATTGACGGTATATGGCTTTACGTTACTTGCCCACAAGGTAGTGTGTGTGCACAAATATCGTAAAGCCTAATTCTGGAGTCACTTGTGTCATCGGATGAGCTTTGGTTGTCACTTTGAGAAGGTGTTATCACGCCAAACTAAAGCAGGCACAAAACACAATGCGATAAAACATATTACCGTGCTTCCCGTAATGATCTTCATTCTCTGGCATTTTGACGTTATCCCCCTCGTATTTATTTTACTGTTTTATTTTTTCGTGTCTCGCCTCCCCGGCCTCTTCAAACCTTTTCCAACACTTCGTGACTTTCACTTCCTGCCAACGCCCCTCCAAAACAGTTGTCAGTGCAGTGCAAACGACGTTTGGACGCGTAGAAAAGAAACCATGTTATGTCGTCAAAAGCTATCGCTGAATATTTACCAATACCATTCATCCATAATTGCTCCCAACACTTCTGGATGAATTTGTCATGAAAGCCCATTCTTGTCAACATGCGGATACCATATACTGGCGTAGGAATTTTGGTTAAACGCCTAGCTGTATTGACAGGGACAATGCACATATAAGGAAGCATCTGGTTGTTTATGGCAGTGACTCAGAGCTCAGTTTTTGTGTTTTAGAAAAGAAAAAAAACGCACCAAGCCCCCATTCAAAATATTAATTGCAGGTATTGTCATTGTGTTACTCTAAATGTAGAATAAAAGGACTTTTTAAGGAGCAAAGGTACTTTCAGATCTTACTCTGAGAAACATTAGAGAACTCCACGCATTTGGAGAACATCTCAAAGAAATGCTTGAATACTTTAAATATTTAAATAAACATTGTTTTTTGTATCTACTACTTAAAACTGAGCAAATAATTTAGCAGTAGATGACAAAACACAGGCAGAGCAATGCATTTTCTGCAGTACAGTGCAAAAAGGAATATGCAGATTTGTTTACTCGTGAGATAAAACAACTACCCAGGCCCAAAATATAGAGGGCTAACTGTCCTGGTCAAGACTCCATAATCTACCTACATGTAAACAAATGGACAACAAGGTCCTTGTCTGGGGTAGAGATGGCAGTTGTTTTTTAAGGAGGAGTGAAGGAGCCCATATCAAGTTGCAACAACCATTCAAAAACAGAAGACAGGCTCTGCACAAACTGCTATGTGACCTTATCCCCAAGATTCATATCATAGGTGTGAACAATAAGTGTTTAAAAAAACTGTTAAAATTGTTTTTAAAATTGTTTCAAATGTCCTCAAAATTGTTTAAAGGTCCTCAAATAAAAACATTCATTATGACTACAACCCAGGTAAACAAGACCCCAAATTAAAATATAATTTATAAAGAGATAATAGTGGTATAGTTTCTATACACATTTACAGGCATGTGTTCATGCTTTACAATCATTACTGCATATAACTATGTTCTCTTGACTCAGTCACAAAGCAGTGAAGCTGAGGGTGCAGCACTGTAATATAGTCAAAAGCCATAACTGTCTCAGAATTTTGGCCTACTCAAAATACATTGCCTGGCCAAAAAAAAAAAAAAAAAAAAGAAGTCACACACTGTAATATTTCGTTTCCACAAGCTTCTGCAAAGTCACAACATTTATTTCTGTCCAGAGCTGCATTAATTTTTCCTCAAGAGCTTGTATTGATAATGGGAGATTTGGACCACTACGCAAAGTCTTCTCCGGCACATCCCAAAGATTCTTAATGGGGTTTAGGTCTGGACTCTGTGGTGAGTCACAATAAGTGAGTCACAATTATCTATATTTAAAAATAAGATTAAGAAAGAAGGATGATATAAACTGTGCACACGCTTGATATTTCCATAATTTTAAAAAATGTCTCCTTTAATCTAAAAATGTTTCTTTATACATGAGGCAAAAGCTTTGGCGAAAATCCATTCTTAATGTAAAACAGCTGCATGAGCAATCACTGCAGCAAATGTTACACAACTACAGTTTTGGCTTGCTGAATGGAAAAGAGCCCAGATCAAATTTCAAAAGACACAGTGCCATATAATCTACCCGTTATTACAAGCACAGTACATTTTGGTTCCCTATAATTTTGAGTGCTGTATATAGGCCTGGCACTCCCAATGCCATGTTAAAAAGAGTACGAACACTGAAAATGGATAGGGTGAAATAGTCCTAGAACACACACACACACTGTCTGTGGATGTTCAGCCATGCCTTGCTACCACAGAAGGAAGGAAGCCAAAGTATAACAGAAAATGTAAACTTGGCCCAAAAATCACTATGTGTAAATACTGAGTTCAAAGCACAGAAGAAATCGATTCATCTCATGAAATTCAAATTTACATTTTTTCTCATCAAATTATTGTTGTTCTGGTCTATTAGAAAAAAAAAAATCAACTAAGATATTAATTACTTAGATATTCTGATACTGTAAATGTCATCAAGGTAGACTAAACTAGCCTAAGGTTCACACTGTATTTCTATGATAGGGATTTATAGACATTTATTCACAAGAACATTTTCTCACCATATTAATAATGACAATGAATTTATATTCATAATGGTAGCACTGACTGGTGCACATAAACAGACGTGCAGTGAAAAATTACACTTGCTTCCTGTATCAGAACCCATGAAAGCATCCATGATATTTTCAAACTGCCTGATCACCCTAGATTGCACATACTTGCCATTAGAGTCCACATCCTTTGTGGAATCCTAGTATTAAGAATAGCAACATTTAAATTACCCCAAAATGCGCACCTATACTATCCTCACATAGGCAAAGATATTTAGAAGATCCAACAAACAAAAACTTGATTATCTTAACATCTGTGCCTTCTAAAGTACAAGAGGCCCTCAGCACAGACAGTGTAACCAATGTTACAAAGGGAAGTGATGGAGGGATACAGTAAGTCTTCTCACTGCATACCTGGCTCTTGGTATCAGACTGGCCTGTTAATACTTAATGGAGTCTCATGCTTAAGGGTCTGGTGTGATTGTGACTCACAGATATATCACTGAAGTATGGCAAATACCGCTCAGGTTTATACTCAATAATCCTGACCATAAGCCTGTCTGTGGTATAAAACAGATACCATTACACTTAAACTGACTATACAGGAATGAGCTTCTTTTTGTGGATGTACATGTTTCAAAACCAGAGTAACTAACTCTAAAGTTACGAACTAAGATTACAGAGGCTCATACAACTGTACAGCACTGATGTAGAGCTGGTTTGAAGAAAGGAGAGAGGAGGAAGAAGCACTCAGAGGATAATGTAGGGATCTGAGAGATCATATCAGAGGGAGTAGGAACCTCAACTCTCTTTCCAGCACAGTCACTTGAAACAATTTGGTTTCAAAATAATAAATATGAATCCAGTGAGACTATTGCAAATAGGCTACTATCATAGGGCATTGTACAGGCACAGTCAATTAAACATCCAGAACTGCTGCATCACATATATGGCACTATTACCTAATAAAACCCATGCTGAGATATTAAAAGGCTATTAAAGGGTGTACAGCAGAAACTACAGGACCACAAAAAAAGTTTTTTTTTTTATAAAAACAGAAAAAAATCTGTTAAAGATCACAAACACTTTAAAAATGGCATAACATGTATAGTTATTTTTCAGTAATTTATCATTTTCATCGTTCATATTTATTACTTTGGCTTTAACTTAGTTCTGGGGTCTTCAACGCCCTGAAAAATTTGTAAGTGCAGAATTATATAAATCTATTATAAAATTATGTTTCTGCCAAAATTAGCTATCCTACATGATCTCTCCTAATCCGCACCGTGAAACCTAAGTACTGTTTATGGTAATTATATACTTCACCATTTTCATGTAAGACATCTCCGTCACGGTCTGTTGTTGGGCGTGGTAGTATAACAGTAAATTCTTACCCGACTTGCTAATGGTAACTGAAACGAAACGTTGTGCATCTGAAATGAATATTTTCTTCGTATTCTATACTATAAGAGAGGTAAAACAAATCTATCGACTAAAAAAGCACTTAAGCAACTGAAAGTAACTAACTGAAAAATAACAAACAAACAATACACAAATAAACAACCCGCTGTATTGACTGTATTTTTCTGAGCTGTGAGTTAATGCTACCGGCTGTACCTAAACAATGTAAGGTAAGGCCAGGGCTGATAGATGTAATTTATTCCGTTAGACATTTGAAAAACTCACCATATTTAGATTCCTCTTCCCCCATATTCATCTAAATCAAATCGGGCAACACTTTATGTACAATAACTATAAAACTTCCAACATTCCACTCCTAGTCTCCTACTTGCACCTAACGGCAGAACTACACTAGTCCACTACATTTCGCTTGAGTAAACGCAAATATTAGGCATATTAGCATAAAAGTGTGTGGCCAGCGATTCGTTAATGTGGATGTCAACATATTGTCTTCACTCTAGTATTGGACGGACTAGAGTGAAGACAATTTGTTGACATCCACATTAACGAATCGCTGGCCACAGAATCCGCCCTCCCATTATCTAAAAGCCACTGGAACATCCTACTGAACCTTTTCCTTCGCTAGTTTTGATTATTTCCTTTCCAAATTTAGTCTGAATAATTTTTTTATCTGTGGGCCTACATACCATTTATTATTGAAGACAATTTTGCCTTGGAAGCGCAAGAATCTTTACCCCATTATGCATAAGCCATGATTCACAAGGTGAGAATGAACCAAGCAAAGGTACAATTAATTCTTAGTAAGCAGCCTTGCTCGTGTTCTACTTAATCAATTAAGAGGCTGTACTCGGATTCTTATTCTAACTTGGCAATCACCTTAAATTTAACTGCAGTAATGTTGCCTGAAGATGGCACTATTTATTCATTTTTAAAT